>NC_092804.1:99247345-99575470 GCF_040954645.1 Diabrotica undecimpunctata | reverse complement strand
TTACTATAAATGCAGCCTGAACTACTTCAACTTTACAATTTTTCAGATGGTACAAAACAGTGGTTACTGTTACTTTTGGCACGAGGCTATCGCTAACCGCGGCTCAAACGGAATAGCTACGTGTCTGTTTGATTATCTTTCAACTCATTGTAATGATAAAGACGTTATATTTTATAGCGACAATTGTGTTAAGTAAAATAAAAATAAATTTATAGTTACCATGTATCTCTATGCAATTGCAAAAATTAATATTAAATCAACCACACATAAATTGTTAACAGTGGGACATACCCAAAATGAAGGGGACGCCATGCACGCAACTATTGAGAGGCAAAAGAAGAAAATATTTACTTAAAACAGGTCCCTTTTATGTTCCTGCATCATTGCCTGTCATCATAAGATCTGCAAAAAAAGAGGGAAATCCTTACAATGTAAAGGAAATGTCAACAGAAGACTTTTATGACTTTAAGGATCTCAATTCAAAACTTGGAGGAAATTTACGAAGAATAAAAAAGATGAAAAGGTAGTCTGGAATGATATCCAAGTTATTAAAGTTGTCAAAAGCAGTTCTGGAAATTTCTTCTATAAAATAGATTATAATGCCGATAAAGCCGTAAAAGAGCCCAACAAAATAATAAATAAAAGAGGAACATCATAATATTCGCTATAAAGTTAGAATTAAGTAAAAAAATCGTACAAAATAGTCTGATAAGGTACATATATATATATATATATATATATATATATATATATATATATATATATATATATATATATATATATATATATATATATATATATATATATATATATATATATATATATATACAGATTGAACGAATTTAAAACGGAACATACGAACTCAATGTATTTCGGCTCAACTTCGCTCTAGGTGGTTGGCCAACAAAAGGTTGTCAAATAATTATATTATAAAAATCCAATACTTCAGCGGGCTGCTGGATTCTGAATTCTTTCAAGAACAAGTCAAAACTCCACCCAAATAGGTTGCCTAGAATCACTGAAAAAACTAGACTACACAAGCAGTTATTATGCTGTTAAACCACTTATCGCTTCCTTATAGTCCAAGAGATAGAGCCGAAATTTTGAACTGATCAGTAATATGACATTTCTCTATTGGAATATATTCATTGTTATTGTAACTGGGTTAAGACTTTGCCTTACAGGCGGACGCCCCTCGTGGTACAGGGGGTGGCTATACAGGGATGTTGGAAAAATTAACGATCGATAATATGGCTGAAAATTTGCCCAGAGGTATATTTAAGAAAAAAATGTGATTTGTAAAGTAAATATGACTTTAGTTTGAAAAAAAAAACATTATCATAATATCATTTTAAAACTACAAAATATTCTATAAAAGATTCAGACGATGACGTAGAGTTTTATCAAATGTTTTAGAAAAGTTTTTCTAAATTTTTTTTCTTATCGGAAAAATCGTTTGAAAATTTTTGGAAAAAAATCATGGTATAACTGACAGAAAATCGAAAGGATTCTACAAATTAGATTTTACCTCAAAAAATTACGAAAATTTTCATTTACGGAAATTTTTTTGGAAAATTTTGAGGAAAACTCTACTTGACGCTTTTCAGAATAGTAACAGAAGTGAGCATACAAATTTTCAAATCAATCGGTATAAAAATATCATAATAAAATCAGTTTGAAAATTGTTACCGAGACCTAAAATGCGCAGGCAAGTGGTACATTTGATGCCGTTTTATGGCTCTCTGTACCAACCCAGCTGTCCGCTCTTTTCGATTTAGAGTTTTTAGGGGCTAAATAATGAGCCATGAAAATGGCGGACATATTACTTATCGTTAATTTTCCCCAAAAAATTGCAATTTCACCCCTGTCCGCCACCCCTTATGTATCCACTCTCTCGTCCGCCCTTTGGGATTTCGTCTAGTTATACGAAGATCTTACTCTGGGCAAATTTTCAGCCATATTATCGATCGTTAATTTTTCCGAAAAAAATTACAACTTTGTCCCTGTATAGCCACCCCCTGTACCACGAGGGGCGTCCGCCTGTAAGGCAAAGTCTTAACCCAGTTACAATGAATATATTCCAACAGACAAATGTCTTATTACTGATCAGTTCAAAATTTCGGCTAAATCTCTTCGACTATTAGGCAAGCTCCTCTTTCCTTTAGAGGAGACAGATAGTTAAACGATATTTTATACAATGTCTATCACCGGGTATGGATTTATTTTTGTCCAAGTTTTATATTGGTCCACTATTTCAAATGCAGTTCAAACAGACATATATTAAATTGTATGTTCCGTTTTAAATTCGTTCAATCTGTATATATATATATATATATATATATATATATATATATATATATATATATATATATATATATCACATCTATTAAAACTGCAAAACATTGAATACAATGAGGTGTAAAATTAATAGAATTTAAAAGTAATACAAGTGCATTCAGCTTATATATTGTGACTGATATATATGGTAAGAGCAAAAATAATTGTTGGTAGAGAATATTTTGCCCTACTTGCTGTTAGTAACAGTAACTGATTTTTCACAAAAGCCAGAACTCCCTTCATTTTATCTACATCCGTATTTTCTATCACTCTGTCAATTTTACTACATATTTTGGTTATTTTAAAATTATTGTCAATAGGACTAAAAAAAAAAAAAAAAAAATCGGTTGCCTGTAAAGTCGGTTTTACGGGCGAAGATTTTACGTGAGAACGTCTTTTTCTCGGTAGAATATTTATTGATATGAATATTATTAAATTGCACAATAGTTGTTTGCAGTTGAAACGCGCTGTTTCTTCTCAATCGACTGAATTACGATTGATTGCAGAGTGATTTAAACTAATAATTTACTTAACACTATCAACATTTGTCAATAGTATGACATAACCTATAAACTCAGTTTCTCAACTTTCGTGTCAATCTAACAATTAATCAATCAATCATAGTTTACGATAATGAAATATTAGTGTACAATTATTTACCTTTATTGTTGTAGTTGTTGTAAATGACGAATCTAAGCACTCCACATTTTCACTACAGACACAGCTGACGATACTTTAACCACACGTGTGAACTTGTATTATGACGCTTTCTCGGTTTTCCAACGCCAAGAACGCTCGAGAAAGACAGAGACACAAGCACGCACCGATTCAACGCGCCTAATTCTCTAGTGCTGCGATTACGATAATGAAATATTAGTGTACAATTATTTACCTTTATTGTTGTAGTTGTTGTAAATGACGAATCTAAGCACTCCACATTTTCACTACAGACACAGCTGACGATACTTTAACCACACGTGTGAACTTGTATTATGACGCTTTCTCGGTTTTCCAACGCCAAGAACGCTCGAGAAAGACAGAGACACAAGCACGCACCGATTCAACGCGCCTAATTCTCTAGTGCTGCGCGCGCAGCGGACCGATCATGTTTGAGTGGGAGAGAGACGCAAGGCATTCGCCGGTCCGGCGGGCCTCTCTCTCGTTCGGTGACTCATCGTAACAGATGTGAGCGGGCGTTACACTTTTTCATGAGTGACTCCGAGCCACAACCTAATTTAAGACGTTGTCACGTCAATACCTGGACAGCAGATTTTCTAGTTGTGACCACCGCGATAACTTACAGTCAAATGGTAAAAATACATTTTAAATCATGAGGTGACAGTTGGATGTCCTTCACATAAACAGATACAAGTAATTCCTTCGTAATGTTAATGTTTAAAATAACTTTTATACACTCATCACTGCACTGATTGTCAATATTTAATAAATAAAAACAAATCTTTTCTTCTACAACTTTTATTTGCCAGTTTTTTAACTCAACCCTCTCACTAACACTTTGTAAAAGTTCCTTGAAATCCACGATAAGGTCTTTGTTTTCGAGTTCTTTTATATTATTTTCTTCCCGGAGACTTATTTCTGCTCGTCTAGTTTCAGGATTTTTTCTTGTTGGTGGTTTTGGGTTAGATAAATATGACGGTTGGTTTTCAAAAATCCTTGGTATCGCATTCTCTTTCAACTTGGGAAAAACCAAATTTCGTTCAAGAACCGTACCATTTTTATCAATGAATGACTCACTTTCAATAATATCCGTTGCATCAAAATGTTTTTTACATACTACCGAACTAGAAGTTACTGTGAAATCTTCACGGTTAATAGATCTAACCCACTGAGTACGAAGGTGATCGTTTTTGGGAAAAGAGAATGTACTTTGGGCCTTTTCATACTTTAAAGTAGTTGCATAATTTGATTTGCAATTTGGTACACTGCAGTGTCTCGGCATCTGTAATTAAAAAATATGTTAGAATATCATATTACTACTCCCTGTACCAATAAATTAACATCGACTTGGGGTTTGTAATTACTAAAGCAGTGTCTGAATTTGTGAATTTAACAGTTTGTACGTATTATTTGTCTGAATAATATATATCTAATTCTTTAATGCTTCATACAATTATTACAATATACGCAAAAAATACATACCTTTTTTTTTTTAATCGAATAATTCACCAATAATACAAGAAATACAAACAAAATTAGCATAATCTCTCCAAGTAAACACAGGGCTATCGGCATCGAGCAAAAAGACAAAAGAGGGAATGTAAAGGTAGTGGGGGCAAAAATATTGTTAGACAGGAAGTGCCATCTTGAGAGGCCAAATTAAACAAGGAAAGAGAGTCTTTCCTTGTTTAAGAAATCAAATTTAGTTGGGTTATGTTATTATTTGTCCCAACTGTTACATGAAATCTTATTTATATTGAAGTTTTTTAACAATTGTTTCATATTTTAGACTGTTATCGTTAATATTTAATTAAAATTTTCTCGTCTAAGACACATTCTGAAAACTATTTTATAGCTACTGTTAATAAGTGTCGGAAAATTTAAATTTGGCGCATTCGCAGTTCCGGATATGTCCGCCATCAGAGGCCACTTTTTTGTTCGCCTTTTCATAACGATTAGATTCCCTCTTTTGTCTTTTTGCTCGATGGCTATCGGACTACCTCCAACGTTGCCAATTTTCTCACTTCACGGCTTGTAAGCTTTAGGTGGCTGTGCTTTTTATCAAAATGTTTATCAAATGAAATCACCAGCCAGTATCACCTGATTTTTATTCTTCAGTGTAATTTTAAACATCGTCGTTGTTTGGTCATTTCGGTAGTAAACAACGGTTTACTGGAAAGTTTTTGTCGTTTTTATATTTTAGAATATGAGTGATAAATTTAAGAACATTTCTCCAATATTAACAGTTTTAAACATGTTAAAAATATTGAAACATGATAAAAGTTAGAAAAGGTTTAAAAACCTATGTTTCTTTGTAGTCATTTAGTAGTTTTTTATTAATAATTATAAATTATTGATCTTATTGCTTATAAATTAATCTAAGAATATACATATCGGGTATGTGTGATATTTGTTGAATACGAAGATAAAATGATTTTCCTGAGTATGTAGTTCTATGGATTGAAGCTATGTTCCAGTTTCGGCAATAATTCTTCAGGCGAATTGGTAAATATTTATTCATTTAAATGTATACAATAAATTTATCGCAGCCTATTTTTTATATTAAAGCATCTATTAAGTTTTATAACATACATCTATACTCATATTCTCACACATTTACTTTTCTATATACATACTTAGTTTTATGTTAAACCTTTAAGAAACTTTACGAAAAAATGCATACCAAAGCTAAAGACTTGCAATTAGTTAAAAGTATTTTCTTTGCGGGATTTATAATAACGCATATTAAAAAAGCATTGTTGATTTTATTTAAATGTATGTTTGCTGTATCTTTACTTTAATCTTTTGTAATAAAACATATTAAATACACATAGAGTAAAATTAATTTTATTAATCGAAATTAAATCTAATACCGTCTTTCTGTTCTAATTTTATTTTGTTTCTTTTTACAGTACAAATGGTACAATGTCGCCGGTGAGTAAAGGAATGAGTCAGGGGTTTTATATTTCTAATAATATACTCTTTTTATGTACAGTTTACTTGAAAATTTTTCCATTTAAATACTATATAGACCATATATTAAGGTATGTACCAATTGGTACTTACCCAATAGTATCCGACTAAAGTCTCGCATCAGTATAATTAGAGCATGCATTATTTGATGCTACTCTTAATATATACAGTTGCTGTAGCCTTAGCGAATTACCTGTATTGGTTTTTTTGCTTTGAAATTTCGTTTTTACCGATAAAAAGCGAATGGTTCTAATATACTATGTATATATTTATGTACCGTTTACTTCTAAGATTTTCTATTTAAATACTATATAAACCATATTAAGGTGTGTACCAATTGGTACTTACCCAATAGTATCCGACAAAAAGATCTAGCATCTGTATAATTAGAGTATGCATCATTTGATGCTTACTCCCAAAATATTCAGTTGCTGTAGCCTTCGCGAATTGCCTGTATTGGTTTTTTTGCTTTGAAATTTCGTTTTTACCGATAAAAATCGAACGGGGTGCATATATAATATATGTAGAGCTCAGTTCACGACTGGCACCCTGTTTCAACCAAACGCTCTGCATAATAATATATGTTCGAAAATGCTATCCCAGTTTGAATATAGTTATGTCTGGACTAGTTACTTTTTAAGGAGCATACTCTTTCGAATGTTATCCGTTGCCTAATCCATATGTTAGTTTTCTATCCTTTAAAGTTATTCCTAAAAGTTTTTTCTCTAAAATTTGGTGTACTTATAGTTTAGTTGATGTCTTCTAATCCAACACCTATGTTTCAAAGCCTTATGTGGTGACTGGTAGGACACATTCAACGTTGGTCTTTGTTTTCAACTTTAGAGAAATTCTTATGTTTAGAGTGTATTTTAATTTTCCATATGCTGCCCAACTTAATTCTTTTACTGATTTCTTGTTCTTCTTTTAGTAGGGGAGCCCAAGCGGGGATTTCGGGATTTACTAAAGCGCGGCAGATTATTATACAGAGAGAATCCTTGTACCCAGTTAAGTACTTACACCAAATATGAACCCCATATATATGGCCGCCCGTCAAGGATAAAGGATCAGATTAGTAAAAAAAAATTGATCATCTGAAATTCTCGAGCGCGTCAGATTAAGGTAGGGTGAGTTAGTTACATGCTAAAGAGTGTATATTCCACTAATCTGACAATTTGAGAGTGACGCAAAGAAGGGGGAGGGCGACAAAGTTGTAAAAAAAAAACGTCATCTCGACATTCTCGAGCGTGGCTAAATTTTTTTTTATTTTGAAGGGAATAATTGAAGAATTACAAAAAATATATAATCTGACGATTTCCACAAGCCGAAGTAATAAAAATTCATCGATAAAGTTTAATACGTGCAGCTACGTGATGCCTATATTCCCCTCTCCGCGTTTCTATTCCTCTCTCACTCTTTCTCTATCTCTCATACCGTCCCCACTCTGGTTTCTGTTGCCATGACGCCATGACAGCTGATCACACAAACGCGTTTGTGGCATGATATTGTTTACAACGTATTTCCAACGTTTTTGCTCATTTTGTGATTTTAACATAAGTAAGGTGAATTTAAGTTTATAAATATTTACTATGAGTGATAATAATATAAAGTGTGTATTTTGTGGTGAAGCTACTTTGCAAAAAACAATTAAATTTACATTAGACACATTACAAAAATGTATAAATATTTTAGAATATCGTCGAAGCAAACCGGTTTTCAGAAAATCCCGAACAAGATACGATAATCTTGAACTTTCGAAAGAATCTTCATTACATGAAGTCTATCACGCACAGTGCTACAAATTATTTACTGCAATAAAAATACCACCAGACTTTCAGTATTTACAACAGCAACAACAGCAAAGTGTAGTGGAATATGATAATGCATCAGAAGTTCAGAGGAATAGCTCAGAATCACATGCTCCTGTTTCTGTAGAGTGCTCCAAGTCACATGTTTCTGTTCCTGGAGAGTGTTCTGAGTCACAAGTTCCTGTTTCTGGAGAGTGCTCCAAATCATATGCTACTGTTGATTCCACATCTACTGAGGCTGTTGGTACATCAACAGATGAGTGAGTTTTAGTATGACTTTATGTAGTAAATATTTAAAAAAAAAAGTTATTGAATTTTTTTTTTAGTTAAATTTATAGACCAAAAAAATCATTATTCAAAAAAAAAACCTAGGGGACATCCATTAATTATGTGAGCTCGAAATGGGGTCCAATAGAATCTCATTGAGTCTCACTTACACCGAGGGGAGGATAATTGAAAATCTGACGTCATCTTAAAAAAATATAAATTATTACAAATATTAAAGAAAAAATTATTTTAAATAACAGATGATATACGTCCAATTATATCAATCGAAAAAGTACATGAGTCTCCATGGATTGAGTGAAAAATTGAGAAATGTACTATTTTTACCTGTTTTTGCTTTAAATTTCATTTAATTTGAATAAATTATCTATAGTATACCGAAACGGTTATTTTCCCGATTAATAAAAAAAATTAGTTTAAATAATTTATAGCGTAAATCTCATTAAATGTCACCTAAGGGGGGAGGGGTCTAAAATGATCGAAAAATAGCTGACGTAATTAATGGGTGTTCCTTCATTATTTCTTGCGTCAACATAACTATTAATACCATTATAAAACATGAACTAATCTATTTCTTTTATCAATCTTTTAATTTCATAATATAATCTTCAGCTTTATTATGTTATTGTTAACAAATTTGCAGAGCGGGAGAATACAGCAACATTCAAGTAGACTTGGAGGATTTCAATGATTCATTCAACACAGATAAGCCTGTCGCTCATAACGATTCAGCATCGCAAACTTGCTTCATTTGCGAAAAACAACGTAAACGGCATCATGGTCGTGAAGTTCGCTTAGCTATCAGTAGATTAAAAACTATAGAGAATGTCAAAAATGCGGCCACGGAACAAAATGATATATCGATGTTGGAAAAACTTAGTTCTTTCTCCGATGATTCCAAAATGCCTTACCATAAATGTTGCAAAGATCAATATTTACGAGAAATTTATAAGGATGAAAATAGCGAATTTCTAAGAAAAAAAAAGATTTACAATACTGCGTATACTATTATTTGTGATATGCTAGAAGAAAGAGTGGTCAAGAATAATGAATGCTTATTTTTTGACTACATAAAAAAAGAATATCAAAAATTGTTGGAACAGCAAAGCAGTTTATTGTCTGATTCTATTACTATTTCTTCGTTCTCAGACCGTCACTTAGAAAGAAAATTAATGGAAACATTTGACAAAAAGATTAAGATTATTTACGCTGAGAAGAAAAAGTTTATTGCTCCATTTTTCGCCACTATTTTGTCTTACAAGGATTTATTTAAAACGATGGCAGTAAAAGAAACAATTCGTTCAGTTGCAACACAACTTCGCGAAGAAGTCCTTAACTCAGCCAGAAGAGAATTGCCTGAAAATTGTACAGCTGAAGATTTGATGATGGGAGAGTGCGATAACGTGCCAGAGCTTCTTACTTATTTTTTGGAATCCTTCATTTGGGGCGATGTTTCTCATATATCCAACAAAGCACGTGAAAATAGAAAAAAAAAGAACGAGCTTTCTATTTTTTCCATTGGACAAGATCTGATTTACGCAGCTTCTGCCCACAAAATTAAAACATCTAAGCACATTACCCTTGGTCTGGCAGTGAAAAGCCTATGTAACAGTAAGAAAGTTGTTAACATACTGTCAAAATATGGACATTGTTGCTCGTACACAATTCTAGAAGAGCTAGAGACTGAGCTGACATTTTCAACGGTAAATAGTGCTCACGTATGCCCTGAAGATATCCTACGTCGCCCGGATTTGAATACTGGTGTCGCATTCGACAATTTCGACCGCTTCGTAGAAACCCTAAATGGTAAAGATACTCTGCATGATACGGTGGGGATAATTTTTCAGGATATCGTGCAAAATCCGGATCCGGTGTCTGTGGAATCTTCTAGCCCTAGTGTACCTGAAAATTCAACAATCGAAGAGATTGAGCATGGTAGTTTTTCGGAATTATCCGTTACTACCACAAAAACAAAAAACCGAAAACGCAGGACTTTTGAAGAAGTTACTTTCGAAATGCATCCATTCACCAAGAAATTAAAAATTACCTCCTGGAGTCAGCTAGATATCTCAGAGCTTAATAAAGCTCCAGACAACTTGACTATGTCGAAACAGCTGGACATTACGTGGATGTTATTACATAAGTATAAAATATCGGACGCCCCAATGTGGGTTGGATTTCACAGCAAGATTTTGGTAGACGATTCACGAATTCAAAAAGTTTCATATCTAACTCCCATAAATGAATCTCCCACCAACAATTCAACTGTCTTGAAAACTCTAGAATTGAGTCAGGATATTGCAAATGAATGTCAAGCTCCCTATATCCAGATCACCTATGATCTAGCTATTGCTCGCACTAGTTATTGTATTCAAGCTCAAGAATCTCCACGATTTGACAATATTTTTATTCATTTAGGAGCCTTTCATATTGAAATGGCTTTTTTCAAGGCACTTGGCACTTTTATTGAAGATTGTGGACTGAGCAATATCATGACTGAGTGTGAATTGATCGCTAATGGTTCAGTTTCAGGTTTTATTAGCGGAAAAAATTGCAATAAATGTAAACGGTTACATTCTCTCGTGGCATTAGCATTGCAGCAATTACATTTCGAAGCGTTTTTGGAAAACGAACAATTGACAGTTGGGGAATCAGTGTTAGAATATCTCACCTCATTTTTGGCTCATACAGACGTGTCTCCACAAGTTCAGCATACCGAAACACAACAACTCATTCAATCTTATGAGAAATATACAGAAGACACATTAGACGGCAAGCACGGAAAAACAGCGCAATTTTACGCAATGTACATCGATTTTGTAAATCTTTACCACTTATTCGTTAAAAGTATTGGAGATTTAGATTTGTACGTATATACCATTGCGAAAATCGACAGCTTATTCTTCTATTACAATCAACCCAACTACAGTCGATGGCTAGTGTACTACCTTAATTTACTACAACACATAGATAACACACATCCAGGCCTCCGAACTGAAATGGCTAAAGGATCGTTTGGAATCAGAAGAACCATCAAGCCTTTTTCACGAATTCCTGTGGATTTAACGTTAGAGCAGACGATAAATGGTGATGCTGCTCGTCGTCTTACTGGAATCGTTAACATCACAAATTCAATTGCTGCTAGACAACGCTGGGCTAAAAATCATGGGGCGCGAACAAGAATCATATCTCATGTACTTACTCGTGCAGGACTTGACAGAAACTACCATGATATTGCTGCTGATCTACACCCAGATAGAATGAAAAAACAACACATCCAAATTGAAGCTTTTTCAAACAGTGTCCTGCAGACCATTAATCCATTCTCTTTTTCCAGTGTCTGGAGGAACTTTTCTGCGAGATCAATTCATAATGGAATGCAATTTAAATTCAGACAGATTTCACCAACCATTAAAAAAAATACGGTGCTGACTTTTGCAAATCTCAAGAAGAAAAGAAAAATAAAAATTGGTGGAAAAGTGCACGAAGTTAAATTGCAGCGGGACTTATTTGGTCGGTTATTAGCTTTATCTCTTGACACGTCTATAGACCTGGAAAAAGTACTTTGTTTTCCTATAACTCCTATCCCGTTATCGCTGTGCCATATAGATGGTTCTTTAAACAAGACTAATAAGTCAGTACTAATTCATGAGTTAGAGAAACAAGTTGAAGATGTGGAGCAACCGCCATCCCAAATTGACCTTCTAATTGTAGATGGCTTCTTTTTTTTAAATACTTTTAAAGAAATGCCCCGTAGTTTTGGAGGTGTATCAAAGAAGATATTGCAATGCCTTATCAATAACACTGCAAGTAGAGTTTCTATTGTATTTGATCGCTACTTTACACCTTCAATCAAAGACTATGAGCATTCTCTTCGTGGCAGTGTAGATGACAAGGAATTCCACATCTCAGGTCCTCAACAAACAAGAACAGCAGATTTTACAAAAGATTTGAAAAATATAAAGTTTAAAGAAGCTATTGTCAAGTTTTTCATCGATCATTGGGCTGATCAGGAGATGGCAGCGATTATCGGTAGTAAGGTAATTTACATAATACATGATTTGTGTTATGAATATTCTGTTACTGATAATAAAGTAACACGCATCATTAATTATGAGTTGTCATGCCCTGATCACGAAGAAGCGGATACGAAGATAGCATTTCTTGCTTGCCAACAAAAAGAAGATTCTACTATTACTATCAGAACATCTGATACTGATATCGTAGTCATTATGTTGGCGAATATGGAACACCTGCAAGCAACAGTAGAAGTTTGGATGGATATTGGAGTTGGCAATGCATGCCGATATATCGACGTATCTGCTCTCTACAATAAATTAGGCCCAAAAATTTCGAAGGCGCTTCCAGCTTTGCATGCGTTCACTGGTTGCGATTTTAACCCAGCATTTTACCGACGAGGGAAAAAGAAACCTTTACAAATTCTGATGAGTTCAGAAACTTTCCAACAAGCATTTCTGGATTTAGGATCAAAGGAGTATAATCTGCAGGATTCTTTAAACGTCATACAGTCTTTTACTTGCCACTTGTATGGGCTAAAAAAGTTAGACGATGTCAATCAAGCCAGGATTGTCATCTTCAATAAGACGTACAAGGTAAAGGACACATCACAACCCTTCTCCTTGAATATCCGGAATTACGATGCATGCAACTTGCCACCCTGTCAATCGGAGTTACTCCAACAAGTGTTACGCACAAGATTCATTGCATGTATGTGGAGTAATGCCCATAATGCAAAAATTATTGATCTTTTACCAACGGACTATGGATGGAAAATAGTCGACGGAAAGTTCGAAATGATCTGGTTTGCAGGTGATCAATTGCCGAAAGCGTATGAAGATGTAGTCATAACACCTGATACTCTTGAGGATACT
Source organism: Diabrotica undecimpunctata (assembly GCF_040954645.1). Taxonomy (NCBI): domain Eukaryota; kingdom Metazoa; phylum Arthropoda; class Insecta; order Coleoptera; family Chrysomelidae; genus Diabrotica; species Diabrotica undecimpunctata. The sequence continues at coordinate 99,562,500 of NC_092804.1, read as the reverse complement.
CCAGAATTAGGTATATTTTTTCCCCAATAATTATACAGGTTATTCATAAAAAAAAATATTTGTAAGTATTTCAATGATTTCTTGTTACAGATACGCAATCTGAGGATGAAATCGAGCCAGAAGAAGAAGATGATTCTACCGATGAAGATGAAAATTAAAAAAAATACTCAAAAAAATTTCATTGTTTATAATTATTTTCTTGTAAATACAAGTATTGTACTTAAAAAAAACATACGATTTTTTATTTGCATGCTATTTCCTGAGCTTTTCAATTAATTAAGTTCAATGATCTAAAAAAATTAAAAAAAAAACTTTAAATTATCAGATTAGGCGAACCCCCCCAGATAATCGTCAGATTATGAGACAGCAACATCTAGGGCTTATAGATGAACCATATATATCTTAATCTGACGCGCTTGAGTATTTCAAAATGGCGAATTTTTTTTGCACATTCTAATAACGGCCGCGAGTTCGCGTCACATCCAAATCGTCAGATTATTATATAAGAGCTTTTTATCAGGTTCACTTAACATCCCCTCAGAAAATCTGACGCGCTCGATTAAATTTTTTTTTTTTTATTTTCAACCCTTACGTACGACCACCCCCATCATGGAAACAATCAGATTAACATACATACATTCTTAAAAATACGTAGGACATGGATGATATCAATATCTGACGCGCTCGAGTATGTCCATGCAACAGTTTTTTTTTTACATTTTTGAAAATCTATAGCGGCTGCCCCCACCGATGAAAAGGTATATATTATATAAGATTTTTTTCTTTTTATCATCTAAGCTTCGCAATCCAATAGGTCTCTATGACGCTCGAGTAAATCCCGATTTAGCATCGTGGGCTCCCCTACTATTTTGTTTTTCTGTAGTGATTGATTGTCCCATAATATATACATATATATATATATATATATATATATATATATATATATATATATATATATATATATATATATATATAAAGGGGGTTGAGGTTAATTGGGTATACAGCTTATTGAAAGCCAAGTGTACTCTGTTCAACAATTCATTATATTTCGCCAATTTTCATTGGCATCATCAGATGAGAGCTACAATTATTCAAAACATGGTAAAATAAAATTTAATAATTGTTTGTTGTTTATATCTTACTTGATTGAGGTTAACATTTAGTTGTATAATTTACGTTTACAATTATTAAAATATAAGGAACAAACACAATTCAAATTAAAAACCAAACAGACACAAATCATTACTTAATGTTATTAAAATAAATCACACTGCCGTTAACCTCAATCAAGTAAGATGTAAACAACAAACAATTATTAAATTTTATTTTACCATGTTTTGAATAATTGTAGCTCTCATCTGATGATGCCAATGAAAATTGGCGAAATATAATGAACTGTTAAACAGAGTAGGTACACTTGGCTTTCAATCAGCTGTGTACACAATTAACCTCAACCCCCTTTTTCATCTACCAGCTGTTATTTTATGTATATACATATATATATATATATATATATATATATATATATATATATATATATATATATATATATATACATATATATATACATATATATATATATATATATATATATATATATATATATATACATATATATATACATATATATAAATATATGTATATATATATATATATATATATTTATATATATACATATATATATATATATATATATATATATATATTTATATATATACATATATATATATATATATATATATATATATATATATATATATATAAATATATATATATATATATATATATATATATATATTTAACGTGATTATTTCGACCAAAAAACAATTTATAAAGATGTTGGAAATATCGGGTATGTGGTCTATATTAAATAAAAATCTTTGTTTTTTTCTAAAGCTCAATATTTCGCCATTTATTTAATAGCTTCATCGGGAGTAACTGTAAAAAACAAACATTTCAAAAACACTGACGTACATTTAGATTTACAATACTTACAGAAATTAAAAGATTATACACATAAATAAAATTGAATATTAAAATAACATTATTGTTGATGAAACTGTACATTTAATAAAATGCATGTTAAAATTTAAAATATCTTTGAGCACGTTCGTTAACAATAAATAAGATGGAACAAGTAAAAATTATTTCAAAATGCAAAAAATAACAATGTAAGAAAACATTAGAGGAATAGTATTTCTTTAATTAATCATTAAGGCTAGTTAGTATGATTAATCATTAAGGTGAGTGTAGTTTTAAATTTTGTTTAATATATTGCAATATATGTTGCTTAATTGCCCCGTGTCTGTTTTATAATTTAAAGTTTGTTTATTTTTGTTAATGTGGTACATCTCCAAAAATAACATACTTTTGTAATTTTCAGTCTGTACCAAAATACGAGCATTGTTGTAGTCTAACAGATGACCGGTGTTTTTGTAGTGCTCGACAACTGCGCAAGAATTTTTTCGAATCAACTGCGTTGATTATCATTGCGCCGAGCTTTCGACATTCTCTCTGATGTCTTATTTAGGGCTTCCGACGTCTCTATTTACCGAGCCACTAGACACTACTACACCGATCACCAATCAATTCACTACTGCCACTGAAAACAGAGGACGGCTTCTTTATATCGTCGATGGTGACGTGGTTTTGGTCGAGGTTGGCGTGGGGTTAGTTATTTTTTGTAATATAAATCTTAGCTCTGGGTTTAATTTTACTAACCGCGGAAATCTTTATATATATATATATATATATATATATATATATATATATATATATATATATATATATATATATGTATGTATATAATGAGACGGTAAATGTGAAAATTTTCCACCGACAGAAGGAGCTCTTCGACAACATTCCTATAGGATATATTCCAACCAGTTCCAATCATGGTTGCGACATTTTGATATAATTTTTAGACCAAATATCGCACTTACAACTTAATTGATTGAGATTGGAAGTTGTCCAGGGGTAAGTTACTCCCTGTGAGATTATTGGATCAACCCATTCCTTTGACGCTTTTGAAAACAATAACTTGTTCTTGTAAAACGGCATGTAAAAGGTTAACTTGCGGATGCATAAAATTGGGATTATAATATCGTAGCAACTTTTGTGCAGAATGCACGAGAGAAACTTGAAATGCGATAATTGGGACGTAATTGACGATATTGAAGATGATCCTGAAGGTGTAGATAGATCAGTAGATGAATTAGATTTTAATATTATAGACATGCCTTCCAAAAAAAGCGAATATAATAAAATCTGTTGAAATATTTTAGTTTGGTTGAATATTTTTGTGAAATGAACTAACAATTGTTAGTTAGAAAAAACGACAACGACAATCGTTTTTTTTTTCTACTTTCCTTACTTTTAACTTTAGAACAATTCAATTTGGAGCAAAGTCGCAAAAAATAAAATAACGAAAGTTAAATTTTCTATAAAATACGAATGGCTAAAAATCTTTTAATTTATTACCTTTGCTGCTAGATAGCAATAAATACAAAAAAAGAGAGGGAAACAAGCCTTTTCTTACTCAATGTACATATTTTAACCAGATATATTGCACTTAGGACCTTTCTAATTCGCCTATAAAATATTTAAAATATAATAAAATAGTCTAACAAATTTCACTAAAATTGATCTAATAGATTTTGCATATTAATTTTGCAATTTATATTAAAAAAAAATGTAATTATTTAAAATCTTGCATAACAAAAACTTGGTGGAAGTTTTCCATCTATCTAACTTACTTCATCGAATAATAGGGATATTTGGTGAACAAATTTTTGACTTACAAGCAAATAGAATATCTCGGTAACTATTAACTTATATTACCTAAATTAAGAAAACGGCGGCGTTGAAAAAATTCGGCAAGACGCTTATTTTAAAAGAAAAAAAGTTGAATTACTCGCAGTGGTTCCTAAGATACAACCGGTCAAAGTTGGCCGGCATTTTCGAGGAAGTTATAAACAAAAGGATGATAATCTTTGAACCATTACCTTTGTCTTTCGATCTTACTCTACATAAATTTTTATATCTTCAAGATATTTATAATATATATTATAATAATAAAAACCATCGGTATTGCTTTGTGAAAAATACCAAAAAAATTAAGTAGGTTGAAGAAAATTGAATTTCAAAGTTCAAAATCGGTACATGTAAAAAAATGTATTTTCTCGGCTTCCAATGGACCAATTTTCTTCATTCTTTTATTAGTCCGATGTAACTCGAGCAGAGACGCCTAAAAACGCATTACCAAATCCCAAAAATGTTTTAGTTTTATTATAGATTAATTAACTTATTTTTATACTCCAATTATCGGAGACGAAGATGCCACTGAACCTGTACAATCATAAGAGCAAGTTGAATTTTGCTGAGAACGTTAATGTTGATACCCCAAAAATGTGCAAAAAGTTTACTGTTCCTAATCCTTGGCTTTTCCTTAAACCACCCCCTCCCCGTACAAAGAAAAAGTCGATTTACCAAGAATTTTACGTCATCGCCATAGAAAAAAATAATTCAAATAAAAATAATAAGATAAGAGATAATTTTGAACAAAAACGTTTAATAGCATTTTTTGTGTAAAATGAATCGTTCTCTCAGAAGTTAGTTTCAATAAAAGTATTACAAAAATAAACATTGCTCAATTATTGCCATTTTTTTACGATTGTCATGAGATCATTAAAATTTATCACTTTCATTAACCGGTCACTCAGGAATTTGGGTGAAATTTATAGCTGAACTTGTGTAGTTTAGAAAAACGTACCTGTGTAATCAAAAAGAACCTGTTTTAAATGTTTCAGATCGTTAGTAATGTAAAACTTTAAATTTAACGTTTTTTTGGGCATATTTAAAACGTCTCATTTGTTGCCAAAAATCAAAACCATGAAATCGCATGCCATAGGTTTTGAACTGACTCTAATTGCTCCAAAATGCTAAAAATGCATAAGATAGCTGCATTCTTTACCTTTAAAACGTTTTTTGATTCTTGTTGATAAGACACTCTGATCAAAGGATATTTAATTTTTACCGTCGAATTGATACAAATTTTATTTAAAACTAGCGGACCCGACAGACTTCGTTCTGTCAAATAGATTTGAAATGTGGCATATTTATTTCTTTAATTCTCCTGAACAGAACCATCACCATGATGATAGGGCGGTATGAAAGGGTCAGCTCGGGTGACCTATGTATCTTCGCTTCCACGAACTTTGGCCACCCTTTTGGACCCACTAAAAATCCAGACTGGGACGTCTGTCAGAGGGCTTCAAACTTAGAGGGGAACTTAAGGTTCAAACCTGATTGAAAAATAATCTAAAGGGATAGTGGGAATCTAAAGGAGACAAATATTTATAAAGTGGGTGCTTCAATGATAAAACATAGAGATACTTAATTATTTATTATTATTATTATTATTATTAACATAGGGTTAATAACCGATGTAATAAAGAGTAATGAAATAAAACGTATATAAGTATTTTCAGTAATCGCTTTATTGTAAATCAAGTAAATCATAATTATTAACAAAAATCTGTTTAATTTTTATTGTAGTGCTTCGTGATATACAATGTTTTTTGTTTGATTACCTGGTGAATATACAAACAAATTTGATGGTTTTCCAACACGGAAACAGGCAACATACGATTGACCATGTGAGAAACATGGGTTTTCTAGATTAATACCACAAACACCTAATGATTGCCCCTGGGACTTATTTATGGTCATAGCAAAAGCAAGCCGCACTGGAAACTGTACATCAGTAGGAATAATTGGGATGTGTAGTATCAAAACGTCTTCTCCTTCATACTTTCCTTTCAGTATAGTTGCTTCTTTCACGTTGTTCAATAATTTTTTTATCGCTAACCGTGTGCCGTTGCAAAGACGAGGTTGGTTGATATTTCTCAACATTATAATTACCGATCCAACCTTTAATTGAACATTGTGAGGTGGCAATCCTGGTAAATTCAGCGAGTTTAAAAATTCAGGCGGATAGTTGACGACATCATCTTGGTTAGTAGCCGAATCAACTGATTTATATATCCTCAATTCGCCTGTAATTTGTTCTTGAATTTTGAAATTTAATTTATTTACATCTATTTTTTGCAGTCAATATAGCCCGTTCGCTAAACCAATCATGGTTTCTGTAATTTTGAGCAACATCTGGAAACACCTTTTGAATAAGTTCATCTTTTGATCGAGTTAACTGACAAAAACTTTGAGGAAAGTTAATGCAATCTCTCAAGGTGTCTTAGGAAATTTGCCATTACCAATGTCCAATGAGTTGTTTAGAGTTTATGTCTACAGATAAGTCATTTTGCAAGTCGACACGCATATTCTTGCTTAAGTGCAATACCTTGACATGTTTCCACAAATTGGAGAATTTAAACATGCATTGAGTTCATCAGCTGGCATTGATCGTGGAATCACTGGCAATGTTTGACGAAAATCTCCTGCTAATAAAATCATTGCACCACCAAATGGGTTATGATTGCTCCGTAGATCTTGTAAGGTTCTATCTAACGCCTCCAAAGATTTTATATGTGCCATCGTGCATTCATCCCAGACAATCAATTGTTGCTGCAAAACCTTTGCCATTGCCGAGTTCTTCGAAATGTTGCAGGTTGGAGTTTCGTTGCTTTGTATGTTTAATGGAAATTTTACTGCTGAATGGCCTGTTCGATCATCATCATCATCATCATCATTCAATCTTCGCTTATCCACTGCTGGACATAGATCTCCCTCATAATTTTCCATCTATTTCGATCTTGTGCCTCTTGCATCCAATTCCTATGACAACGTTTTAGATCGTCAGTCCAACGTGTTGGTGGACGACCTCTGCTTCGGTAGGCATCATCTCTTGGTCTCCATTCCAGTATCCGCTTTGTCCATCTATTATCTGTCATTCGAGCCACGTGACCTGCCCAGTTCCATTTCAGTGTTGCTACTCTCTCTACTGCATCAGCCACTCCTGTTCTTTGTCGTAGCTGGCGATTTGGGATCTTGTCTCGTAGTGAAACGCCCAACATAGCACGCTCCATCGCCCTTTGACACACACGGATCTTTTGAACTGTTCTCCTTGTCATGGTCAACGTTTCGGCACCGTAAGTTAACACTGGCAAAACACACTGATTAAACGTTTTTCTTTTAAGGCATATTGGTATATCAGACGATTTGAAAATATGGTTCAGCTTGCCGAAGGCTGCCCAAGTCAGTCTTATACGACGGAGAAGCTCAACGGTTTGGTTATCTTTTCCTATGCGAATCTCATGACCTAGGTATTTATAGGCCATTACCTGGTCTATGGATCTTGTTCCTACGCATATATCTTCGCTGACTACAAGATTTGTCATCATCTGGGTTTTAGATATATTTATTTTCAATCCCCCTTCTAGCGAGGAAAGGTAGAGCTGATTTAAAAGTTCTTTGGCCTCATCTATCCTATCAGCTATTAGTACAATATCATCTGCAAACCTTAGATGGCTAAGCTTTTCTCCGTTTATGTTTATGCCCTTGTCGGTCAATTGAAGTAGGCCCTGTTCGATCACCTTTAAGTAAAGTTGCTGCGATCCCCGACGAAGCGAGTGCAAGTGCAATTTTATTTTGTGAGCGAATTGTTGCTAATATCAATGAAATCAAAAAAGTTTTTCCTGTACCACCAGGTGCATCTTAGAAGTAAATCCCTTCTGTTTTATAATTTGTTAGTTTCATAAGTGTATCAAATACATACTTCTGTTGTTCATTCAATAGTGGAAGATTTGTTTGAATTAGTTCTTGTGTTGAGACCATACAGTTTTTCTCGGTCCAACTCTTGGTTAAAAGCATTATGCATTGGACGATTGGGCGCGGCCAGACCTAATTGAAATAATAGTTTATTTGACATCATCAAGAACATGTCCTCAATTAAAATCAATGCTTCATTGTAAATTTCTTCGCTTATTTGTATATTTGGATTTTCCCTTCTAATCCGTATTTGATACAAAATATAATCACACATATTAACTTTGTACTTGATCCACAAATCATTTGGGTTTGATGGGAAGCATGTAGATATGATTATAGAAAACAATGTTCGTATTTGATGAGCTTGTGATGATATTACAGCATCATTGAGAGTTTGATCAAAATGAGCGTCATTTTGTAGCAATTTCAAACGTTGGCAGGCTTCTCTGTATGATCCACATAAATCACCATCAACATTTCGTAAATGTTGGAATGATGTTGAGCCACGAACATTGATTAATAGCAGTCGTAAATAAAAACATTCATCATTGTACTGAATAAATTCGACCAATCGCTTCGGTAGAACATACATCTGGGTATCTTGGAACTGGTTTTCCTTGTTTCCGTCGTATAAATCTCCTTGCGGATTGATTCCAAGTATAATATTTTGGCATTTCAGAATATAACAATGTTTGAGTAAAAGCATCGTTTTGGCATATCTCAAAAAAAAACTGGTTAATGTAGTAGATGGTGGCTGAGCAGCTCTTTCTACTGCGTTCTGTGCTGTAAAATATACTCTTTGTCCATTTTTCAAATGCACAGTCAAATGAACAACGGTAGGGTGTCTCTCATGAATAGTTAAATACGAATTTAGTTAGAAAATATTTGTATGGGAAAAAGAAAAGGGCTGTTTTAGGGTTTTCCCGGAAATTATTCTAATTTTAAAAAAAATTTTCGTCATAAAAACCATCCTTAGACTTAAATAAACATTTTTAAAAAAGAATTGTTAAGATTGGTCCATGCGTTGTTGAGTTATGCGCTTACCAACACATTTTGCGATTCATTTTTATATTATAGATTGATTTCGAACGTATAGCCGACATTAAAAATCGTCAGTCACTTCAAGCGTTTTTTCTGAAAGAATGGTTAATTTGGCACAAAAAGTGCTAATAAACATTATTGTTCAAAATTATCTCAGCTACATTTTTTACTTGATATCTTTTTTTCTACGACAAATTCTTGGTAAATCCATTTTTTTCCGTTTTCCACTACAAGGAGAGTTGTTTTTAGGGTGAAGTCAGGGGACAGAAGTAGTAAACTTTTTGAATCTTTTTTAGAGTCCCAAAATTAAATTCTCTCTAGGTTCAGAAGCATTTTCATCTCTGAAGACTGGAGTGTAAATAAATTAATTTATTTATAACAAAAATAAAGCATCTTTGAGATTTGGTACGTTTTTTAGACATCACTTTCGAGATTTTTAGACATCAGATTAATAAAAGGATAAAGAAAATTGCTCCATTTGAAACCTAGGAAATACATTTATTTACGTATACCGATTTTGAACTTTGAAATTCAATTTTCTTCAACTTTTGTAATACGTTAAAGATGCCAGCTGTACTTCATTTTTAAAGCTTTACTGACGACTATCCTGAAGTGTAAATTGAACCAAAATTTTATTACGTAAACTTCGATTATTCAAAATTAAAATGACGTAAATTACATGCCTTAATTGTTATAAATAATTTTGTATTCGTGAAAAATATACGCTTTCTGAATATGTAAAAATATCTATCTAACGAACAGCAACAAAAAAAGTTATTATAAGTAAAAATTTGCGTATTTTTTACTATTCTCAAAGAAAAAGACTTACTCTTTCATTTGATAACCGAAAAAATTTTATAACTCCATTTTTTTCTGACTTAAATTGTTGCAAAAACTGCTTTATGTTTTTTGCAATAAAAATTGAATAAAATGTTAAATATTCAACGAATCTCTTTGAAATTTTTATCACACATTTATCACAAGCGTTACAATTATCAACTTTCTTGAAAAATTTTAAAGTGTTATAAAAAATTTTTCAATAGTTATAAATAAATTAAATTTTTTTTTAATTTCGCACGTTTTTGCGTTTATCTAAACAACAAATAAGTATATAAATTTTTACAAATCGTCATTTTTTAAAGACTTTTTGTAGCTTCTAAAAGATTATGCTACTGATAATAGGTTATGCCAATAAACCGTTCGTAAAATTATAACGTTAAAATTTTACCCTAGAGTAATAATTTAACGTTTTAATTTTTACTCTAGAGTAAAGATTTAAGGGAGTAAAAATTTAACGTTACACCGTTTCGGTGATCGCAAACTGTTGGACGTCTTATTCTATTTTCCTTTACAGCTCAATAAAGTTTTATTTATTGTAGTACATATATTATTTTCTATTCCGATAGACGGTGTTCTTACCTGAGCCTTTCGCAAATGTCTTTGATAAATTTTTATTGTATGTTTGCTTTGTGTATCGTTTCCTAAGTTTGGAAGCTATCGATATTATCGTATATAATTTAAAAATGTATAAAAAAATAAATATATTGAGTCTTATTGATGAAGTAGATTAGATAAGATTCGGTTGTTTTCGTCTTTTATAACTGTTATCACTTTAAAATAATGAAATGATATCATTTGTAGAAGACAAATGATAGAAATGTAATCGATGAGTGAAAATATTTTTGAAAACTGGACAAAAACTTCCTCGATAAGAAAAATGACCCAGATTAAAAAACGAAATAATTTCAAGTAACAACATTAAAAGATAACAGATAAATGGAAAAGGTAAAGAAATATTATAAGTATTGCGTTATCCATGTTATATTAATTACATTACAATATGCAAATAATTAGGATACATTATAGAAAAATAAAAGGATATAGGCTAATTATAATTATAGATAAATATAGGAATAGATGACAAAGATATTCGTGTTATTAAAAATTTGTACTGGAATGAAACTGGTACCGTAAAAATTGAAGAAAATTACACCGACAAAATCTCCATACAGCGAGGAAACACATAAGGTTGCATTTTGTCCCCAACATTGTGCAAAGTTCACTCGGACCAGCTATTTAAAAGGGCACTGGGGAGACAGCCGTATGGAATCAAAATAAACGTGGAACCACATAATGTAATTACATACGCGGACGATACAGTAATTCTGTCAGAAAATATCGAAGGTCTTCAAATTCTGATTGATCGTATTGACGAAGTAGGAGAGGAAATGGGCATTGAAATAAACTCACACAAGACCAAATTTTTAGTCTTTAGTCGTAACCCACATCCAGACGCAGAGCTTAAAATAAATGGAGTTCAAGTTGAAAAAGTTCCTAGGTCTTAAAAGTTCAAACGGCATGCTCGCAATAAGATATGTGGCACATCTTAGAACGTGTCAGAGGGAAGACTTTCCCAAATGACTCGATGACCTTGCACTACCTGAGCTTTATGCCAGTTAAGGATTTGAGAAAGATGTATAGGTCATAAGGTGCATAGGTTTCAAGCGACAAACAAAATGGTACAAGTACATACCACTGCTATAAGAAAGGACAGGCCGACCTACGACTTGATCTTGTCGAAAAAGGACACAAGCTACACTTAAACCCTAGAGGGGTTGCAGAAAGCGGTGGGCAAGACGAAAGCTACTCAGACAATCCGTGGCCTCCGGAATACTAGAGATGGTAAGTTACTTATCACCCTAGATAAGGACCCAGATGCCGTCAAGGCGATAAAAACTGCCATCACATCCAAAGATAGCGGTCTCAAGGCAAGACAACTGGGACAAGACATGACATGACAAGACAGTGGCCCACGGTCATACATGTCAGAGATATGACCACGAATACAAACAAAGAGACATTGCAAAATGTACTGTCTGTAGTGATAGGCAAGTGGAAAAAGGACTTCCTGATTAAAAGTCGGTTGTGCTGTCTACCGAGGCGACCAAAAAGTGTTTCATTAAAGTAGGCCTCGTGATATGCGAGGTGAAAAAGATACATAGTTAGGAGATGTCAACGGTGCTGGTCGTACACACATCTCGAAGTACGGCGGTCTTGACCGCATTGGTCACTGTCTTAGTACGGTAAGAAGAACTGTAAGAGAAGGACACATGCACAAACGAGGAGTGGTGTGTTCGCTGCAAAGAAAAGCACCACATTGAAACCGCGCAGTGCCGAGAATTTAATGGCGCCCTCCAAAGGGCGCGACTGGCCGACAAAGCGCTCGAAAAAAGAACTCGCAGAGAGCGTCCCATCAACACCCTTTCCCGAAGTGACAATTGAACATATTCTACGGGTAAAAAATGACGTACCCTTGATATCCGGACCGAACCCTGAGGCAATGACTAAAGACGACGACGTCTTTCATGAGGCAAAATTCCCCTTTCATGAAGCAAATTGGCGGAATTCGAGGGTATGTGCGCCGAGATCGTGGAAACGGCTAGCAATAAGCAGAAAACAAAAAGAATAATTTCGTCCCCGACACTGAAGGACCGCAGGTATTGTCTGGACTATTTCCTTACAACACTCTGCGAAAAATACTTAATTGGTCACGGATAACTCTCATCCTAGCGACCTAGAAAAGCTAGCTGTAACGACTCATAATGGCTTCGATCCAGACGAAAGGACTTAACATACTGCAGGTGAACATTGGAGGAGCAAAGGTGGCACACGACTTGATTTACTCAAAAGTCCTGCAAATTGACGCAGATATTATCATAGTCCCAGAACCAAATAAAAATATCTCAAGAAAGTTCGGTTGGATCTCCGATAACAGAGCAGACGTTGATGTATTTTTGGTGAACAACAAAGTGTGCGTAAACAAAGTTACCAAAAAGAATAACATCTTCACATTCCACAAGTACATCCCACACTTTGCCGACACAAAGTCGGCATCAAGGTCACAATCAGGCACAGCAGGAAATTACTCGATTTCCCGAATTACTCGAAAGACCAAATTCACGAATCAGGTACAGAACCTACGAGAAGGAACTACCAACTATAATAACTTCAGAGACAACATAATAAAAGCACACAAAGCGAGCAGCAAAAGCAAACATATTACATACACAATACCATACTGGTGGAATGAAAACATTCACCAAAAGCGGACAGAATGCCTTAGAATCAGGAGTAAGGTACAGAGAAATTGGACCCTGCAAATCAAAGAAGAGTACAAGAACGCAAAAAAGAAACTCAATACGCTGAGGTCAGAGAGCCCATATAGCCGTTTCGATGACAAAAGATGGGAAATAGCGAATACTCTGAATAAACGACTTTCTAGAGATGATGAGAACTGTCCCAAAGAATTAAAGGCGGCTGAACGCACCAGAGCCGCCAATTTCATCAAAATCAGTAAATCCCCTGGACCTTACCGTGTGTCACCAGAGGCGATAAAAATACTAGTGAATGAATATTCAGAAGCTACTAGAAGGGCACTTAATGAGCTACTAACAAGACAATTATTTTCAGACCAGCTAAAACTATAAACTTTATAGCTAAACTTACATTGATACATAGACCCGGTAAAAACCCGGATAAAGCCAATTCGTATAGGCCTATTAGACTGTCTGGAAAAACTATACGACAATCTTGTCAAAAATCGCCTAGAAGACGAGTTAAGTGAAAGAACGACTATCTCCAATAGACAATACGGATTTAGAAAAGCTAATTCAGCAACAGACGCGGTAAAAGTTTAACTGGTACTGTAAAGAACACAAATAAAAGATGGGCCATACTGGTTACGTTTGATGTAAATAATGCCTTCAACTCTGCCAACTGAGCAGATATCATAACAAAATTGGAATCAGTACGAGTGTCGGAATATCTCATTAATATCATTAAAAGGTATCTTACTGATAAATATGTTACAGTGGCAAAAAATACAGAAGTTAACAGCCAACGTACTAGAAATCGGCTATGGTAGAGATACTCTAGCTATTGCATACGCAGATGACCTGGCGATACTAGTGACGACTGACATAAACTGGGAAATCGAAGATAAAGTTAACACAGTTGGATGTTGCAGAAAATTCAACAGTTGGATGGCTAGAAACGATCTCGAACTGGCAGAAAGCAAGACTTGAAAGACCATACTCATACTAAAAGGACCACGACGAAGACCCGAGTTAACTTTTCAAATTGGTAGTACTATTGACTATTATAATGTCTACAATATGTTCAAAATACCTAGGCATATACATCAACACAGGCCTAAGGTTCACAAAAGAACAGTTGTATTACCAACGTATTGGTAATAATACACAAACTGACATTTTACATAGAATATATTATGACTAATTGATATTTTCTGTATTATAGCCCTGAAGAAGTGAATAAACATTCCCGAAAAGGTAAGGCCGTACAATTGAAACATATTGAGTTTTTTTATTGCAGATTTCTCCAATATTAATAGGCTTACTTTTTAACTAAACTGCAAAGATTAACTTTTCTTTCTATATATATATATATATATATATATATATATATATATATATATATATATATATATATATATATATATATATATATATATATATTGTTGTGATCTGCTTTATGATGTTTTATTATTAATTAACACTAATTTAATTAATCCAATTATTTAATTAATTAATTCACTAATTTATGCAGAGTCATACAAATCAATTACTATTAAAAATTCTCAGGGTGCCTTCTTAATTTTACTTTAATCAGTTTACTTTATATATCTCTTCTAGTGGGTTCAGTATCTCCTAGTTGCTCATAATCGGGATAGAACAGGAAACGGAACTAACATTAAAACAACATAAATATGCACACAAATTATTATTTATTTTCAATAAGCAATACGATGAATATTAATAAATAACTTTTGTAGGCAATTATCTTTCCCAACAAACTCCTATACTCTAAATTTAATTTTAATTACAAACTATCTATTGATCTGTTTTATAATAATATCTACTAAAAATTGACCATATAAAATATAATTTATTCACAAAAAAATAACTCTTTGAAACTTGGAATCTTAGTTCGTATGCTTATATTTGATTTTATCTTTAGAATATCTTAAAGTTTTCTTTCATTCAAATTATTTGACTGACCTTTATTTTTTTACACCAATGATGTCTCCTATCGATCAAACCACAGTTCCTTCCTTGATTGATTATGTCCGGCTATAGTCGACACGTAATTTCGTGAGAAAATTTATAGGAACCAGAGGAGTAAAATACTACTAAAATGGCAACACTGTTAGAGTTACCACTACTTTATTGAACAGTAGCGTAGATATCTAATTTTTAATTAAATAAAAGTTTTTATTTTTATTTAAGAAAAAGTTTCATTTTCTATAAAGTTTAAATAAAAAATATTGGTGTTGTTAACTTCTGTGATATATCTAGGAAGTGATAACACTAATCGACTCGGCTAAATAGAACTTATTGTAAAATAACAATACCTATAAAAAATTGTTAATAAAAGTAATTATCACATACAATTAAATAAATTTTTTATGTACAAGTATTTTAGTATACAAACGTTTTAATAACACAACTGCTCATAAGTTTTAAAACTTATGATCACATTTTATCCCTGATAACTTAGTTATTGTAATAAAAAAAATAAAGAATTAATTTTTTAAATTATATACAGCGTATTCTATTAACAACTTTGGTTTGACACCGTGTGAGAGAAGACTTAGTATCTCAATAATTTAAAAATGGGTAATAGGTCTAAAACTTTTATGAACATCTTTTTTATATATCTAGCAGGTATTTTATAATAACCTAACCTGTACTTTGATTATTTTAAATTAAATTATGTTGTATGTTTTTGTTCTATCATGAAGTGTATTTGTACTCTATTTTCAAAGATATATAAGCAAAACGAGAATTTGTACAATTACAATAAAAATAAAGGTTTCAACTAACACCTAGTTGGAAATAAGAACTTAATAATCTACTCATAATCACTGTTATCACTAGTATCAGTTGTATCTTCTATATTTATAGTTCATTTGGTTAATGCTGGTAAATATTTAACATAGTCATTTTCCACTGCGATTACATGTTTGATTACACTTTTCCAGTTGGTTGCTGTGATCTTTGTGACTTCTCTTCTAATTAACTGGAGAGCAGTAGACAAAAATTTAGGAGCCACGTTTCTTCTTCTTCTATTACCTTTAAGTTGTGTCCATATTAACTCTATTGGGTTCAATTTACAATAGTAAGGAGGAAGTAATTGTAATACTGGGCATACCAAGCACGGTATGCCAATTACTGCGAGTACAGTTATCAACAACATATTCCTTCTGGTACTGTCTACTGTCAACAATCTCCAACAATTCCTTTTTACTATATGATGCTTCAAAGTACAAATCTTTCTCAAACAAATTCTTGAATTTGTAATTTGTTTCAAGTAATATTTGGAATTTTCTCATTAATCTTGAATACGTTGTCCATGATAATCACACTATATTTAGGTAATCTCGGAAGAAGAGGTTCCTTTAATATTTTTTTGTAGGTATTAATAATACATCATCGATCCATCTATTTTCTCCACCGCAGTGTAAAATTATAATTCTCTGTCCTGTCATGTAGGTAAGATGTTTCTCCTATAGTCTTGTAGCAGATTGCTTTGGACACTCTGATAAACATGTTTCTACAATTGCTTCTGATTTAGACAATTTAGAACACAATTCTTCATAAACATGTTTCAGCATATGTTTGGATGGTATCATCAGAGAGGTATTGGTCGCTTACATTTTACTACACGGCTTTGTAAAGATATTCCAATTGATTAGAGGGTTCCGCTGGCTCTTCAGCTGCAGAAGTTAGTTTTATAAAAACTAACTTCTGTTTTTTTCTTAAAAAAAAACATTAAACGTTTACATCTATGGTTCCTGAGTTGAACTTTTTTTATACTTCATTTCCATCATATTGTAGCTGAAAGCATTATAATTGACGCTCGAACTTCTTGTGCGATATATATGTATATATATATATATATATATATATATATATATATATATATATATATATATATATATATATATATATATATATAATCGTCGATGCATCTATTTTCTACACCGCAGTGTAAAATTATAATTCTGTCCTTTATTGGGCGGTAATGAATTAGAACACTTTTTGTTATTATTCGTCCAACTTTTTTCACGGTGTCATGAATACCATACCAGGTTTCATCCAAATAAACAATATTTCGTTTAAAAATAAAGTTTAAAATAATATAAAATATTATACCTGCCTACCCAATTGTAAACCACTGGACGGTCGAAACGAAATTTATTGGGATAAACTAGTTTATGGTTTCGGTTGCTCAGGCAAAAATTGTTATCTTACGCAAAGAATGCATCGATGATAACCTTATCTGAGCGACTGTACATATTTTACCAGGCTCATCTAAATGTAAATATCGATGAGAATATTAAAACTTTGTATTATTATACATCTTAGTCATTGATAATTTTGCAGTTAATAACTACTCCTGGTAGAGTACTTTTATTTTATTTTTTATTGTCTGCTTTTATTACAGATAAATATATTTTTACACAGTCTCACCGAAATACGAGGCGACTATACCATCAAATCTTTCCCGTTCTCAGCATCGATCCAAACCGCATACCAGCAATCTACTCCTCCGAAAACACAAGCCCAAGCCTCTTTTGACCGGTACTCTTTATTCACAAATTCTCCTTTCTTTCTCAATTATATATTATCTCGTGGACTATGCAGACTCAAAAAGAGGTATTAAACTTCTCGATTTTGATCTGCTCTCAGCTTCCACCTTTTTCACTAACAAACGAAAACACTGGTACTCAGATTGACTACACGAAAACACGTCTTCTCTTCTGGTCTGCCGGTAACATAATAATCTTTTCAATCTCCCCAGACAAACCTTCTCAACTCTCTCCTTCCCCATCATTCCTTTTTAACCAATCATAAGCATTCATCTTCCCCACTTATTTTCGATTTAGAAAATTTCCAACATAATATTTAAAACAAATAAACTACTTTCACTCAAATTACTTTTCAGAAACCATTAACAATTTTGCCTTTTCAACAGAAATAAGTTTCCAAATTCTTGTTATCTCATATCTAAATCTAATTCTTATTTACTTTCGAAAAATGCCCACCGCAAAAACAATTACAAGTTTATTCTTAAATCTATAAAATTATACGGGTTCCATTGTCCTTTCACTATTCACTCAATCTTTCAAGGAAAAACTCGTCCGGGTCCCGTCACGGAACAATGTCTTCTCTTATTCTAACTATTACAAATAAGTACAGGGTTGTATTTTAACTTATATGCCCGCGGTGTATTACAATAATAAAAAAAACTCTTTATTCTATTTCTGATTGATAAACTGATCCATAACAATATATATATATATATATATATATATATATATATATATATATATATATATATATATATATATATATATAAACAACACAGTTTATTAGGGCTGCAGTCAGTAGGTTTGGCCGGGATGTTATAGAAACACTCTAAATATTTACAACATATCTCAAATTATCATTACAACTTACTAGTCGTTGAGATTATTTTTCTAAAGCTACGACACTCAACATTAAAAACACACATATAAAATTTAACACACATTTAAAATAATGGACAATATACATTTTAAAATTTAGTTGAAAAGTTAAAATTTTAAAATTTTGTTAGTGACATCTTTTCATTTTTTTTTTTTGACTGATCCATAGAGAACAGAAAAAAAATCAAAAATAGTGTAATTAAAAAGTAATTAGGAGTTCTTGCTATTATATTAATGGAGGTAGTATCTTAAACCTGTCTTGATAGTATGCAACATGTTTTGTATGCAGGTGTATTACGGTGTGTGTATGTAAAAGTAAATCTTTATTTTATTTTTGATGTTTTGTCAGTAAGTAACAATAAATGTTGCTCAATTTATCTATGTCTGACTTTTTATTTATACAAGACGTATAAGATTTTATGAAACACGTTTCCAAGAAAACACGTATTCAAAACGTATATTATATATATATATATATATATATATATATATATATATATATATATATATATATAATATATATAAACACGTTCAACCCCGGTGTTATAATTTTTTTTTGCTCATTGGTCAGAATTGTTTTTTCCGCTTTTCTGTTTCATTTCAAGAAAAAAAATTGACAATCAAATTATCGCACAAAATTTTTAAGGCATCAAATCGATTCCTTGCTTTCTAAGTAGTATAAATTTGTTTATCTGGACCGGTGTGGCATTTACGTGATGCCTCAAACTTGTTGATTCTTGTATAAGGCTACCGAAGTATTTGACGTTATATTCTAAAGACCCGTTTACACGGGTAGAGTAATGATGCAAGTACTTGGTAGAGTGGAGTAACTCTACCCGTAAAAACGCTCAGCGCAGTAGAGTAGCAAGTAGAGTGCATAGTACGTGGTAGAGTAGAGTGACTAGCAACATGTGGCAAAGTAACTCTACTCTACTACCACCACCACCGCCAAAATATCCACTCGCCTGCGCACTCTACCCATGGAACGCGGTCAATTCTGGTAGAGTAGAGCAGGTAGGAGAGTGCATAGGGGCGCTGTCATTCCGTCTGGAGTTGTGTTTTGTGTAAATAGTGAAAATGAAGTTCACCGAAGATGAACTTCTTTCACTTTAAAACTTGTAGAGATGTATGGCGAATACCAGTGTTTATGGAATTTAGGTAGTGTACACTATAGAAATAAAAGTATGAGACAAGCTGCGGAGGATGAAATAGACGAAAGAATGGCAAAAAGGGGCTTTGGAGTAAACAAGCTCAAGCAAAAAATTAAGAATATAAGGTGCACTTATAATCAAGAGTGTTTACAAATACAAAAATCAAAAAAATGGGGTTCAGGTTTAGCCGATGTATACGTTCCGAACGTGAAATGGTTCACTCCTATGGAAGCAATCATGAAAGGTGCAAAAAGAAACAAGAAAACTGAAGGCTCACGGGCAAGTTACAGGTTTTTATTACTTGTTAATAAAAAATACAATAAGAAATAAAAAATGTATTCTTATCAAGATAAAAGAGCTGAGGCCCCGTGTGTATTCCTTCTTTTAAGCCACTCTCTCATCCACTCTTTTCTTTGTTACAAAGCGACCTCAGTTACAAATGCATTTGCAACAGTAGCTAAACAATTTTGAATCAATTTTCTGTTTCTTGAATTCATTTTGTACTAAACAAACACCTACTCCACAGTATACTAGCATAAGTACTATACTTGTAACTCTCGTCGTGTGAACGGTATCAAGCCATTTTTGGTAAAGTAGCGAGTAGAGTCGACTCTACTCGCTACTCTACTCTCCTCACAACTCTACTCGTATAAACAAGTCTTAAGTGATTCATGGCCGACCTGTTGGAGCCAAATCTAAATGTAACCGTTGGATACCAACTACTAGAAAAGAAATCGATATATTCTTTGGGGTAACTATATGGATGCGATTACTAAAATTACAACGATTACGTGATTATTGAAACAGAAATTACTTATTTGTTACCAATATAAGACACAAAAAGTCTAGAAATCGTTTTAAGTAAACCCTACTTTTAAGTATTTTCTTCGGATTTCTCACCGGACTTTGATCGGCTTCACAAAGTATCTCCGTTGGTTCAAAAACTTATTTCTAGATTTCAGCAAATTGTACCTTACCGTGGTCGCTTGAACTTCAAACAATATATCAAAAATAAAAAACACAAATTCGCTCTACTTAGAAAACAGCTACACTTGTGACCTCAAAATTTACTATGGAAAAAATAGTCAGGGTCAAAACGGCTCATTAGCTGTTATTCTATTACTTATGGAAGGTTTGTTAGATAGTGGTTTTACTATCTTCATAGCTAATTATTATACCCTTGCTGACACACTGCTCAGCTGTACAACTCATCTTGTTAGCACTGTTCGGTCAAACAGAAAAATTAATTTTCCCGATGTTGTCAAGAAAAAAACTAAAAACAAATTAAAAAAATGCACCACAAAGTAATTCCGGAGTTGTAAGTTAAAATGGTGTGATAAAAGGGATGTCTTGAAGATAAGTACAAAGCTAGGAGATAAAATCTTGAAACGTGTACATAAAAGCAAAGAAATTGAAAAGTATAAAATGATTGTTGATCAAAGATCAAAGATTGTTGAGTCAAAATCTTTTATTGATCTCTCATATCATAAAAACGCGTATTCATATTTTTTGAGGCGAGGGAATAAATGGTACAGGAAATTAGCCACATAATTATTGTTTGTTAGGGCCTCGGTGAATTCTTATATTATATACAGGTTACATAAACTAAAATGACTATAACAGAGTCCTAAACAGAAGTCGCAATAGAACTGCTCTGTGAAATGTCCGCTATTGAAACTAATCTCAACGATAACACCAATGCACGTCAAGAGCTTGAAGAAGAAAGAAAAAGATGGGTGGTTTGCTATGTCAGAATAAAAAATGAATTGGGGCGAAAGAAAGCTTCAAACAAGTGTTCTCATACTGATTTTTTGTGCAGTGAATCCAAAAAACATTATTATATTTCTTGTTTCTTCTCAACACATAATGCTAAAATAATAAAGTGTTATATTTTATTATTATAATTATTTTTGAATATTCTGAATAAAATCTTTTATTTTTCTATAAAGTTTTTTAATTTCCATATCTTTCGTATAAACCGTCCCACGTCCGATTAAGAAATATTATTTTAGTTCTTGGACTGCCGTGTCCAAATTGCAATGTAATTTATATGTTAGAGTGAGCTATAGTTGATACCACATTGTCTATAATACTAAGCTATCGTCTGGCATTAGGGTGATGCCTCACGGTCCCAAGAGTACGGTTTAGTGAGGTATCACGTTGATGCCACCCGGGGCTGAACGTGTTAACATATATTATGATCAACCTGTACGCATCCACTGCTGGACATAGGTCTCTTTGTGTTACTTTCTTATGCGGCTCACATCTAATTACTGCACGCTAACACGCTTCAGAACGTCAGTCCATCTATTTGGGGGGCCTACTCTGGTCCGTAGTGCTTCTTGTCTTGGCATCTAATCAAGACAATACCTTTTAACCATCGATTTTGTCCTGCCCAATTCCATTTTAGTGACGCGAATTTTTCATTAGCGTCTGTTGTTTTTGTTCTACGACGTATTTCTTCGTTTGGGATTCGGTTATATATTAGATTTTTGATACATTGTTCGTTTGGGATTCGGTCTCTCAGAGAGATATCTAATTACCATCTTAATGGGAATAAGCCACAATTGAAATTTTAAATAAGTTTATTGGCATTTTAATTTCAGAATTAAACATGGGTAGACTACTTTTGATCCCTATTTGCTAAAGGTGATGATAATGAACCACCAACACCAGAGGTGACGAAAAACGAAGAAAATTAAAAATTGAGGAGGAAGAGGTAAAGGAAGCATTAAGGAAATTAAAAAATAGAAAATCATCAGGAGAGGACTGAATACCGAACGAACTCCTAAAGTACGAAGGACCAGATCTGACCAAACAACTATTAAGACTAATCCAAAAAATAATAGAACAAAACAGAATTCCCCAAGAATGGAGATCAAGCATCCTAATACCGCTCTTTAAAAAGGGAGACAAATCGGACCCGGAAAATTACAGAGGAATTAATTTATGAAACACAACACTAAAATTAACAACCAAAGTGATAACAAATAAACTGAATGAAATTATAACACCAGCAGAAGAACAACAAGGTTTTAGGTCGGGAAGATCATGCACCAACGCTATATTTATATTGAGGCAAGTGTTAGAGAAATCATTCGAATACAACAAATCGGCATATCTATGTTTCATGGACCTTAAGAAGGCATTTGAATGGGTTAAATTAAAAGACGTTATTCACTAACTGTACGCAAGAGAGATACCTCTAAGAATAATCAAAACGATCGAAAATATCTACCAAAACAACACAATAAAAGTAAAAGTAGAAGAAGAACTAACCGACCCTATTGAAACTGGCAATGGGATAAGACAGGGAGATTCCCTGAGTCTTCTATTATTCAACCTAATTATATATAAAATAATAAAAAAAGTAAGGACTAAAAAAGGATACCAAATGGGACAAAAATAACTTAAAATAATCTACTATACAGACGACGAAATATTACTCTCTCAAAGTGAAGATGATTTACAACGTATGCTGCACCAATTTAATATAACCGCCAGAAAATTTAACATGTTAGTTTCCCCAAAAAAGACAAAACGCATGGTTACAACAGCAAATTTACTAAGATGTAAATTGGAGCTGGAAAGTCAGATAATAGAACAAGTGATGGAGTTTAAATATCTAGGCATCACATTATATAGCTAGGGAAAGCTCAAGACTAAAGTGGAAGATCAAGTGAATAGAGCAAATAGAAAATTTTCCAATAAAATCCTTATATAAAAAGGTATATAAAAAACCCCGTCGGGCTATGTTAAAAAGACAAAACGTTTTCGGAATAAGTATTCCATCATCAGTGTCCTAAAATATTTAACCACTTAATTAAAAAGAACATGAAATGATTTAAATTTTGACTAAGGTTAATGTGAAATGTGGTTAATACTTACAATATATTACATGAATGTAGCCACTAAATATGAGGGTAAAAACCCTTTAAAAATTAATATGTGAAGTTTAGTTTACATTATGTCGTGTTTACAAATAGGATGGTAAAGTTACCGTTGGATTGGTAACATGGCGACATATGACTCTACATAAAGTTGCAAGTCCTGCGACGGTATGTCTATGAGGACTTTATTAAAACAACTGATTGAAATGACAATCTCAACAGGTTATGACGGAAGTCATGACAGAGCAGTCAGTGTAACTGTATGTGTCTATTTAAGACAGAAGCCACCGTTAATATATGAAGTAATATATTTAAATTGTGAAAGTTGAAATAAAATTAAAAAATTATAACAGTATCAACCATCAATGTTGTTGTTTTAAGTTATGTATATGAGATGAAATTGTGATGAGAAAATTATGTGATTATAGTTAGGCAACCAACTATACAGTGTCAAGTGGTGTGATGAAAAAGATTCTAACATAAGACCCTTTATGTTTTAATAACATTTGGTAAATGGAAAATGGAAACTAGACACAGGTGGAAAGTTTGGTTCTTGAAAAGTATAGGAATTAATATATTTAATGTGAGAATGTTATTCAATGAATGAAATAAAACTATTGTAATATAAAGTTCATGTAAAAATTTACTTATAACTCAATTATATTAGGCCCTGTATGTCAAAAAACAACATTTGGTACCTGGTAAATGTAAGACTTCTTGAGTTACAAGTTCATGAATATAAATATCTGATTAGGTGTTACCAGACTGAGTGATGTAGTTATATTTTGTGTGTTGACAAGTATATGAAATGGACAAAAATTGATGGTTGGGAGTGGTTTTGTAATATATTGATCGTAATGTACTCAACTTATAACTTGAGAACTATCTGTTATAAAGCAACACTAGGTACATAGGAAAATAAAAGATTAAGTTATAAGTTGGTAAGTTGAATGAACTGTTGGTCTATATTGACTATAATAGTAAAATAAAATTGTTGTAGGTGGCTCTATTAAATTTGAGTAAAGAGAATGAAAATTAAGGTGTTTTTGAGAAAGTTGTGATAAGCGGATAGACTACAGAAGGCTGAGGTCCCCAGAGGACCGATAACCAAACCCTGAGGGAGTTGTGTAGAAAAGAAAAATGAGAATTTCCTAATCTGGAAGGGGGAAGGATGACGGATGATCTAATCTAAATTTGGAAGTGTCGAAAAAGAAGCATGGAAAAAATTGGGTATAGTGGTTAAGATATGAAGTTGGGTTGAAAAGAATAAAGTGGGATAGATGGAGAGCAAGATTTATTGGAAGGAAGGTTTTTAGAGTGAACTAATGAAGATGAGTATTAGGTGAACTAATCATGAATATAGATTTTTATTGTAGAAGTAAATTGGGGATGTGGGTTAGGAGAATAGTTGGCGATGGAGAGGGAGAAAATCTCGATTGAATGAAACATGACGATTAACGCAATTTGGGCTTTTTTGTTTTTCTTTAAGAATTTCAAGATCTTCGTATAAATCTAATTTGAGGAAATTTTTTTGGGAGATATTGTGGATAAGTGAAACGTCTTCTGGGATATTGAGGGTGTGGTTGTGTTCTTTGAGATGTTGAGAGAAAGTGGAAGTATTTTCTCTTTTTATGTGCTCTAGAGAGCGTGAAGAAAGAGATCTGCATGTTCTACCTATGTAGGTGGCATTGCAATCTGAACATTTAAGTCTATATACTCCACTCCGGTTCATGTAATTGATAGGATCTTTGGAATTAGAAATATGTTGTCCCAAATTGTTGGGTACTTTGAAAGAAACATGGGTGTTTTCAACCGAACGTTCGAAATTAACAAACACAAAATGGGGAGCACAACAACACACTCTCCGTACTTCTGCTTTAGCATTATGTTTTTCTGCCACCGAGTTTGAAGCACCAGTGTGGGAAAACTCTGCTCACGCTAAAAACGTCGATGTTGCGTTAAATGAAACGATTCGTATAATATCTGGTTGCCTGAAACCGACACCTATCGAAGAGGTCTACCCTATAGTTGGAATCGCTCCACCTGCTATCAGAAGACAGGTCACGTCAGCGATAGAACGAAAGAAGCAGGAGACCGATCGAAGACACCCCTTGTATGACCTCCAAGTTCAGCCAAGCAGATTAAGATCTCGGAAAAGCTTTCTGAAAAAATCACGATCTCTTCCCGAAGAACCAAAGACGCGCCGATTACACCTATTGCAATCGTCAGCTACAACACATTTTGCTCCCTCAGAGGAGATGGCCGCTGAACACAATTTGTCGTATCCCACTTGGAAAGCGCTAAACAGGCTAAGAACTGGCGTTTCACGTTGTGCTAGTAACCTGAATAAATGGGGATACCTGCACGGAAGAAGACCTATTCTTAGCGAATGACAGGGCCATCTATGTGGCCAACCATTGGAAACACAAAATTTAAAGCTGTTGGTGTTTCGGACACGGAAAGTAAGTAAGTAGTCTCAAATGTTGTTATGAAGCTATTTTCTTGTGGCACCTTAATACAATTTGGTATGTTTATTGACAATAAGACACAATTTTACTTTAAAATAAATTTATTTTGACGTTTCGACTGCATTTCGATGTTTTGTGTTTTGAGAACTATGTCCGAAATGGAAATCAAAACGTCAAAATAAACTTATTTTAAAGTAAAATGGTGACTTATTCGTAATAAAAATAGTAAATTGTATTGTCTTAAAGTTGGTAGTGTTTGACAGTTTCAAAAAATTATGTTAACATTTTAACAGAAAAAGCAAAAGTATTGGTTATTTAAATAAAAAAAAGAGTTTAAATAAGATGCTCAAATTAAGATCCCCCACTTCTTGGCAATAAGCCAAATCTTGCTTGAATTCAAAAATAAGCTGTAGAATAAACTTCTAGAGCTTACATTGGCATTGTCTTGCACATCTGTTGGCATGTTTAGTTGTTATGAATCAGAATACATCAAATATGTGCTATGGCATATTAGAACATATAATTATGGATATTTAAGAGGAGATGATTTAATGCATATGTGGGCCAATCCAAAAGGAGCTAAGAAACGGAACATGGAGTACTGTCAGTACAACCGAAAAGACACAAACGTTGTTAAAACAACCACAACTTGTATGCAATAAAAACAAATTACAGAAATAGGAATAAACTCATGTAATGTACATTGCTAAGATGGATAAGTGGAATGACAAAAAAGGAAAAGTTTTATTTAGAAAATATTTAGAAATAAAACGAATATAATTAAAAATACTCTTTTGAGCTAGATCACAGAACATTTTCGGACTAAAAAGTCCATCATCAGTGTATTATTACCAGGTATACATGAGTTAGGCCACTAAATATCTGGGTAAAAATTCTTACAAAATTTGTTGTGTGTTACATTATTGTTGAAAATATGTTGTGATGTTAAGTATTTTACACATACCCTGCATGGCAACGTAAGACTCCCAATAGGAGTTGTTGCTGACTCTCAGACCTTGTCTGAATGGATTCTGGATGGTAACTGAAAATTTTCCTTGTGAAAAAAGGAAAAATTAAGAATGGAATTTTTAGGACTTAGTCTATGTCTGTCATCAATAATTTATGATAAAAGAGAGAATACAATAAGGGTACGATTGTTGAGGCAAATCCAAAATAATAAGTCACCCTGTACGAAACGCCATAATTGGAAGAAGTATGAAAAAAAATATTGAAAATTTTCCGGTAGTGTAGAGATGTTTAAAAAAACTTATAAGGTCTATAATCTTATTACCTGTTATATATAATTATTACGTATTAAATATGCTTCAATAACTTTTTCCAAGTCCACTTATATTATTTAAAATCCAATTTTGAAAGGTTCATACATAATTTATATTAAAATATTAAGGTTTTTAAATCTTAAGATAACTTGTAAAACAATTTAAAAAATTGATTATATCTTGAGGTTGAAACAAAAGCTTACACTTAAACACATCTCAAAACATAAAGATAATTCTGCTCAAACACTCAAGATAATTCTCACTTTTCTTATAAATAGCTTAAAACACAAGAATAATATATATATTACAAGATGATTCCTTTACCTATATTTTTAGTATTAGCTGTGGGTAAGTTATTATTTATTAAATAAATATTTGTATTGTTTATCTTCATAATATATTTTTACTTAGCAACACCCAATTTTAATTTTGATTTATTTTATCTTTTCTTTAGTATTACCATATAATATATGTATATATATAATAATCGTTGATATTATCAACGATTTTTAATATGCACATGTATTTCGAAAAATGACGAATACATATATATTCTTCTCCTTAAAGTGCCCTCTCCTCAATGGAGGTTGGCTACTACAATTTTAAACTCTTCTCTATCTTCAGCTGTTCTTATTAGCTGTTCATAATTTAGCCCTGTCCATTATCGGATGTTTCTGAGCCACGATAGTCTTTTCCTTCCTAGGCCTCTCTTTCCCTCGATTTTTTCTTTCACTATAAGTTGGGCATATTGGTACTATTGGTACCATATATATATATATATATATATATATATATATATATATATATATATATGGTACCAATATGGTACGATCATAAAATCCGGGTCACCTTGAAAATCACCGATATTTCATTTTTAACGAGCTTTATCGTAAATAATAATAACACAAATACAAACTAATGCATGTTTCTGAGAATTGTTGCGGTTTCCTTTGTAACAAAGAATTCCAATAGTGCCGATTTCGCGGCAAAGTGCACACTTCCCAAAATGAACGCTACCTGTAACTCCGCTTGTTTTAAATGTCTCGTTTATACTTCGACTTTCTGTTCAAATGCAACGGACAAACGTTTATTATTGCCACCATTAGTGTTTATTAGTGCCATTATTAGTGCTTATTTTTTAACAAAAATGCCTTTGGCTGTTTGAAACGGCACAAGTTGTTGCACTTCTGGAAGACAGTCACACTCAACGGCAAGTCTCAAGAACTGTTGGCGTAAGCCTTTCTACGGTTCAACGAGTGCTTCAACGCTTTCAGGAGGCAAGTTTGCTAACCAGGCGACCTGGCTCTGGACGAAGAAGAATGACCAAGGCACTAGATGACCGTTTCCTTGTGTTTCAGGCTTTACGAAACCGGACCTCAACTGCGGTTATGCATCACAATCGTCTAGAGGAAGTACGAAATCGCAATTTTAGTGTTGCAACAGACAGAAGAAGACTTCGTTCTTCTTGACTATCTTCTCGGGTAATGGGTAGAGGACCGCCACTTCGCCGGGTACCTCGAGTTGCACGACTAGCTTTTGCTCGACAATACGCGCATTGGGGAATTAACGATTGTAGCAAAGTGTTATTCTCAGATGAATCCCGTTTCTGCCTAACTGGATCGAATTGACGTGTAAGAGTTTGGAGGAGATCCGGTGAACGATTTTCACAAGCTCGCATTGCTTCAAGAATGCCATTTGGTGGAGGCTCGGTCATGGCTTGGGGAGGTATATCTTCCGACTTCCACACAGAATTACCCTTCATCGAAAATGGGTCCCTAACTGCACGAAGGTACATTACGGAGATTCCGGAAGAACATATTATGCCCAACATGGCAGGGCTTGGAGAAAACGCTGTTTTTATGCAGGACAACGTGCGACAGCGCGTTTCCAGGATCAGTATGTAATACTTGGACGAAGTTGGAATTACGAGGGTACCCTGGCCAGCTAGGTCTCCGGACCTGAATCCCATCGAACATCTCTGGGACGATTTGAAAATTGTATTCAAACCCATACACCTCCTCCTAACAACGCACAGGAGCTTAAGGATCTGTTAGTGAGAGAGTGAAATAACATACCATAACATGTAATCCGGAGAAAAATTGAGAATATGCCCCGTCGTCTGCAAGAGGTTATTAGAGCAAGGGGAGGCAATACACGATATTGGTCATTGAAATTTCACTGATTTTTTACCACGTTCTGTATTTTCCATTTTTTTTTTTTTCGTATGTCTGTTTTATCAACAATTTGATTTGTTTTCTGTTTTTTTTTTTTCAATAAAAACAATAAAAAACCATTTTTTTTTCTTTCAAAACAAACATTGATGACAAATAAAAAATACATTAGCCAAAAAAAAAGGTAATTACTGCACCAGAGGCAAAAATATTTAAGAAACTTGAAATTTTCAAGATGACCCGGATTTTATGATCGCGAGTGTATATATATATATATACTATATAATATATATATATATATATATATATATATATATATATATATATATATATATATATATATATATATATATATATGTCTTCATATCAATGCGAGATCCGTTTGTATCATAAGCTATACAAGATGAGATCCATTTTGCAAGGCGAGATCCGATTTTGGATCTCACCTTGTATTCACGTGTATATAGTGATATCTCGATGTAACAATGATGGGGGTACAAGGAAATCGATTTTTGTCTGGACCTCATTTTGCACCCCTTTTGGCGAATTTTATATTGCAGTAGTTCCACGAAATTCGCTGTAGAGGTCAGGGCGAGTGATCCGTTGTGTATATGCTAAATATACATTTTGTAGACAACCCGAGATCCGGTAAACTTGGCAACATCGCAAATGAATTTTACAGTCAGCTCTCTCCCTCCCCTCTTCTTATTTCTGGTTTGAATTATAATATATACATTATTAAAGAGCTCTGTCCAGAAAGGCGGTTGTCAAATATCTCGAGAACTAGACGTCGTATCGGAATATTGTTTATTTATAGTATTATTTTTTACAATTTTTCTTATATGTCTTCTCCATTCTTCGTTTTACAAAAAATGTTAAAAATTTATTTTAATCGCTTTTAAAAGACCTATAAAATAAACCCAACCGCTTTCAATTTGATTGAGAGTTATTAACACAAATCTATTTTGCATATCATTTATAATTAAGGGACCAACTATGCTGTTCACGTACTATATTGAGATTCCAAGGGAATATTTTTCAATATATGTAGTTAATTTCTGCTAAACTTGGACACTGTACGTCAAATACACACACACACGCGAGGCGTTCAACTCAACCCCTAGTGACATGTGTATACCACTGCTAGTCAGTGGGATCCACATGTCCGAAGATCAAACGGGTCTCGCTTCAGAAGAATCAATCATTCTGGTTTAGTACCTATGTGACCCCCAGGTTTTTCCTCCACCCCTTTACTACGTCTGACATATGCAGTGAAGGCTTATGAACTTTACGTCGGGCGATTTGGGTAATAAACAACACCCTCCGTATCTACATGGTTGTGGTTAGGCCACCTAAAATCAAGGGGTATCTAGAAAGCTTTTCTCCCTAATTACGTTACTGAGTTTACTTTGCTGTTAGCATTACTTTGGACTGTTGTCCCTAAAAAAGTGTGTGCCCTGCACGGAGAGGCACCAACCTAAGTTGGTGTCCCTCCGCACAGGGAAAGTGTGTGTTCGGTCACTCAGCTGCCGATTTGGCAAAATTTAATTTGTTCTCCTCGCCAGCTGGGCACCCGACTGGTCTGGCCACCGAGCCCATGCTTGTCGCACATGGCCTCGATGCTCAGAAAATCGCGGTGCTGGTCTCCCAAATAGACCTGCCTTAAGGGCCTAAGCCAAAATTTTGGCTGTACGAAGAGAACTTATGGTTCTCTTTGTACTCTCGCTTGGTGCATATGTGTGTGCGACAGGGTCAGTATCGCGCAGATTGTGAGTTGAAGACCCGGAAAACTATGAATAGGTACTAAACTATTTCTTGCCACTATAATTTATTCGCGGTGTTAGAAGGTATTTTCCCGATTTTTATACTAATACTAAGACTAAAACTAAGATATTTTTTTGGTGAGCAAGGCCTGGTGTCCGGAAATGCCAAGACCCCAGTTCTTACCTTTTTTTTTTCTACTCCTAACCCGCGTTGCCTTTGACTACTCTGTGCCTATTTCAATCCTCATATGTCTTTATGCTATTGGGACATATCCAGCTATCTGTTGTTTAGGTCGTCTATGTGTCGTCCTGATATTTGCATCATAATCCGTTAGCTCTCTCAGCTTTCTGTTGGGGTGGTTTCTTATTTCGTTGAAGATCTCGTATGGCTTTTCGTTCATTGTATGAAGGATTCTTTTCTGCTTTGTATCTCTGTATAGGTACCTTAGTGGTACATATCTCGGTACGTTTAGTGCTTCTCTAATTAGCTGGTTTTGTGCTACTTGTAGTTTCTTCCTGTTTGATTTACAGGTATGTCCCCACGCTGCTGATGCGTAAGTTAACGTTGGAAGGATTATGCTATTTGCTACCCTTATTTTTGTGAAGAAATTTAGCTTGCTTTTTCTGCCTATTAATGGGGCAAGTTGTATCTTTGTTAGTTTTGCTTTATAAACTACTTGGTTCACGTGTTCAGTAAATGTGAGCTTGTGATCAAGGGTAACTCCTAGGTATTAAGCTTGATTGCTCCATTCTACGTTTTCATTAGCTAGACTTAGTTCCATGTTTGGTATTTGTCTCCTTTTTCTAAACATGACGGCCTGTGTTTTTTCCGGGTTGAGTGCTATTTTCGACTTTATACACCATGCATGTAATCGATTTAGAAAGCGTTGTAAGTCTCTTGTTGCGAAATTTACGTTTCTATTGCTCGTTGCAATTGCCGTATCATCTGCGTATAGGCTGAGCAGTGTTTTGTGATCACTGGGTGTGTCTGCTGTATATATGGTATATAGGTACGGAGATAACACCGCTCCCTGTGGCACACCTGCCTCTTTCTTCTGGACTTGTGTGTTCTAGGCCTATTATGCCTTTTCTTCTTCTTAAGCGTATTCTTTCTACTTCCTCCGTGAAGTCTAGGTCTTCTGCCGGGTGAAAGTTTTTCATATTATTGGATTCGAGTGTATTTCGCATTACTTCAACTTTTTCTTGTTCGGTATATACCATTCCATTTTCTCCGTGTAGGGGCGGTATGGGTTTTTTATCCTTTCTGAGTATTTTTGATACTTTCCGGAATGCAGATTTATTCGGGTTTAATTCTTGGATATATTTGTCCCAATATTCACTTCTGTGTTCGTTTAGATTTCTTTTGACTTCTCTGTCTAGTTCATTAGCAATTCTTTTGTCTTCTTGATTTCTTGTTCTTTGTGCTCTTCTTCTTTTCCTATTCTTTTCTTTAATGAGATCTTTTAGCTCATTTGATATTTCTTGGAATCTTCCTTTTTGTGTTGTCTTTGTTTCCGTGTTTGAGCTGGCATCGATGGCATTTATTATTGTTTGTTCTAATCTTGTTATACTTTCTTCGAGTTCTTCTATGTTGTTAATTGTTGGGATTGCCCTGATGGTTTCGCTCAATACTTTTCTGAAGTTAGGCCAGTTTGTTTTCTTTATTTGATGGGGCTGCAGTGGATTTAGTTCCACTGCGCCTAGGGTCATGACGATTACGTTATGTGTGGAATCGCCTTCATTTATTGATTTTATTCCGTATTGTTGCCCTATATTGTGTAGAA
Organism: Diabrotica undecimpunctata; assembly: GCF_040954645.1. Taxonomy (NCBI): domain Eukaryota; kingdom Metazoa; phylum Arthropoda; class Insecta; order Coleoptera; family Chrysomelidae; genus Diabrotica; species Diabrotica undecimpunctata. Next base: position 99,529,674 of record NC_092804.1, on the reverse strand, counting down.
TTGCTAAGTCTATGTGCGAGGGAAGTTCTCCATGGAAGCATGTTGGGTCCATTGGACCCGCTACAGTGGTGTTGTTTTTGTTTTCGAGATAAGCACAGAGTCGTCTGCCGTTCGCATTTGTACGTCTATCAAACCAGTTGGGCGTAGTTCAGCTTTAAGTGCTTCTATCATAGTATTAATGCCATACAAATCTTGTAAAGGAATTAACAATCTGCCTAATTCACGAATTTTATTTGAAACAGCACTTCTTATATGGGTCCTTTTATGCTTTCTTAAGTAATCTTCCGCATATTGGCATATTATTACATCTCCCTTTCCATTTAATGAAATTCGATCAGCCTGCATCGAATTAAAAATTTCAGATTTCAATCTTAATTTATCCAAAAATCTCTTTCGAGATTCTGTGAATGAAAGCATGGTTTGGCCTTCACTTGCATATTTAATTCCTGCTTTGTTTTCCTTATTGTAATAACATTTTTTTGCATGTCGCTTCAGGGATTTTTGTTTATATAAACCTTTGCAGTATATACAGGGTAAGTAATCTGCTGATACAGTATTAGAATTTGAAAAAGACGAAGGTCTCTGGACAGGTCTAATGGTATCGGCTGCATGCAAATATGAAAATATATGCTTTCTAGCAATATCTCTTTTGGGTAACATGGTTATTTTTAAAACACTCTCCTCTTTAGGATGTTTTCTAAAAATATGCCTCGAAAAATTTGTTACGTTCAAACTGCAGTATAGGCAGCGGTCTCTCTTGTTCCACACCCTTCCTTTCCGCAGACAACATTCTACACTTTTGCCCTTCGAAGTGCTGACCTATTAAAAAAAGAAAATAAATCAGTCTACTAAAGTCAAGGGAATTATTTAAAACAAATCACAGTGAGAACTTCTTACTTACCAATATCTAAAAAATTACAACATTTAAAAAGCCACAGCATAGTTAATTTAAGACAGAACAAATTTATTGACAAATAAGTAAATAATAAATTTTTGTCAGTCGATTTACTCTACTATATGGAACGTATTTACTCTTGTGCAAAACTAATATTTTTATGTAAAAACACGATTAGAATGTTACAATGATAGCTTTTCTTATACAGATAAACTGTTAATTTTAAATAATTTCCCTTTTTTAATTTTGTACATAAATAATAAACAAAAATAGCTTTGAGAATAGAATTCAACAAATTCAATAAAACAGAGCATTTTAGTTATTCGGTTTATAAAGTTTATGTTGAATTATTTGATTATATACAGAAAAATTATAATCATTACTTACCTTTTGTTATCTTTGAATTTTGTTTCACTAATTCAACTAACCGCTGCCCTCGAGACATTTATAAAATATAAAACACCGTAACCGCAAATTACTTTACTCCTTGAGTAGGAAATATGCAATACAAGACGAGCTCTGGTCGCTCGACTAATACCCTTTAGAGCTGGCAACAGTGTGGGATCTCGCGTTGATCGGAAAATATCTAAAATTTTGTATATAAGTCTTCCCCTTCCCTTTTCAGCTACGGATCTCGTTTCGCTTTTAATTTATCAGAAAAATTTAAGTTTAAAAATCTTTTCCCCTCTAAGTGTGCCATGATTAATATGTTAATTATAAATATAGTTATGAACAATATACTCAAATAATTAATTTCCTATTGGTGGATCTCGGGTTGTCCTCGATTTAATCGGATCTCGCCTTGTTATGAAGACGTATATATATATATATATATATACACTATATAATATATATATATATATATATATATATATATATATATATATATATATATATATATATATACACTATATAATATATATATATATATATATATATATATATATATATATATATATATATATATATATATATACTATATCTTCTTCTTCTTCTAATGGCGCTACAACCCTTTGTGAGTCTTGGCCTGCTTAACAATGTTCTTCCATTCTGCCCTGTCGGATACTTTCCTTCGCCACTGCCTGATGTTCATGGTTTTAAGATCCCTATCTACGTCGTCTATCCATCTTTTACGGGGCCTTCCTCTTGTTCTGTTTCCTTGGGGCTTCCATCTCTGGACTACTTTTACAGCTCGATTATCTGGCATTCTTTCTAGGTGACCAAGCCAGTTTAGTCTTTGTGACTTTACAAATCTGACAATATCTGCGCTCTGCATTAGTTCATCCAGCTCGTGATTCATTTTAATTCTCCACGAACCATCGCTGCATTGGGTTGGTCCAAATATCTTCCTTAGTATTTTGCGCTCAAATATTCTTAGTTGATTTTCATCAGTGGTTGAGAGGGTCCACGTTTCACATCCATATGTGACCACTGGTCTAATTACTGTTTTGTAGATTCTCAGCTTAGACTCACGATTCAGTAACTTACTTTTCATTAAGTCTTTGTATGCATAAAAGCACTTATTACCGCTAAGAATCCGTGCTTGTATTTCTTGACTGATGTTGTTGTTGTCATTTATTATTGAGCCTAGGTAGGGAAAAGTGGAGGCATATTTGTAGGTATGGTTGTCTACCTTCAGATTCTCATGTTCATTCGATTTTGTGCACTCCATATATTTTGTTTTACTTTCATTTATATATAGACCAAACGTAGCAGTTTCTCGTTTCAGTTCTATAACTTTTTCGCTTAATACACTTTTGTTGCGGCTTATTATGGCAACATCATCCGCATATGCGCATATTTGCATAGATCTTGTATTAATACAGCCGTTTATATCCAGTTTTCTAACAACAGCTTCTAAAGTTAGATTAAAAAGTGTTGTTGATAAGGCATCCCCTTGTCTAACTCCATTTTCAATATCAAAGGCCTGCGTCATATCTCCATCTATTCTCACCATAGCTTTGGAACCCTCCAGAGTCATTCGTATAAGTTTAACCAACTTATTGGGTATCCCTAACATAGATAGTTGCTTTAACATCTTTTGTCGATCTACTCCATCAAACGCCATATATACTATATAATAGATATATATATATATATATATATATATATATATATATATATATATATATATGTATATGGAATTGATAACATGGCATGCCATGTTATCAATTCCAATTGTAACTATAACATCATAACATATAAGATCCAATAATGTAACCTAAATTCAAATTAATAACATTTAACGGGTTTTTATCCAAATATTTAGTGGCTCAAAACATGTACACCTAGACACACTGATGATGGAAAATGGAACATAATTAAATACCTTTTATAAAGGATTTTTAAATAAATTTTTTGTGATATATGGTATACAGCCACCTACAGGAACTTAGTTTCCTTGTGGAGTACAACCATAACTGACTAATATAATATTCATCTTGTGCATTAGTTACAGGTAAAGGCAGGTTATTTTCAGTAGTAATATCCCTAGGACATTGATAACAGACGAGATAATCTTATGACAATCGAAAGGTACTCAGCCTTCGGCTTCGTGCTGTTACCAAGGAACGAGCTTGAGAAATTTGTTGTGAAATTATGAGGCATTCATCAATGTCCGAGGGATATTCGGCGGATAATTTTTCGAAAAAAAAAATTTATATAAATTTATATTTAAAAATATATTTCAAATTCTCATATTGACGGCCCAATCTTTTAGTATCAACGCCAATTCTTCTAAGCTCCTATGTTCATTCAACTCATATTCTCGTCCGCAGCAAAATTCCATGAATATTCCCCAAATATATTTGTGACTGTAGGTTGTATTTCTGGGAATTTTTTCTTTGATTAGCGCATTTATACTTTGAACATTCTCATTGCCGAAACGTGACATTTTGAAATTTATTTGGATGAAGTTGTCAAACTCGATCGTGTTGTCATAGGGATTGAAAATTGCACTGAATGCAATTATCAGTCTAATGTTGACATGATTGGGTGAAATTGTTCCACATGACACAAAATGACGAAATTTGAATGGTTGTTAGAACAGTCGAAAAATTATCATAATAATATAATCATTTCAGAAGAGTCAGTTGATTTTTGAACTTCAGCTAATTGTTTTTTAAAAACATCTTCTTTTCTAAGATGAATATCCTTATCCCTTTTAAATGTTTTTAAGGTTTTCTCATTAGATTCCAGATCAGCTTGCCTTATATTAACTACGCATTTTGTACAGGTGTTGCATATATCCTTTCTTGTATATCCAAATGAAATGTTAAATTCTTCATTAAAACCTTCGAAAAAATCACATATGAGACTCTATTATCAGAATGTTTGTTGAAATTTTTATGTAGTTTAGTGATTGATAGATTAGGGTCCAGGTATTTTCTATTACGGCTATCAGATTTTGTATAATGCCATTCTCGAACTGGTAATTCAGCAATAAATTTTCTGACCTTTTCAAGAGATTCTGGTGTTGTTCTGACACAGACATTAATGAACATTAATGAACTGTTCATTAATGTCTGTGTCCCGTTTTACGTTTTGAATCTTGACAAAGGCAAGGGTTTTCTGCCGAAACGTTGATTACTATGGAAAATAAAATCTAGTTCCATATGTAATATATATTTTAGTGAACCTAAACCGAAGAAATACTAATTTTATAATAATATGTATATATATATATATATATATATATATATATATATATATATATATATATATATATATATATATATATATTTGATTTTAATGTTTTTTACTAAGTATATATTTAAAGTTTATGAAGTCAAATTACAATATTCAGTATTTGGACTGTCATAAAAATTTTGCTTTATGGTACTTGTCCTCTTAAGTTCTTATTTAAGTCTACGCGTATAGTATTCTCATAATACAAGAATACCTACACCATTTTAGTACTTCTCCCCTCATTCAATATTACTTATATAGTATGCCCTAATACAAGAGTAATCACACTATAGATTGTGTTCATATAAACAATACATAAAAGTGTAACTTTTTAGCAACAACCATCAAGAGTGAAGTCTCTCCAGATATCATCAAAGTTCCCAATGGTTTAAGCGGGAAAGGAATTACCACTAGATACTGGGATTGCTGCAAACCGTCATGTGCTTGGGTAGACAATATCGACACGCCCGATAAAAAACCTATTAAGTCGTGCAAAAGTGATGGAGAAACTGTGACTTCAGCTAGTGATCCCTCTGGTAAGCAATTTCTAAGATATATTTTTTGTTCTGAAATCAACAATTTTTTGTTTTAGGATGTGATAAAGGTAGTGCTTTTACATGTAACAACAACCAACCGTTTATGATTAACTCCACTTTATCTTATGGTTTTGCTTCTGCTTCCTTTACCGGCGGTATTGACTATAGCATGTGTTGTTCTTGCATGTTACTTAATTTTGAAGGTCAACTGAAAGGAAAGCAATTTTTGGTCCAAGTCACTAATTCTGGTGTGGAATATCAGACAAACCAATTTGATCTCGGTATCCCTGGAGGTAAGTTTCTATAATTACGATTTTTTTAAATTGTCATCTTATGCCCCACAGCCTAAGCAATGGACAAAATATGAAAACTTCAAAGTAATATTTATGTAAAAATCTATTTTATACACAAAAGTGTAAACGATCTACGAAAGATGATTGAACATTCTACTTAATATCTACTCGAGAATCAAATTTAAAAACATGAATGTGTACGAAATATTGCATATTAACATTGTTGAACTTTACTAATATGAATAGCAATAGTTATAAAACGTTTTATATAGAAAGTTCCACATTTTTGTAATCAAGATAATCTGATAAAATATAATGCTATTAAAAAGCAGCAGAACTTAATGAAATAGGTATTATGAATAAATAAAAGATGTAAAAGAAGCTAATTGGCTGTAGTAAGACAAGTTTAAAACAGACGGCTAACGAAAAGAAAAGGTTTTCTTCAAGAGATAAAAAAGTAATAAAATAAAAGTCCAGATATTAGGATTTTTGGATACATATTCTGGATTTTTTTTAGATCTTCCTTCTTTAAGAATTTCTTTAAGGGGATTTAATTCTTCGTATTTCAATACTTATTTTAATTTCATGAAATTATTTTTCATAATGTGGTTGAAAAGTACTTTCTAGTTAATCTGTATATATTTTAACTTTTTGTTTATTACTGCGGATCTAACTTCATGGTTGTTTCTAATGGAAGCACTCAGTATAATTATTGATCTTTTGAGTTTTTTATAGCGGTTCAGCGCAAGTTATAGATAGTCTTCTCAGTACTGATTTAATGGTTTAACTAAGGTAACTGTTTAGAAAATCTTATTTTATGTGTTTGATTTCCTATTTAAAATGCCAGTAGAATTATTCAAGTTCAGTTCATATGCAAAATTCAGAGTTTGTTGGCAAACACGACACAATATTCTTTTTGTGGTTATTAAATTAGTTATTTCTTTTGGGTATTTGTTTTCTTTGGTTCTGGTAGTGATAACTGGTGTGTTATCCGAAGCAACTAGTTGAATATTGTATAGTATACGTTTTGAAAAACGGCGAATGATCTGAGCCCATATTGTATACCTCTTCTACTTCTAGGTAGTTAGACACAATGCCGCTTATTACAACTGATAAAATTACTAAAATTTCTGTTAGAGTTTGTATCTTGTTTACATAGTTTACTCATATCATTTCTTTTAGTAACTGCTCGGCTCTAGTTATTGTTAACGTGAAACCCCAATAAACAGGTTTTGTTTTAAAATCAGATCTAAAGATAAATCTTTGTCCCTCCGTTACATAATCAAATGATTATAGTTTTTTATTTTAAAACATGTCTATGAGGAGAGTACAGTGGTACCACAGTTATATTGTAGTTTTTAATTCACATCCAGAGTTGTTAGCTTGGAATTCTGTTGACTTAAATCCTCTTTTGAAAATAATTCGCAGATTCCCTATTTGTTAACGGATTAAGTATCACGAAATGCGAAAAATTACTGCTGGTACGACAATTAATAATTTGCCATATATAAATATATAGCTTTCGAAAAGCTTGCATAAACAGTTTGTCATTTTGTTTATTTATTATAACTAACTATTGTATTTATTTTAGGTGGAGTAGGTTTATTCCCCCAAGGTTGTACGGCTCAGTGGAACGCTCCAAGTACCGGTTGGGGTGATTTATACGGAGGAGTTCATAGTGAAGAAGAGTGTAACGAACTTCCCGAAGTTTTACAACCAGGATGCAAGTGGCGGTTTACATTTATGGAAGGCGTTTCTAACCCCGATGTGACGTTTACTCAAGTACAGTGTCCAAAGGAACTTGTTGAAAGAAGTGGTTGTGTACTATAAATAGAATTAGATAGATACAATAAAAACTATAAAAATAATTGTTTTTTTTTTGTTTTTAGCTTAATTATTTAAGATAGTGAGACTTGTTACAACTTTCGCATTTCTCCTAATTTGGTTAAGATTAAGCATTAAAATGATAATTTTTCAAGTAGCGTCTCATAACAAGCACGTCATTCATTTGAAATCTTTAATATCCTTTCCTCAAATTTTAGTCTTTATGTATATAAGCCATCGTGATTAAGAAACTATTTTTGTACTGTATACAGGTTATTATAAATATTTATTAAAACATGTTACGAAACATTTTGTACGAATTCATTTAAGATAAACACACCGTAAATTCAGTCAGGGTAGCCTGTACCGTATAAAGATATAATTATCCCAGCTGTTCGTTACGAACACAACCATGAAAGTCAAGTATGGGCTTAATTGACCCTTTTTTGTTTACTAAAGAAATCGTAAATTAATTTGAATTTGACAAAAGGCGATATAAAATCAGGTATTCAAATAATAAAAAAAAAACAAAAAACAAAACGACAAAAATATGTCAACTCAATTTGGCAAAGACTGAACTCGAATAAAATAATGAAAGGAAAAAAATGGGAACACAAATTGGTACTAGCTTGTTCACCACCAAAATTTAAATAATCTAAAATTAAATCGATAATATTTACCCTGGTTATTTAAACGTTACAAAACCTTAAACGTTATTACAAAATCTTTTCTCTCTCATTTCTTTCCCTTGGTAACGATCATTCTAATTATAAGTTCAGAAACAACCGCATCCGCTGTTAAGAAATTTACCTCGAATGTAGACGTGGTTGTTGTAATGAAATGCAAAACCTTTATAAACTAGGTTTTAATATACAAGAAATTAGCATTGTTTTGTTTTAATGAATAACATGACAATTACATATGACATTAACTAAAACTAAGATGACAAACACAGTTCACAGACCACAGGACATTCACCCCAACTTTATTTTTGAACAAAGTCTTTAAGGTAAGCAGGAGTGTACCTCTTCTAATAAGACTGTCTTTATTTTCTTCCTTTAAAACACTTTCAATATTACCTTGATCTTCCAGAACGTTAACAGGAGAAATATTTGGATTTTCCTCACATATACTCAATCTAGGGCTTGGTGGATCTTTGATAAACTGTTCATTAGAAACCGCAGATTCCGATCCAGTAACACAGTCCAGTAGAGATGCATCTCCTCGTGGTGCGTTGTCTTAAGGCTACTGTTGTTTCTTTACCATCTTCACGTCTAACAACAGCATAGTTTGGATTTGCTTCAATTAGCTGTACTTCTTCAACGAGGGGTTCATGTTTGGACTGCCTCACATTTTTTTTTCATAAATACTTTTCCGTGGGTTATCAACCATGAAGGAAGCGCAGCTCCATTTATAGCTTTTCTGGAATGATGAAACATTCGCTCATGAGGGGTACTGTTTGTAGATGTACACAAAAGAGAACGAATTGAATGAAGAGCTAAATAGTTTTCCATATAATTCCATTATATCTTTCTGTCTGGCCATTGCCTTCAGGATTGTAAGATGTTGTTCGGCTTTTAGGTATTCCTTGTGAATGCAGCAATGTTTTGACTTCTTGAGACATAAATGCCCCCCCTTGATCTGAATGGATATAACTAGGCATTCCAAATAAAGAGAATAAGTTTGTAAGACACTTCACAACAGTTTTCGCTGAAACATCTTGACATGGATATACAAAGGGGAATCGAGAATATTCGTCAACAATTGTTAGGATATATTTGTTATGAGATCTAGATGGAAGCGGTCCTTTAAAATCCAGAGACAATCTTTCAAAAGGCGAAGTAGCTTTAATTAATCTCCCTTGAGTTTTCAAAAACTTTGGTTTTATTTCTGCACAGATAGGACAGCGATTGGTCATTTCACGGACTTCATCCATAGTATATGGTAAGTTACGTGTCTTTATCCAATGGACCATTCTGGTGATTCCTGGATGACACAAGGATTGATGTAGTTCAAATAGACTTGGTCGAGGATTTATTGAACAGCTCACTCGTGAGAAAGTATCTGGCACTACATTCTCAACTCCTGGTCGGTACTGAATATCGAAACTGTAGCATGATAATTCAAGGAGCCATCTGATAATCTTCTCATTTTTTATCTTACTAGTGTGGCGCATATTGAACATAAAAAAGACAGACTTTCGATCAGTTATAAGTCGAAAATGTTTACCTATCAAGAAATGTCTCCATTTTCTAAGAGCTTCCACTATTGTATAAGCCTCTTTTTCCACTGATGAATGATTTCTTTCACTTTTTGATAAGGTTCTTGAAAAGAAAGCAACAAGTCTTCCTCCTTGGCTAAGAGAAGCAGCAATACAAAAGTCTGAAGCATCAGATTCAACTATAAAAAAATCTTGTCATCAATCGTAGTAACGGCTGAAGAAATAATTTCAGATTTAAGAATTTGGAAAGCTTCAGCTGCTTGTTCTGTTAAAGGAAAAGTATTGCATGTGACTAGTTTTTGTATCTTTTCTGAAAATTGTGGGATAAATTTGGAATAATGTGCAAACATTCCGACAGCTCTCTTTAGTGATTGTGAATCGTTTGGTAAGGGTAACTTCTTTAATGGTTCAAGTCTTTCAGAATCAGGTTTTAAGGTCTGATTTTCTATTTGATAACCCAAAAGTTTGATTGAATTTAGTGTATAAGAACTTTTATTTTGATTTATTGTTAGATTGTATTTCTTCGCTACTTCCATAAATTTATTAAGATTTTCATTAGGTTGTTGTTGATTTAATCCACAAACCGTAATGTCATCAAGATATGCATATACACCTTTTAAATGTTCGGATTTAATAATACCATCGATAACCCTTTGAAAACAAGCCACTCCGTTGGTTACCCCAAAAGGAATCCGGCAAAATTGGTATAGTTGGCTGTTGGCTTCAAAAGCAGTGTATTTTTTCTCTTCATTTTTGATTGGAATTTGATGGTATGCATTTTTAAGATCAATAGTACTGAAGACAGAATATCTTGCTACTTTTCTAACGATATCTTCAACATCTGGGAGAGGATAGGCATCTAAGTAAGTAAATTTATTAATCGTTTGTGAATAATATACCACCATTCGCTTTTTGTGTGTTTCACTTTTTGTAATAAGTACTTGTGCACGCCAAGGAGAGTTGCTTTCTTCTATGATTCCATTCAATAGCAGATACTGTATCTCGTCAGATATGAATTTTCTATCTTCAGTTGAAAATTTTCTTGATTTAGTTGCCCTCGGTTTGCAATCATTTGATAGATTGGAGAATAATTTGGGTGGCTCTATATTTAAGTATGCCAAACTACAAATGTTATCTATACGATCAATAACTAAAGGCATTTTTTAAGCCAGCAAAAGTGATTTCTAGAGAAGAATGTTGTTTAAGCAAGTCATGACCTATAACTACATCAGCACATAAATCTTGAATTATTGATAATTTGACATTTTTATAGGAATGTTCGTTTATTTCTAAATTAACAAAGCAGTGTCCTGAGATAGTCGTTCTGAGTGCTGTTGAAGCCATTATTATGCTTGCATGACTTCTAAATGTTTTCACGTTTATAGACAATGCATAATTCTTACTGATATATGACTCAGAACTACCTGTGTCTATTAAACTTTCAGTTGTATTTCCATTCACCTTTATCTCAGTAACACTTTTAGATAAGCATTGAGGGGCAGCAGCAAGATTTCTAACATTGGAACTAGATGTAGTAGTAGCTAAAACAGCAGCTGATACTGAATTGGGCATCTGAAGCCTACATACCTTGGAAAAATGTCCAACTTTCGAGCATTTCTTACAAACTTTGTCTCTAGCAAGGCATAGGCTACGAGTATGCCTTTCAGTTGATCCACTAAAGTAACATTTTCAACTTTTCACAGCAGCAGAAGTATAATTAGTGTGCTCTCTGGTTTCGGAAGAAATTGCATTAATAATTTATACAGGAGTTGTATAAGCCTCAGAGTGTTTTGAAGCTGACTCCAGAGACTGGGCTTTCACTATGGCATCTTGCAGAGTAATAGTGTTGTTTTCTAGTAAACGTTGTCTTATGTCATTAGAAAGAATGTCATTAATAAAAGAGTCTCTTATATAATCTTCTCTATTTTGGTCTGCAGAAACGGCTAGAAAATTACAGTCTTTGGAAAGCACTTTAAGATGTTGAACGTATTGACCTATATTTTCACCAGTTTGTTGTTTTTTGTCATTAGGATATGTCTGGCAAAAATTTCATTTTTGGGTTTAACAAAAGCTGTTTCGAGAATACTTTTGGCTTCAGAATACTTTCTACAATCAGAGATGAGTTCATAGATATTGTTGCTCGCGTAATTTACCAGTAGTTTGAATTTCTCCTCCTCTGAAACAGAGGAAATAAAGTTTTCAAAGGTAGCTTTCCAATGCATCCATTCTTGAGACGATCTAGGAGAGTTAGGAACTGCATCGAATCTGTCTGGCCGTAGTAGCTTATCCATATTTGGTATTTCTTGTATATTAAATTGTAATGAAATGCAAAACCTTTATAAACTAGGTTTTAATATACAAGAAATTAGCATTGTTTTGTTTGAATGAATAATATGACAATTACAAATGACATTAACTAAAACTAAGATGACAAACACAGTTCACAGACCACAGGACAGTTGTTTCTAACGATATAAAAATAAGTTAAGGGCCAATGTATTGTTTCACAGAAAAAAATAAAAAATTAGGGTTTTAACTTTTAGTAAATAGATCAACATAAAAACAGGATGCTATATCCTAAATAGAACTTAGCTAAACACTTAGCTTAGCTAGTTGAGTGTCAAATTAAAGAATGAAAAGAAGAAAAAAATCTGGCCCCATGTTGCAGCGCTAAAAAAGTGTTACGTAACTTCCCTGGACGAGAATTTTGGGATGAAAAGAGAAAAATAAAATCAAGGTGCAAGTTAGTTCACCTTGCAAACCCGCGCTTAGGTGTTTTGAAGGACACAACGGTGAGTTTTGAGACGTGGGTCAATAGATTTGGTATGGGGGTATATTTTAAGAAGGATAAAAAAGATAAGCTAAAACTCATAAAAAAATATGCATACATAGTCAAAAAAAGAACAAACAGACTTACCTTTCAATATCTCTCTATATTTCTTTCATATTTACCTTCTTATTAGTTATCAGAAGAAAGAAAGATTATAGGAGAGCATTAACTAAATAATGACTACAAATTAACATTTTTTATTACACAAAAGTTCAGCCAGATAAACGTATGATGTAATGTTAACAAATCAACCAAGTAAACATAAATAAAATAAAACAAATAACAAAAAGACAAAAATAAAAATTTAGATAAGTCAGGTATTAAGTAAATAGTTTTAAAATTAGGTGCACTACCTTTATAACTGGACAAAACTGCAAAATAAATTCAAATTGTAAAATTTAGCAAAAATAATTAGGGATTACCTCAGTTGAAGCTGACTATCATGATACTACAGGCACCTACAGGCATTATATCTTACTAAATATCTATAAAAAATTACATACTAGTTAGCTGAACAAAAGGGAACAACAATTCCCTTTGATCACTAGAGCACTGGCATGCAAACTGATAGGCTGTCTTTACAAACAAAGATTATTACGGGATACCAGAAAAATAAAAGTGCATACCCTATATGTAGAAAAATTTTGAACGGCACTACACTAGATATGTAGGCAATAAAAGTCAACATTTGTAATTCTTCAACTGACCAGAACGAAGACATTTAGAAATATGATCTCCAACATTCGGACAAGTTTTAAAATTAATTTCAACTTACATAATACTGCTATAGACTTCACTAACTAATTTTCAAATGAATTAAAACTTATCACTTTATTTTACCTTGGTTTAACTGTTGTACTTTATTCGTACTACTGCAATACATTTCTGATTTTCCCACGTTTCTTACGGACTACGTGCCCAATTGCGACAAAAACTAAAAACAGGCCAAGCCTGAGAGGATCTTCATCGTCTTCTTACCGTTTCTCACGGCGCTATCCCGAGAAGTGACTCCATCCTCAAAATTTCTTGCGGAAATCCAATTTAGGCGGAATCCAGATCAAACGAAAGAGCAATTTATTTATTATAAACACTCTTAAATGTTTAAATTATTAATCTCAGAAACGCAAAAAGGTTAAGAATCTTATTCGGCTTTAATTATGTACGGTGTGAAATGAACTAATCTGATACTGTCAAAAATAACGCATTAAAAATTTTTATTATAACTAATAATATATTTTAATATTTTATTTTTATTTTATTAATATAAGTAATAAAAATAAACCAAAAAAATAAAACCAGTTAAGATATAATCTACGTTTGGCTAGTTATTATCAATTGCCTTCTGATTTTCACCGACGGGTAGATTTACTTAAAATTTTAAGCGATTCTGAGGTATTACTTGACAAATTTTGATAATTATATTTTGCTGTTTTTCAGAAGAATATTTTGCACACAATTTGCTTTATTAATCACCGGGACGAAATACTGCACTTAAAATGGCAAACACACGAATCACATCCTCGTCGCCAAAATAATAAGTATCGAACCGGATTGTAAATAAATAACAACAGTATTGTATACTACCGACTTTCATTATCACTGCAAAATGGAAGGAAAATAATAACAAAACAAAACCGATAGTTGAACGTGTATATCGTCTCAAGTTTTTTATTAGCTGATTATGGCGTAGCCACACTGCATGGTTGCCAATACATCACAAATAACAACTGTTAACCTTAATTCTAGATTAACCCTGCGGTTCACGGGTGATAATTTGATACACGAAGGAACGGGTTGGGTCTAAGAAGCCCAAAAATTAAACTAAGAATTTTTTATGTTTAATTTTGTATAAAAAATATAAAAGAAATTACATACTACAATATGGTAGATGTTTAAAGAACACCTTGTATATAACTTATTCAGTCATTTTATCAATGCATATGCGACAAACAGGTACGGTATGTTCTAAGCAAATAAATTTTTTACAGTAGTAACACATGTAGCGAGTTTTACGATCTCTACAAAAAGCACAACGCCCCCTTTTATTTTGCAATTCCGCAGGTGCTTCTACTGGTCCAACACCACTGAGTTTAGCAGCAAGCTCTCTTATATCTCGTGCCAAATGAGGAGATTGGGCTCTTGCTTTTATATTGTCTATCACTAACTAAAGACCTAGTTCTTTTAAAAAAAATCTTCTTTTGCTTGTTTTTAGATCCGGTGTGTTACTTCTCTGTATCACAAATGCATTTATTGCAGCAACATCAAGCAATGCATAAAAGATGACCAAGGGCCAGCGTTTTATATTTCTTGCGACAATAGACCTCGACTTGCGACTATAGGAACCTCGAAGTTGATCAACGGTGTCCACACCACCTTTCGTAGAGTTATAGAACATTATTGCTTAAGGTTTACTTTCGTCACCCGTTGTCGGATCGATTTGGTCATCATGATGTAGAGTTGACAAAAGAACAACATGTTTTTTGGTTTTGGTATATAGGACAATATTGTCATATCTTTGGTAAATCCAAACATAGTTGATTTTGGCGGTCTATTGTTCATTAAACATTCGGTTGGGATATGCCTTTTGTTTTTCCGTAGGGTGCCTATAATTGTTAGACTATGATTTGTCAGTAAGTTTTGTGCGAGTTCAATTGATGTAAACCAATTGTCCATTGTGACATTCCGGTTGGATCTGGAGATTGGTTTGCAAAGCCGCTCAACCACATCGTTGACTGCAGAACTGATAGAATATGGACCTGGTGGTTGTGTACCGGCATATATTTCTAATTCATAAGTATAGAACGTGCGAGAATCCAACAAGGAAAATACCTTCAGACCGTATCGGGCCTGTTTTTTTGGAAGGTACATTCTAAAACTACAGCGACCTCTAAAGCCTAAAAGCATTTCATCGATAGTGACATATTGGCCAATGGTATAATATTTTTGAAAATTTTCAACTACATTCTCGAATACGACTCTAACTGCTGCAAGTTTGTCTACTTGTGTCCGTTCGTTCCTTGTACGAATATCATCTAGGCGTAAGCACTTCATAAGAAATCGAAATCTGCGGAGAGCCATCGTTGCCGGAAATATGTCAATGCCCATACCATTTCTTTCCCAAAACTCAAAAATTGAAGTTCTACCTCCACGATAAACTCCAGCTAAGTAAAGCAGACCAATCAGAGCTTTTAGTTCACATATATTTGTTAGCCTCGCATCAGAACTGTCTTTGTATCTCACGGACACACGCTCGATATATACATTAGTACATTCAACAATATGTTTTATAATTTTGTCGTTAAAAAACAGTTCCCAGCATTCTTTTTCAGTTTTGCAACTTTTCGCTTCACGAATAACTCCAGGAAGTTTTGTTATGATATTTTCTCGTCTAGTTCTAACATTTCGTGATCCGCATATCTTATTCCATTTCATTCCATCTTTGGTATTGTAATAAAGGTGTTGGTTTGACTTACCTTGTGGAATACATTCTTGTACGTTTAATTCGGTGTCTGATAAATCCAATTCAGACTCAGAGTTATGATTAACATCTTCATGTTCTAAGTTGCCAACTACAGACTCATCGGAATCTGAATCTTCATAATTTTCTTCCTCGTCGGTTGCAACTTCCTCGTAGAGACGTTGCAAATGTTTTGCCTCTCTCTCGTAAGAATACATTGTTTTGCTAAGCTCTAAAAACAATACACTACAAATTTTGTTTTGTGGGTACTTTCATAAAAAAAACTTACATTAAGGAACGGGTTGGGTCTGAGAGAACGATAACAGATATATCATCGACACTATTGCTTCAATGAGCATTCGTAACTGAGGGATTATAGCTAGCTATGCCGACGAAAGGTACCTAGACCGCCAGGACCGTACTTAGACTCGCTGACCGAATAGAGATATTAGAAGAACTGAATGGGACTGACAGACCCAACCCGTGCACCGCAGGGTTAATGTTATAAAAAAAAATGACAACCTCTAACCTGTACTTCATTGATCGGAATTTGTTGGAAAATATTCATCGCTAGACCCATTATTAGCGAATACTTGGCTCTGAAAGACTATCTTCATCAAAAATACTCATTTTAAACTACACTAAATACAATTAAATATGCAAATGAATCTTAATGTATCCAAAACTAACATCCACAAATACGTGTGAAAACAAAAACAGTTGCATGAACAGGGGTGTATATCCCATGTACTCACTTTGGCTGTCAACAGTTAGATAACTCCACTGACAACACAAAATGTATTGCCTATCTACATGGTTACTGTATGACTTATAACTTAGGTATACCTTACACAATCTGTGCTAATATAAAATACTTGATGCAGAACACGTTTTAGACTTTAACTAATATTGGTGAAAAATGGGGTTACACCACTTTTACTTTAAGGAGCTCAAGTGTAGATGGCAGTCTACTGGCAAACCCACTTACTAGCCAAGTGATGCAAACAGAATCCCGAACCTCTTATTTTTTTATATCCAGAGGTATAGTAACAAATTTTATAGAAATAGAGCTTGTAGAGGAGCTATATTTGACTACTCCCCAATTCTACTAACCATTAGTGAACAAATTGTTACCACTGACACTGAAGTGAAACCCGCGTTGACCATTAAGTTTAAAGACTGGGTAAACTTCCAATCAGAAATGAATGAGAAAATTGAGTTCAATGGATTTTCTCAAACGATACAACAATTTGAACGAGAAACTGAGCTATTTATAATAAACATCCAACCGACTGTGTGGAACAACACACACATAATCCAGAGAAAAACGTTAGGAAACAATTACCCCAAAGAAATTAGAGAGTTGATTCAGGAAAAATGAAAGACTCAGAAATTATAGCAGAAGACTCAAAGAACTGAAAATAAAAATAAGCTAAACAGGCTCACACAACAGCTACAAAGAAAAATCTCTAAATAAAAATGAATCAATCATTAAGTACCTACCTGAGAGAACTAACTGATGATGAATGCACCGATTATTCTCTCTATAATGCGACCAGAAACATAAATAACCCAGTTCAACATATACCTACTTTACGAAAAGAAAACAGAACATGGGCAAGAAATCCCAAAGAGAAAGTGGATGCGTTCGCTGATTATTTAGAAAATATATTTCAACCAAATTCTGGGGAAACTCATGTAGACGATGAACCAGTATATACTGATTCTATTACTATATAATAAAGGATTTCAAAAATTAATTAAGAACATCAATAAAAAAAAAGCGCCTGACCTGAGTTTGACCTGATCAATGGTAAGATACTAAAAAAATATCTAGAAAAGCCATAGTAAAGCTTACTACCGTAATAAATCCATCTTTTATCCTTAGATATCCTTTGGAAAACTACAGAGGTCATAATGATACCCAAAGTAGGACAAGATAACCATGAATTAATATCATTCAGGCCAATTTCCTTACTATCCATATTCTCAAAGGTCTTTGAAAAATTGCTACTACGAAGAATGAACCATATAATTAAACAAGAAAATATTATTCTGACACACCAATTTGTATTTCGTGATAAAAACTCCACAGTTGACCAGACCCATCGAATATTAACTGAAATAGAGAAAGCATTGGAAGGGGACAAAATTTGTTCAGCAGTATTTCTGGATATCGCAAATATGGCACGACGGCCTCTCAACGAAGCTAAAGAAAATATTTCCTATGCAACTCGTTGAAATATTACAGTCATATCTGGACCAGCGAACATTTAGAGTTAAAATGGAAAACGAGTACTCTAAGTTAAAGCCAATAAAAGCAGGAGTTCCACAACGTAGCGTTACGTAGCATTCTTAGACCAGTACTATACCTTTTGTATACATCTGACATTTCGGAGAAAGAAAACATTTAACTAGCCACATTTGCTAGTGATACAGCAGTCCTGACAATAGGAACAACTATAGAAGAATCTACGGTTAACCTACAAAGTGCAATTAATGGCATAGACGTTGATATAAAAATGACGTATAAAGTTTAATGAACAGAAATCAGTTCATATTAACTTTACTAACAAGAAAATCAATTATCTCCCAGTTATCTTAAAGAACAGCATTGTTCCTAACAAGAAAACAGCGAAATACCTGGGTTTAATCTTAACGTCAAACTCACATGGAAAGAGCATGTTAAAAAGAAAACTGAACAGTTGAAAATAAAGTACAAAAAGATGTATTGCCTGATAGGTAGGTACTCTCAACTTTCCATCCAGAACAAAGTACTGATTTCCAAACAGATATTGATGAAACTGGTGTGGACCTATGGCCTACAATTATTAGGCTCTACCAAAAAAAGCAATTATAGAAATTTAGAAACGCTCCAGAACCGACTACTAAGGAATATTGTAGGTGCTCCTTGGTATGTTCGGAATGACGATTTACGTAGAGACCGTAAAGTGGAATTTATTCCAAATGAAATTAAGAAAATCGCCAGGAGACGTTAAGAGAGGCTCCATAACCATCCCAACCATGAAGTACTTCAGCTTCTTGTCAAGCTCAGAGGCTCAAGAGGACTAAACCGTTCGAGCTTGTGTAATGTGTGAAGTTGTACAAGGCTTAGTGTTGTATATTGTAACCACAACAAGGACTTGAGCAGTTAGTGAAAAGCAGAGTCAGTGCGCCTCTTCCGACTGGGGTGGGGATGCTTGAGTTACGTCACCAGAGTACACAAGAATACAAAAACCATTTATTATCACAGTTTGTTCGTGGTAATTATCTTTCAGTTTATTATTTGCTTTATTATTTATCGTTTCTTAAATATCTCAGTTTACTTTATATTTTTGTATTTGAAATTTTGGTGTTGTTTTCTATAAAAACTTATTTTGAATTATCGAAGAAACGTTATTTATTGTAGTTGTACATCGTCTTCGTATCTTTTTATAAGGTAGGTTAAAACTTTAAAATTTCATTGTGTATTAACGTAATAATAATGTTGATGAAATTTTAGAATGCCAGGCACAGGTTGTAGTGTGAAGGAAAGATATTAAAAAAATGGAAAAAATAGTTATGTAATTCGGTAATTCATTCAATAGTTAATCCAGTATTGATGGAAATTCAGTATACGCGACAAATTTTCAGTGTAAAATGGAGATTGAAGTCCTAGATTTACGTAAATCCTGCATTAACATTGGATAAACGTTAACAACCGGTTCTGATTAATTTAAGTACCAAACTGCCTATATATCAACAGTTTTCCACAATTAGGTATTATAATCCACTAGACATCTTTATTTCATAACTATCTTTACTATTTTCCACACATCAAAGACATAAAAACCACGATTAACAATGTTACGATTCAAATTACTGTACTCTCGTGACGTAATTTCGGGCTTAATGTTCATTGGTTAGTCGGAAGAGGCAACCGTAGTAAGTCTACGAACCGTGGGATGGACCAGGTGACATCTAGTTTACAAACAATCTTAGGAAAATTAGGTTAAAGAAAAAATGCTGATTAATCTTGTAGATTAATCAGCATTTATTAATCCTTAGTTTAAAATAAAAAAAAAATCTAATGGCATGTTTATCACATTACCAACGTTTCAACGAGGCAAGGTTAAACAGCAGGTGAGCAGGTTACGAAGAGGAAGAAGAGATGACGTTTTGACATGTGACGTGTTTATTTTCTATTTGATTTGTGAAATATCTACAAAATTTTAATATATAATTACATTTTAGTAACTTTTTAAAAATTTAATTATTGATTTTCTTTAATTACATTACTCTCTCTTGTATTAAAAAAATGAACTGAAGCAGTCTAAGTTGTAGAATTGTGTAATGAGGTGGTACGGGCATGTCTTTGTTCAAATTAGAGACCAAGGAGGCTAGTATTTCAGCCGAGAATTGCCACGATATTATTGATAATGTTATCAGTAAAGTTGATTCTAATTCTAAAACCGAAATTGAACATTCCGAAGATAATAACAAAAATAAAAACATACAAGAAAATAAGGAACTTCCTACCATAACCATAAGAATGCTGAATTTTTGTAGGGAACTTGCAATTTTTTGTCTTGTAATGATGACATATGTTGCTTTTAGTAAAGAGTATGTAATTATTTATCCTGATTTGTAAACCATGTTTTTAATTAATATGTCTAATCCATATTAATTTATAGTAATTTATAATTTCAGCCCACCAAAAATATCCAAGGCACCTGCGGCATATCGTTTTTTTCCTGAAAATTCAATTGTTACTGATTGGTATAGAGGACAGATAAGCAAAGCTATAGAACATGCTAGATCTAGTGATATTGCATTTGTAATGTTTTATGCTCCTTGGGATGCAGATAGCCAAAAAGGAAGAAACGAATTTGAGAAAGCTGCTGAGTACATGCAGGTAATTTTATTAGAAATACATATATATTGCTGCAGATCAGTATAAGATGAGATCTTATGTGTTAACTGGTTAATTAGTTCTCTTATGTTAGTTTTATAAAATATTATTGCTGAATTTACAACTCCTGCTATTATAAGATGTAGTCCAACTTGAGAAGTGATAAAAAGTATAAAGAAGGTGTTTGGTTGAAGTTTATCATAAAACAAATATTAATAGGAAAAGTTAGAAATACAAATACTTATAAGGGGGCATGTGTCTCTTATTAATATTTACCTTTTTTATGGTTAAAATTTTGGGACAAAATCTAAAGAATGTTGCGGTGCTACAAATGATTCATGACAGAACAAGATATTGGTGACAAATATCTTGTTAATAGTTTAGTATTATCAAAAAAGAAAAAGTAAATAGTTTAAAAACATTAAATAGTAAAATTTAAGTATAAATAATAAAGTTAAGGAAACATGTGATACCTGGTGGTTTGAAGATTGAGAAATATATCTGCTAATCTATCAAACCGCAATTGCCAAAAAATAATAATAAAATAGAAAGAAACAAATATTTATTCTTTTGTGTTTTATTAAATTCAAAATTGCAAAATCCATAAAATAATACAGTAAAAATGTACTGTTTCAAAGCTTTCTCTGTGTATATAACATATACATTATAAGAACATGTCAATACCACCAAATGCAAATATTTCATTCTGTGTACTGTCTTTGTAGCTACCTTCACCACAACATTCTCTAGATGATGTCCATATTTTGTTTTATCAAATTTTGCAAAATATTTAAATAAAACCAAAATGAATATTAGAAGTAATTTTATACAAATTTCAGGCCTATGTAAGCTTTGTGGCTGTAAATTGTTGGCAACCTTTGGGAGAATGCAGAACACAATACAACAAAGTTTATAAATGGCCTGTTCTTATAGCTTACCTACCTCATGGAAGAGGTGTACAATACAATGGTCCATTAAGTGCTCCACATTTTATTCAGTTTCTGAAGAAAGTTTCTAATCCTATCAAACATTTAGGAAATGAGGGCATAAGGGATTTTCAGGATGTAAGTATAACTAAAAACTCTTTAATATTTATTTAAATGCATAATCTACTTACATTGGTATAATGTACTGAAAGTTGTTTTCATAAATTATATACATTTAATAAGGTTTTTCCTTCTTTCAAGAAGAAATTAAAAAGGCAGGGCAAGGATACAAGCTGGGCAAAAAACAACATCTAAAGTGAAACTCCTAATGGTGGTAAGATGCAAAATAGTAATTAATGACATGATAATTAAACAAGTCTCAAGATTCGAGTATCTGGGAGTAGAAATATGTTGCTATGGAAGCATTAAATATAGTATGAGAAAACAAGCAAATACAGCAGTTTATACTGATATGGCAATTTTTGAACTACTGTATATATGTTATTCAGGATGTGGAAAAATAACACTTAATTTGTTTGAATAGAAGTGAGAGGCAGTCAAATTTCTATTTGAGATTTTTTACTACATAGAAATAATTGAATAGGATAATTTTTTTTTTTTTTATAAAATCTGTTATAAATCAATTATTTACGTTTATTTAAGATTATTAAAGAAGTATATATTAATCATAAATATTTATGTTTTACAATGAAAATTACCTCAAATATTACTAAAAAAACTTAACAAAAAATTGTTTAAATAATGCCAGAGATATAGTTAAAAGCTCCTTTCTTCTCCATCGCTCCCACGAGTTTCAAAGACAGCTTGTTTTGAGGAACTCATTATGAAGCTTTGCGGACGACTTCATTGAAATGTAATCTTTTTCAAATTTGTCACACTAAAACTTTAAAGTATGTTCTTTCAAGTGACACTATTTAGATATCTTAATTGTTATAAACAAAACTGAAAAAAATCCAAGCTTTCCAAATATGGAAAAACAATTTTTGTATAGGCAACAGTTAAAAAGTTATTCTAATTGTTTATATGAAAAAAATCGTCATGATTGTTTTGCAAAAGGATCTGTATCTGTAGAGTAGGGAGGGCGAGTTAAGTTTCACAGCACTTAAGCCACAATTGATCCATTGTGCATCCTCCCAGGGAGCTGTCACCCTTAGCTCATTGTCCATCCATTTCTAGGAAGGTGGACAAGTCACCAGGAGACATCTCTCTTATGTGGGCAGGTGTGGACCAGGACTCGCTGAACGCATACTCTCGTATTAACGATAACTCCGGGCATTCACATAGGACATGCTCTACAGTTTTGTCTTCTAGTTCACACTTCCTACATAGAGGTGTGTCTGCTACCCCCAGCATGTGGAGGTGTTTGCTTAGTTGACAATGATCCGTTAAAAAACCAACTGCCAAACATAGGTTTTTCCTGGTCATTTCCAAGTACTTCTTTAATGTTGACTCTTCAAGATTACTTAGTGTTACCCTGGCAAGTTTACATCCTTCCCCTTCTTCCCATCTTTTTACGGTTTACATATGAGAGTGACATTTGATAATTTCCGTGATTTTTGTAGTTGACCAACCAAAAAGATCCCCAGGTCTAAAAGTCTTAGGCTTGCCGCCTTCCTAGATAATTGGTCAGCAATGCGGTTGCCTTTATTCCTATTGTGTCCTTTAACCCACCTCAGGATGATGGTGTTACCATCCAAAGCTTGAGTCAGTGACTCGTGACACTCCATTACTAAACCTGATGTGACACGTGGTCTATTCAAGGTTAGTAGCGCTTGTCTGCTATCTGTGCAGATCATTACAGTTTTCCCTGCTATACATTTTTGGGTTATCTCTTTTGTGGCTATGGAGATACCAGTCAGTTCTGTCTGAACTACGCTGGCATTTTTGCCCACACCCCACTTTATTCTGAGGTTCAGTGATCTGGAGTATATCCCGCATCCTGAGCCTTCTTTCATTTTGCAGCCATCAGTGTATATGCAATAGGCATTTGCCACGTTTGTCTCCATATACTGTCTTGTTTCAATTTTGTAGGGTTTGTTAAAGACAAACTTTGGTTCAATTGAGTCGCAGCCTGCCTGTAGCAGTGGTAGCGCCTCCAGCCCTCCCCGCCAGAAACGAGTTCTCAATTGTCTCATTACTACCTCAAGGTTTGCACCAGCTAAGCGCAGTCGCATCATTGTCACTAGCGCCACCTCTTTGACATATATATCTATAGGCGTGATGCCAATGATTAACTCCATTGCAGTAGTTGGTGTTGTTTTCATGGCACCTGTTATATTTATGCAAGCCATCGCTGTTGCCTGTAGCACTTTTAGTACCCAAGCAATAGCCCCGTAAGTTAGCATTGGCCTAATGACAGCAGTGTAGACCCAGGCGATCACCCTGGGCGTAAGGCCCCAGGTGCGTCCGACCGTTCGTCGACACTGCTCATAGGCAATATATGCTCTTTTAGCTCTACCATCTAAGTGTGAGTTCCATGTTAACTTCCTGTCAAGGGTACTTCACCTCGTCAGAAAAATTTAGACTGTAGTTTAGAATCCCTGGGGGTATTAAGCCTGTGATTCTTCTTTTGCAATCTCAATTGCAATTATAAACCTATTTTTAAATTATTGTGGGAGACTTTAGAAGAAGAAAAGTGAACTCTTGCAATCTTAAAACTGTATTCATTATATATTTATAGTATATAAAGTATACTGAGAAACATCACGATCAAGTTTCTTCTTTATATCTAAATAATTTGTTTTATCAATAACTTGTCCATTGAACCTACTTTGACCTTCAGTAAATTTGTAACATATTCATTATGCTGCTATGAAAAGCAATTTAAAAAAAAACTAAATTTTGGAGAGTCTTTGGAGAGAATCATTCTCTCTCCTGTTGCCGACAAGAATGTAGCGTAGAATAATTTTAAATAATTTTAAACTGTTTGTTCTTGTTTTAGTGTAGTGTTATGTACAATTTATGTTTAATTTCATGTTAATTACATTTTGCGCTTGCTGGATAGCCCAAATTTGACGAAATGCCCCTGATGATACTGTAGAAAGCGAAAGTACTTGGGCAAGATTTGATTATTAAAATAGTGCTCAATATTTGCCTTTAATTTTTCAAAGTTCATTTATTCGAGCATTCAACCTTATATCAACATTATTCATTAGCCTTTTCACAGTCAGTCTCGTTCCATTACACAGTCGAGGTTGATTTATGTTATGTTACGCAGTATAGTAACAACTTGATGTATTTATTTTTAATGTCATCATAAAAAAAATAAAAAATTAAAACAATGGTTGGAATGCACCACTCTTATCACTTAGTGATATGAAAAATATATTACGACCAATTATCAGACCTACCTAATATACATGGAAAATTTTATAAAAATCAGTCACGTCGTTTCAGAGGAGTGTGGCAACTAACTCGGTGACACTCTAATGGCTATTGAAAATTAGGGGTTAGTGATAGAAGGGTGAAAATTAAGGGGTCCATCGTATGGAGCCATCTATTAGTTTTATTGCGATTTAAAATTATAGAAAAACTGTTTTTAAGGTCCTTCCGTACAATTTTTTGAAATTTATCTAATTTGGTGCAGTCGTTCTGAAGTGATTCCCAAACATTTGGGTGATGTACAAACATTTCAACGATTCATTTTATTAATATAGATTAATGTATAGTCTGAATTTTACAGATTTGTGATAAGTAAACAACGTGGGTATGCTTTGTGAATACGTTAACAGGTGGCGTTAGGAGCAAACATAATAATTTATTGAATTTGTTTAAAATATAAAAAAAAATAATAAAATTACTTTATTTAATTTTAAATATACTATTTAAAATTTAAAAATATTTTTTTATGTAACTTGTTATCTTTAAACATCTTATTTAGTTTATATAATAATGAAATTTACTATCAAATGATATTTATTTATATTTTCATAATTTCATATAAATATAAATACAGTGTTGGCTCTTTGCAAGTATCAGTTCGACTATTGTATTAATGTGCGATAAAAAGGGTTATTAGTAAAACATTTTCATATTTTATACAGTCACAGCAGAAGAATCCATTTGTGTAACTAACGAGTGGGTGGCCGTTAGGTATGCAAAATGTCAAAACTGACCATAATTTGTTATTTTGAGTTTTTGAAATGTTTCATAATTTTTTGTACAGTAAACGTAAAAAAGATCGTACTAACGAATGCGATAAAGCATGAAAAAAGGTTAAAATTATGAAATTGTTATTATTATATTATGAACTTGTAAAAAAAATCCACAATGAAACTTAATTTCTGTAGTTGAGTGTATACGATGTATCACAAAAATTTTTTATTTAAAAAATTGCTTTATATTAAAATCAAGTAGAGTCATAATATGTTACCCAAGTTTACAATCTTTGTAGTTAAGCTTGCTAAAATGGTTACAAATCTCCTTTTTTAAAATTTTCAGTTTTCAACATTTCCTAGAGTTTAAATCTTACAAAAAGTAGGGAAGACTTGGGCGATAAACCAAATATCTAGCTTCAAAGTGCATCTTTTAGTGGCTAAGCTCATGTACTGGAGAGCCAAGGAGCCAAGTTTAATATACCTTTTAGAAAAATAAAAATTTTTTGTAAAAAAATTGCAAAAACAGCAATTTTGTTGATTAATATAAAGCATCGCGATAGTCTACAGTACCGCCCACTGAATTATTATTATCTTTTTTTAATAATATTGATAGAATAAATCTTCCTTCATAAGCTATCCGTAGAATTTCTATAACTTCATCATGTTCTGAATTATATTAAATAAAATAACTTTTAAACTATTTGACCGATTGTGTTGAAATTTTGATCATAATTTAAGCAGTACGCGAACCAATATTCTATGTAATTTGAAGGTTTTAAGTTCATTTTTTAAAAAGTTAGTTTTTATAAAAAATCGATTTTTCTGACTTATTTTGCACTTTCTAAGCAACAAATGAGGATAGAAACATTTAAAAAGGCCATTTTGAAATTTTTTATATGACTTAGCTTATTGCTCTCAAATTTGTTTCAAATGTTTAGCTTTTTGCTTATAGATTAAAAAAGAGAATAGTCTAAAAAATCGACTGCGGGAAATATATAGGTTCTTGTTATAGAGGTCCACACAACTCAAAATAACTGTCGTTTGCTTGGCTGGTTCAGTGTCGCAAACAAGGTACTTTTTTGCTTATTTCCCTGGCCTATTTGAGTCCTTAACAGTGGTGTATCCTTCTCACTTTCTAAAGGAATAAGTGGTCATATATTAGCTGACCTTATGATGTTTTTTTCTTCCTAATGACATATATACTGTCGATTTATTATCAATTTTCTGCTTTGTTTATTTATCCTTTCACCAGCAGACTATCAAAAAAAGTATACCTTCCGATTAGTCAAGATAACATTGGCGTCAACTTTACTTCATTTGTTTTATTTAATTTTTCTTTGGTTCATCATATTGTTGACATCTTGTATTTCTGTTTTTTTTTATTTTTGAAAGAACTTCGTTCCTGTGTTTGTTTCCATTGGGTGCATTTCTCTATTTCCTCTTTCGCTTTCTTTAAGAATTTACCATTTTAAAAGTCACCCAATTGTAGCGTTTTAATCTTTATAATGTTAGTCACCCAATAATTCCGTTTAAGCAGTGAATTGATGTTGCGCGAAAGAAGTCCGAAAAAACTGATACTACAACAATGTATTAAAAACCAAAAGCAGAAGCGTATGTAGTTATATATCTTTTATAGGTTTGGCAGATGACAACATTTTTCTAATAGTTCACAATTGTTTTTATTTTAGTGTTGACTATTGCCTCCTTTAATTATTTCATTGGAAGTGTACTTAAAATACTATTCATTTATATATCTAATAATGTATTATTTGTTTTAGGCTTATGTTAGGGCAGAAATGAATGTGTCACCAGGAAGCCTTGATTTCGCTGTGTATTATACAACAGCGCTTAGATATTTAGAGAAAGATCCACAATATAGAGTTACCTTTTATATAACTCCTTCTAATGTTACAACACCATCATTGTCTCTATACATGTGGAACGAAACTTTAGTAGGTATAAACCAATAGAGCATATTTTACGTAAAACTTTTTTAAGATAAACTTCTCTTAAGTATACCTTTATCCCTTTAAACTGTCCATTAACTTAAAAACTCCATTTTTTTGTTCCTGATAATGATACTTTGATATTTTACACATTCAATTATATGAAATGTTAATTAAAAATACACTGTTCATTTGAAAAGGATCCAACCTCAATATTTCTGAAATACGACATAGAAAGCAATGCCGAGAAAGGTCAATTTTTAAATTTAGTTTTATTTATTTTGTATAAAAGCAACTGTGTTGACGTGGTGATGAAGTTATCCATTTTTTTAAGGTAACCTATATTTTTTCTGTCAAAATTAAATATACAATGAAATTCTATAAACATGCATATGACAATACGCGTCACTGTTGCATTAAAATTAGTAAATTTTGGTATACAAGATGTTAAAAGTAAAATAATTAAAACTTTTTTTGAAACTATCCAACTAATTCACGTTTCTTCCTTGTTATATATTAGAATTTTTGGTTTTCTGTTTGTATAATTGTGTTCGATTAAGCAGGAGAGATTCCATTTGGGTTCTTTCCAAGTATTTTATTCCTAGGTTTTAATTCGGCTGTTTAGAAAGGAAGAATTCCAGTTTATCTGTGAATGATGATTACGGAGGTTTTTAGTGAAAAGTCATCTTGTTTTGAAGTTACCCTTCGGAAGCTCATTAGATGGGCGTATGCTTCGTCTGTGCCGTATTTGGTATGAGAAATGGACGTGACGGTATTTAGGGGGGGGGGGGGTTAGGGTATTTTGTTGCGTTTTTTAAATTGTTTTATTCGATAGTAGAACTCTTGCAAGAATATCCAGTTAAAATTTCAGAATGATCGGAGCAAAATTGATGGAGTCATAAGCATTTGGAAATGAGTGAAATGAGTGAGTTAGGTGAGATAATGAGGTGGTGAGTTAGGTGAGTTAGCTTAATGAATGAGCACTCACATAGAAATTGGAATAGGTACAGTGTCAAGTTCTCATAATTATTCACTTGCGACAGATAACAATAGGATTAATAGAGCAGATAAAATGGTTGCAGATGCAACCATAAAAGGCACAGTTCATCGAAAGCAGGAGCACAAAAATGCTCTAGATATTTTATCAATAAGCACGTCGCTATATGGGTCTAGAATAGACGATATTGTGTGAGTATAGAAAAAAATATAAGCTTTTTTTTATCGCATTTTTCTGGGAATAATTTTTTTCACTCTGGTGTTCACTCTGTATCTCAAAAACTACTTGATCGATTCTTCTCGAATTTTACACACTTCTTTTATAGATAAATTACTAGGTCGCAACCTCGACCTAGTAATTTATCTATTGTTGTATTGTTATAGTTGTTACTATATTTAATTTTATAACATCAACTTAATCCAATTTTAACAAAAATTTTTCGAAATTTCAAAAAATTTGTTATTTTAACTTCTAAAATTTGAAAAAAACAATAAAATGATCAATATCTCGACAGTGCGACCTAGAAAAACTCATAAACTAACGAAATCTTTTTGGTTTTTTGTCAACAGATGATCCGGTTCTAAGTTACGATGAACATCGCAAAGTAACTTTTTTTTCATTTTGGAAAATTAGCCGTCATTTTCTTAATTTTTAATATTTTTGTTCCAAAATTTAAGAAAATACTCTTGAAATGTTGTACTATAATGTACTAATGTTATAAATAAATTTATATTAAACACTTTTTCACAAAGCAATCTTAAAAATATGTTTAAAATGTTAAAAATACACCCTACTTCCCCCTTAATCCAAGATTAGATATCTAAATCAGAGAATGAGCGACAGAGGCGCTGACCTTGGTTATTAAAATTCTTTTAGATGGGGTAATAAGTCTGCGAATGGGTATATCTTGGGAATTAATTTTATCCCTTGAGTGGTAGTTAAAATCTTTAAACTTATTACGTGGAAAATAGGTATATACAGACTTGAGCGACATATGACTATTAATTGATATTTTTGGGAGAATCAATAATGCGCATCGCTTTAATGTAATCAAAAATTACACAGGGATAGAAGGCATTAACATGACTTGATTACGATAGAGTGTTAGAAGGTGTAGCTTTTGTGAACTTAGACGTAGCATAGTATCCATGGGGTATTATTCTGGTAGATGATGACTTGTGAGTTGGAGGTTGAGATATGCACTGTGGCCATAAAGTGGTGGTAGAGTTAGCAATGTGAGGTGGTTAGTTGGGAATTAGGGGGCTAACAAATTATCCAGTGTAGAGTGAATTCGCTATTCACTATATATAAAATTATGTATAAATATATATATATATATATATATATATATATATATATATATATATATATATATATATACAGTAGACTCCCTCTATAACGAGAACTGAAATGACAGACTAATTACCTCGTTATATGAGACAATCATAATACTGTGCATACATATGAATCTGTAGTTTTCTAAACCATTAACTTCCTATAGTTAAGCCATTCGAAGGAACATAAGATGCTAATAAATATTGTTTGAATGGCGTTTTTGAAAAAAAGTCATTTACTTTTATTGTCAATGAAATATATTAAAACATAAAAGAGTTGTTTACTTTTATTATCAATGATATACGTTAAAACAAAAAAGCTGTACTTATATTTTTTTCCAATTACATAATGTATAAATCGTATTTTCAAGGATAACATAAACTATTGCTTCTGCAATTTTAAGAACTCTGTTATTTTTAACTGCTTTAAATGGTCCAGTATCATTCTATCATATATTTTCTAAAGATGTGAAACAGTTGTATTTATTCATTGTAAAAAAGTTTATTGCGGGCTGCAGTTAAGTTTATTGAGGGGCTGTTTGAAAAGGTATTTATTTATAGCCACGACCGGACTAAAAACGTAAAAAACACGTTTTTGGATCTTATTTTCTCTCATTATAACCAAATTTGCCTCGCTATAGACGGTTATAGTTCAATAGAAATTTCACGGGACATCTAATGTATCTCGTTATAAGCGAAACATCATAATAACCGTGTTCGTTATAGAGGGAGTATACTGTATATATGAAGAGTCCAGGGGAAAATCCCCGTCATTGATGCAAATCTGATTTTGAGAAAAATAAATTTAAAAGTTGACCAACTTTATAGAACCTTCAAAAACGATTTAAAAAATACAAAAATTTTGTTTTTGAACCATTAATTATGCAGATTTAAAATAAGTTTCCCGGATAACCATTTTTCAAGCTATTCAATGATATTTTATACCTTCTTTTACCCCTAAACCAAACAATGGAGAGAATGAAAGATTTTGAAGAATGCAAAAAATTTTATTATCCGCAAACCACACAAAAACTTTCTTTGTACATTTATTTTGTAAACTGCGTACTTATCTACTAGGTTTAAAACATTTTAAATTTAATCCACCGATTATGAATGTTTTCATTTAAAAATTTTCAACGAATTCAGCATTATGAGCAGATGTTCCGTCTTGTTGGAACCAAAATGTGTTATTCCTTAAATTCGTTTCTAAGATATCAGCATATCCGGCAGCAGGTAATTTATCATCAAATCCATGATAAACTAATTTATTATGCTTGACAAAACAACTAACGCCAAAACCGAAACTACCTTGCCTCCTGATCTCCTGAACTAAGTGAAGAGAGTCATTCCAACATAGTTCATGGTTTTAGTTGAATATTCCTGCACTGGAGATGCGAGTTTCATCGCTAAATATTACCTTGGAAAAAAAATTTGGATTTTCATTTCGATATACCATTCTGCAAATATTGTGTCCTTCTCAAATAATCGTTTGAGTATAATTTTTGTCGGGAAGATGTACGATAAGGCCTAAATTTATGTTTCTCCAAGCACTTGTCTTTGGAATACATATTTCCTTCTTAATTTGACTTAAAGAAGTTGTATGGTGTGCTTGTATACCTATAACCCAACGTATTTACAACTCTCGCTTCGTTATTTTTTCATACTGACGAAGCTTTTTGAAAATTCTCTTGTCTGGTGGCCTTCTTTCTGGATATTGTTGAAAATATAATTCAGATGCAGCAATAACATTCTTTTGGTACTATTTGGTACATTTGGTAATATATACCAAATGCTTATAGTATTTTTCATAATTTTCAAAATTCATGTTTTGGTTGACAATACTTTACGTTGCAACAGTAATTGTGATCGGTAACAGAGATGGCATAGGTATTGTTTTATTTTCCATGATAACATTATCAAAGCGTACTCGATGGAATAAACATTCGTACAAGATTTAACAATATGTCTTCTTCTTAGAGTGCCATATCCCTACGGAACGTCGGCGACTACCATGCTTGTAATATTGTTATACTGATCTCGGTCTTGCGCTACGTGTAGCAATTGGTCCGCTGTCAAACCTGTCCACTGCCGCAAATTCCTCAATCAAGAGAGTTTCTTCCGTCCTATCCATTTCTTTCCTTCGATTTTACCGTTGAGAATTAGCCGAAGGAACTCATATCTTGGTCCTCTGATTATATGTCCAAGATATTCTAGTTTACGCCTCTTAATAATATTTAATAGAGTTCGTTGATGTCCCATTCTTCGAAGAACTTCTTCGTTTCTGGTTCTGCTAGTCCATGGAATTTTTAGTATCCTTCGATACAACCACATCTCAAACGCCTCGATTTTATTCATGATATCGGCGTTTAAAATCCAAGTTTCACATCCATACAAAAGTACAGACTACAATTAACATTACATATTAACAATATGTAATTTTAGATAAAACAAAATAGAAGACAATAATATTGTATTTGGTAAAAATATATAAATGAATACGAAAAAGGAAATAAAATACAGTGTGTACTATTTCATAATAATTTTATTTATAAAATATGGCAGCAATAATTTAAAAATAATAATTTACTTTGAAGCAACAATAAGCACTGAAACTTTACTATTAAGTTAGGTAGATACTGATTTAATTTTTGCTAAATAAAACTGTCCATTTTTTTTATTACCCTCATAATAAAATGTTAAATGCTTTACCGAATTTTTTATTAATGTCTTTAACATGACGTCAACTATAAACATTCTATTTGCAGAGTATCTTCAACGACTGAAAATATATAATATGTCGTCTCAGCTGGAAGAGAATTAAAAATGTAAACAAAAAGTGTCAAAAGATATAGGGTTTTCCATATCAAACAAACATAAGTTATTATATTTCTTTAGTGAGACTAGAAAAAGTTGTACGCCACTGAATCTTTCCATAACATCAAAAGTTCTAATAAGGGTTTTTAAAATTTTTCTTAATAAGGGAGATCTATAACGCTGTCATTTTCGACATTTTTCAATAATTGCCCTGTATCTCGCTAATATGGAAAGTAATTGATGATTCAATTAGGTAGTTGTTTTGTATAAAACTTAATGAGGTCGCTGGTTAAATGATAATCGATAAATAATAATAACGAAAAAAATGAAATAATTTGTTTGTAAGTAAATTAGCGAAAAATAGCAAATGTTCGTAAATAGATATGTAAAATAAAATGCAATTCAAATAACAATTGGCAGATTTAATATCTTATTGTCAATTCTATATGAGATTCACTTACCTTTTGTCTGTGGTTGGGCCTCGCTCGGAGTCTCTAAGGTCTGAGGGTAAAAATGGGATGCACACCCGATGCTGGCTTGCTTGCGTCTCTTCACGATGAGAGGTTCTTGTAGAGTGGCCGATCATACGAAACAAAATATGTATGTACGCGAATCCATTGGGGTGGTTCTTCTGTTCTTAGGACCTCCGTGAATAGCCGTAAATTAAGCTTAAAGTGGCATTTTAAATTTTCTACACAAAGAATGGGTACGTTTCCTTAAGAACTCTGAAGTGTTTGGGTTGATTAATGTTTCCCAAAAACATGTTGTTTTCAGACAAGTGAATTCTCAGAACTTGACAATAATTAATCAGCCAATTTGAGAATTTAAAGGATGAACTAAAGCCATATTATACTTAGCTAATATACTATGAATAAAAGATTTAAAACTAAATAAGGTCATATTCTGAATATTAAAAATAAAATATTTAAATCAGTCTTGATACTTTTCCAAACAGTAGTCATTACTTTTTTTTTCAATTTTCTATAGTATACCCTGCAAAACATACCAATTTGAGATACCGTATACATATAAAAATGAGAAGTATATCTTAAAATCCACCATACGATAAACCTAAAAATTGTATCAACTTAATAGATAATATACATATTTTTGACATCGTTATAATAAATACCATCTCTATCTTTAGATGTTTCCTTCTCACGAACTGCCATGGACATCTGAAGAGATTTTGAAATGGTTATTTAAAAACGTCCATCAAATCACGTCATGGGTCTTGCCTAGTGGATCTAAAAGTGTCGCCTTATCGAGTAGTATGCAAAACGGATCTATTCTTATTCTGTTTACTCCGAGAAATCCTTTGCATAACAACATTGATTATTATAACCTGGTAAGTTTTAACTAAAATACGTATCTTCTTAATTCCATTAATATCAAATATTCGTTTATTTACTAATATATTTATAGCGACAAGCTAATAACGAATTAAATTTTTGTATTCAAAAATTAAATAAAACAATCTCATATTAATATTTACATTTTCGCAAATGGTTTATATACATAAGAAATAGAAATGTGTTTTTTCAATATGTTTATTTACTACAGATGTTAGATATGCTCGACACTTTAATTATACATTTTGAGTGCGTTGCATTTATGGGAAAAGAAATTAATATAACGACCAGCCCGATAATAAAAGTTTATGGCCTGGCTTTTAAAAACAAAGAACGCGTGTTCTGTGTTGAGTTTTAGTTTTCAGTAATCATTGGTACACAATTTGCATCGGTCCGCGATACATATACAAAAAATACCGTCCCTTCGAGAATTAATTACGTTTTACAAAATAAATATTATTAACACTTTTTTCTACGTTTTATTCGATTCTACTATTTTTTATTTTTGTTTCCGTGGTAAATAAGTTTATCACACGCATCCACACAACCACGGAACATATTGATTAATTTCTAACTTTCTGAATTAAAAGAATAATTTACTGATTCTTTTGCTTATCTGTCTACCACTGTCTTTGGTAATTTGCTCTACTTCTGCTTGCCTATAATATGGTTATTTTATTCTGATAAAGTATGGGATCAAAGCCATAGTTAATTCCCTACCGACATGACGTGTTTTTCCTTCAAATTAATTTATTCTCGTAAGGGCGCGCCTTGAGAACAATATAGTT
The DNA here is from genome assembly GCF_040954645.1 of Diabrotica undecimpunctata. NCBI lineage: Eukaryota > Metazoa > Arthropoda > Insecta > Coleoptera > Chrysomelidae > Diabrotica > Diabrotica undecimpunctata. The sequence continues at coordinate 99,494,765 of NC_092804.1, read as the reverse complement.
TGAACCAAATGGAAAACAAAAACCGAATTATTATTTAAATATGGGTTTTAATCATAAAATATAGCATACTTAAAGTAATTTTGACATTATTATTCTAAAAGAAGAATAAATTTTTATCCATAATCTCATAAAGATAATTGTGACAAGACACAGGTCTTGTTGTTGTGGACTTTGCATACAAAATTATTGCAAGAATGACATTGTACAGAAGAATTTTGCTCGATCTTTTTGAAAATCAATTCAACAATATTTTGTATCCAGTACTTCAAAAGGTCATTTTGTCGGCCTAAAAATAAGAGAAAAGCCTTATAAGAGTTTAGCAGACTTACTACGTCATCAAATACACGTAGACATTCTGAGTCAACATAAAATTAAACATTTAACTTTAGCTCTGTACGTACCGTCTTCTACCGAAGATTGACGTTTTTTATACAGTAAACTTGTCTGTTTTATGCTGAACCTATTACACTTGTAGCTTCTGTAATTTTGATATATTCTTGGAATTTTCTCAGCCAGTATTTATATCGACCGTTTTGGGGCCGGTCACTGATTTCATTTCGTCAAGTTCGGGAACTTGACGAAGTGTGCCTTTTAGTTCTAAGTGCCTTCGTCGCCTCCCACTACTAGATACTCTGTTTTTGATAGATTAATTGATAAACCCCTCTTAGTATATTCTTCATCTATTTTTCGCAACATGTAGTAAGATTAATATTATTTAAAAAATTACTAGATTAGAATAATCTAATCTAAGATAAATTATTAGAAATCTTACTCATTTCCGGATTGAACCGCGTCGAAGTTAGATACGCTGGGCTTTCGACTTCTTCTTTGGAGGGCTTCAGAGGCATCCTGTCTCCGCGGAAGTATCAGTACTCTGGGATCTGTCTCCTGAGCTGCCAGGTTCAATATTACACCATTCTCTGTTGGCTGCGCAATAGTACAGAACTATAGCAGTGTAGTTAACAGTGTACTAGCGAACTGAACTGGTGGTTCAGGAAACTGAGACCCCGAAGTCCCTGATGAAGATTCCAGAGAGTCGAAAATTCGGCGTTCATCGAATGCGATGCGGTGTTACCCGATTTAAGATTATTTTTTCTATTAATTTTAATCTTCGTTATAGGTTTAATTGTTCTAATCAGGATCAGAATACAGGATGCTGTTTCTCTGTTTTCACTTAAGCGGCGAGTACAGGAGGATATAGAGTTGTGTGTGAATAAAGTATAACCAAACAAATCCCCGTGGATCAACTGAAAATGTGGAATAGGAGCTGCAGTTATGTCATTAGTGTAGATTCGTTGATTAAACATAACTCATACACAAACAAACAAATACCATGCTCAGTTGGCAAATTACAGGCAGCCGCACCACAACTGGCTCATCATACAATAAGATATGTTCTGCGACTACTGTGCACCCTAATCCTTAGATGGACCATCATCGTGTCCAGGGGATGCATGGAGCAAGGTAGTATGGCTTTAAGCGTATGCAAGGGAGCTGGCGAACTTTGGCTAATTATAGGCACAGTACCGAAAGGTGTACACCGAACCTGACAATATTACGTTCCAACTCATTGGAATAAAAATTAACAATGATACAAAAGAAAAAAGAAATGACCCAAAAAATGGTTTAGAAATGAGTGATCCTTCGGAGTCTAAAAATAAAAGCATTTGGGGAGATGATTTGACCCATCCTGATCGCGGATTCTGTCTGCACCCCAAATATTGTGCCAGAAGGTGTCAATTAGGTGAGTTAATTAAGATCAAACACCTAACTGGAGCTCAGAAGAAACATGAAAAAATAGCTGCGGGGATATGAACTAAAACCCACAAAACCACAGAGGCAGAAATGGTAAATTATATGGTATAAAGAGGCCTCTAGAGAACTTTGCATGATCCTTGCAACAAAGAGTCGCTAAACAACTTAGGAGCACTAACGAGGAGACCAGGTCCTATAACAATGTCAAAATTTTCCAATTTATTCATGTTATCAGATACCAGCCTGATACTAAACTTGACCGGGCACAAGCACACCTGTGCATCAACAAACTGGAAGCAGAGGATTAGGCTCCTATCGGATGTCAGAATCTACTACAGAATAAAACAACGTTTACCGCTGCGATCCTGTGGTTGAACTGTACTAACGGGTACAGCAAGAAATGGACTGTGTATGTGGTGAGAGTTAAAAAGTACCTGAAAGTTGGTAATTAATATAACAGTAGCAACGACTCAAGTGACTAGAACTATTAAATAATGGCATGTGTCAGATGAGGGATCTTGTTCAGAACATCGACACATCTGTTTTGAAATAACACGTATTGAGCCTGTCAAGAAAATTTATCATAACCCTCGTTAAAAATACGGAAGCATATCAAACTGACCTGGAATCTCGTTTACGCAAGGGTAAACGGACCATAACGCATACACTGAACCTAGATATTGTTGCGAACAATGTTGTATATCGGCGTTCGAAGACAATTGTCCTGAGATAGTGAGAAATTCCAACAGAAAAGAGCCCTGGTGGAATAATAATCTTACAATTAAAAGAGTAAAAGTCAAACGAAAATTTAATTTCGCCAAAAGATCAGGTTAAAGGGGCGATTATCGCAAAGCTCTAATTGAATACAATAAGGAACTGAGAAAGCCAAACAAAATTGTTTGAGAACGGCAAACAGAGAAAAAGGCATTACGAGAATATAACAAACTGCAGAAATGTTAAAGACTCTCTCTAAGAACCCTTAGATAAGGATACCTTTACTCCAAAAGTCAGAATAGTCAGAAGAATACAACCAGAATGGTAAAGAGGACCTGAAAGAGCTTTTCAGGGTGCACTTTCCAAATTACATTACAGCACACTGGACTGGAGACAATAACTTCTGGTTCTAGGGAAAACTGGCGTGTGGCAAAAAAAGTGGTAGATCAGGAACAGGTCAAATTGGTAATAAATTCATGTGATCCATATAAATTACCTGATCTTGACAGAATTTAACCAATACTTCTACAGAAGTGTTCCCATTGTAATTATAAAGTCAGAACAGGGATTGCGGATGTTGTAGAAAGAACACCACACGTGCAATGGATCTAGGCTAGATACATGGTGAGAATGAATGAGGCTAGGTGGACCAAAGGCATAATGGAGTGGATCGTAGATTTTAGGAATATAGAGGTAGCGGTAGACTTAATGAGTTTTTTTGGAAAACGATTTGCGTATTGGAAGTTGAAATTTCAAGGACATAATTTAATTAGGATCAGTGTGGTTTATTATCAAAAAATGTTATTCAGTAGTTTCAGAATCAAATTAAGTGGCTTCCATGGGATTGTAGTCATTTTCTATTTTCAAAAAATAATAAAATAGTCACAACCAAGACATATAAGTTGCATTTAATTTTCAAGAGAACATGTTTGTCTATTTAAATTAATAGTTTCCAAAATTAGAAACAGTTAGAAGCATCCTACCATAAAATCTCCAGTAACCCTCTCAAACTCAGACTATATGGTTTACCAAAGATACACAAAGTCGACATTCCTATTGGTCCAGTTGTCAATCAACACTCCAGTTTCTATCTTATCTAAATTCATTCTTAACACCTTAAAAACTTAATCAACTTCACCCCCCAATTCACAGTTTCTAACTCTCACCAATTAGTTGAAAAACTTCAACTTATCAATCTTGTTCGTAATATTACTAATGTTATCCTTTGATGTAAGCAATTTATTTACTTTAGTATCCAAACAGGAATATATTAATCTGGTTAACACACTCCTTAAAATAAATCTATTTCTCCCATCAACATTTCATAAATTTTAAATATTCTAAAAATTTGTCTGTCTCAAGATTACTTTGGAGTTGGAGTTCGTTCGCGATTTCGAACTGCAAGCACACTATCAGTTATATCAATTAGCGATAATCGATTTTTAATATTAACGAGTTTAATAATTTTTACCTAATTATAGTTATAGACAAGGCGAAAAGCTCGGGTTCGTTCGAAAAAATATTCACATGAGTTTTTTTTTGCAGACTCACTTTTATGAGATACTTCAAAATAAGATTCAAGAGGTCGCCCAGGCGAAAAGTTTAAATTTTTTTAAACAAATTGTAACAATCAATTTATTCGGCCCGGACAAATGTTTTTTGAATTTTTTGGATCATTCTGAACAAAATAGGTCGTTTGTAGTTTTTCTGTAAACTTGATCGTTTTCGAGTTATAAATGATAAAATATAATAGAAATAAACTGAGAAAAAGCAAAATTACGATTTTCGAGGCTCAAAAACACATTATTTTTCAATTCACTAAGAACCTAAATTCAAGTCCCAACCTAGTTGTATCATTTCGGATAAGTATTTTGGACCTATTTCATTTTAAAACTTAATAACTTAAAACATAAAGCGCTTATGACAGGACGGGCGCTCGAGCTGGAGCGTGTATTAGACAGAGAAACAAGATCTAGGGCACAAATTTTTGCTGGTTTAAATTCTCATTGTACAAATGAGCGCCCGCTCTTCCATACGCACTTCATTGTCAATTTAAAAATGGTTTAATGGTTATTTATGCACCAAATGTGTTATTAAGATAATTACACCCGGAGAGCAACATAATCCAGCCAGAGGGCCTCATGCGTTGACATCAGTGGTACATACAAAATATGCATATATATTTTGTAGGTGCAATAGAATAAAAAGTAAAAACGTCTCAGTTTTAGATTTTATGTTATATGAAGTGAAAAATAAAATCTTGTATGTACCATTGGTGTTACCGGATGATGACGCTCATCGATCATCCATCCCTCGGACCAGAGGCCCTCTAGCTGGATTATGTTGCTCTCTGGGCGTAATCATCTTAATAACACCCTTGGTGCGTAAATAACTATTAAACCATTGTTTTTTAATTGATAATGAAGCAGGTGTGGCAGGGCGGGCGCTCATTTTTATAATGAGAATTTAAACCAACAAAAATTCTTGCCCTAGATCTTGTTTCTCTCTCTTATACACATCGCCGTCAGAGCGCTCGTCCTGTCACAAGCGTTTCATTAACGATTAAAAAACAATGTTTTAAAATGAAATAGACCCAAAAGACCCATCGAGAAATGATAAAACAAGGTTTGAACTTAATTTAGGTTCCTGGTGAATTCAAAATAATGTTTGTTTACTTACAGCCCTCGTATTATTTAAAGCGATTTTAATTCACACAATTCTATATGGGGTTCAACAATAACTAACGCCACTTCAACAAAAAAAATTCAGGAAAACGGAACACCTCAGGGGTCAGTTACGAGCCCAACTCTCTTTCTCGTGGCTATCGTATGCATCGTCAGTCGCCTGTAACAAATTTCACCCAGTGTTTTGAAATACATTTACGGACCGTTTTACCTAGAAACTTATAAAAAAAAAGTGAGTTTGATTCACCATTCTATGAAAGAGTATGAAGAAATTTAAAAGATCTGCAAAAACTCCTCCTCCCTATTTAATCATGAATTCTGAAATCAATACGACACTACTCCATTATCACAAATTGGAGACATCAGCCAATGTACTTCGAGAGTAATTTTTTAAAGGAACTCGAGACTTGCAGGGAAATTTTTTGCATTTAGACAAATGCCCCCAAATCGGCTTTCTTAAAGATACATCTTTATATAATTTAATATAATGTAATAACTAATGTCACTAATGACCCAGGTGGTTAAAGCGACTATTGTTTATTAATAAAAAAAGATTACTTTGGTTTCAATAATAAATTTTATCAACAACCTGACGGTTTAGCAATGGGTAGTTACTTATCCCCGTTCTTAGCTGATGTCTTTATAGATCATTTAGAATTTAATCATATCACAAAAAATCCTGAGATTCTACATTGGTTCCGATATGTTGACGACTGCTTAGTCTTCATTTCAGGTAACTCTGAATCAGCTCATAACTTAGTTCATAAAATCAATTAAATTCATCTTAACATTACTTTTACCAGGGAACTAGAAACTTCTAATTCCGTTAACTTCCTTGACTTATCCATCACCAGACTAAATGACCACTTCAGCTTTGGTATCTACCGTAAACCTAGACAAACAGATCACGTCATCCACTTATCCTCAAATCATACACTGTCACAGAAGCTATCTGCTTTTCGCAGTTTTATTCATAGATTACATTCCATACCTCTTTCACCAACTGATTTCAATAAAGAATTGAACGTTATTAAACAAATTTCAGATAACAATGGTTATTACCCATCTATTATAGATAAACTTCAACAAAAAAGAGAGCTCAGACTCCTTCAACAATCAGCCTTTCCCTCAATTTCCAATATTACTTCCATTTATGCTTCTTTACCGTTCCATTATCCCAAATTATCCGAAAAAATCACACAAATCATCAGTACATCTTCTGACAACATCAAAATTGCATTTAAAGTTAACAACACCCTTAATAAAACTTTAACCAATACCAAGGACCCCATACATTACATGAACCGCAATGGTGTATAGAAACTCTCTTGTTCAGATTGCGATGCTACTTATATTGGTAGAACTTACAGATCTTTATCCACCAGATCCTTCGAACACTCCAAGGGAGAGTCCACATCTGCCTTTTCATACCATTTAAAAGTCAACAAACATCAACTTAAGATTACTGAAGGTGTCCAATTAATTCACAATATACAACAAACATATTACGTTTTGATCTATACGAATATTTAGAGATCATTAAAGACATTAAGAACACTTCCCTAACTGTGTCAACAGACAGACTTCGCTCAACCTTAACTTTGTTCCCATTCATCGACAGTTGTTTTCTTAATCTCTATACTTTTCTTAATTCTACTTAATAAGCTCTCATATCTTTTTTTGCTTATCTACTTATCAATGATTTCATCATACTCCTTCTATTTCCATCAACCGCAATAACTACTATTAATTTACCCAGCTCATATTAATCTCGACCGTACTAACTCATCCAATATTTTTCTCCTGCTAGTACACCGACCCTCTTCTTCATCTTAATCTCTTAAATACCAAATAGAATATATTTCCATACTTTTTCATTATCAATTTTTTCTTTCATTCCCATATTACCATTATTATTAATTCCTACATTAACGAAATATTAACTCATCCAGTCTTTCCCGTCTCTCATTAATGATCTTCTTCTTCTCTATTTCTAGAACAGTTTATCTCATATTTTCAACATTTCACCAAACAATAAATAATTTCTTTTCGATTCATAATCTCTTAGACCGTGAAGGATCTTGTATCCAATCATATAATTTGATTTCATATTCATACATTGTACTGAGACACCTTCACTTCAGGATTCATTAAGTTTCCCCCATTTTTTTTTTATTAATTTTTCATTCAATTTTACAATTTACATCATCAACTTATGGCATTGACTATAATTCATTATATTAATATCACTAGTACATTTTATCTGATGACCCTTGCAAATATTTCTGTCTCTTAGCATCAATAATCTTAAAAAACCCTCACTTTTTCAATAAAATTCAAATAACCTTCATTTTACAACAATTATAATTCAAATTCCGCTTAGCCATATACAAGCTACCCTACAGGTGACCATCAAATTTCCAATACATTTTTTTTTACTTATTCATCATTAACATTACTTTATTCATACACAATTAGTTACAATTACACTATAGGACATTATAATCCCTCCCAGTGGTCTATAAGATAAACTTCTTTTCTTTCACATTTAATTATTCAACCGTTTAACTTATTATTAATTCACTTACTTTTTTCACATTTTAATTTCTGTCTTTTTCTAAAAGCAGCTTTCAGTTTTACTGATCAATTTAATTTTAAAGTCAATTCATAAAATATAAATAAATAGGTGTAAATAATAAAAATAATAACTTCAATTTTAATAATCTAATCTAATTAAAATTCATATAGAGTTCAACAGACCTGGTTTACTTTTTAAAAACTGTACTATCAATATTGTTCCGAATGTCATTGTCACTGTAAAAAGTCAATTATCACTTTCAGCATGTCAGATTAGTTGGTATTTAACATTCCTAGAGTTCGAATGTAGAAAACTCTTTCGAGTAGGGACTTATGTTCCCTGTAGGCAATCTGAATCCATCGGAAGACTACCAGATAATTTAATAATTTCAACTGTGGTTTAATCGATTTAAACCCAACCAATGTTTAGTTTTGAAATTATTTTGTAACTACTACAAAGTAAGTAATTAACCACATGTTTGCATATAATAGTCGAAATTTTACCTTACGTTTTTATTAATTTCGTGGGATTACTTGCTTTTAGGTTCACTGAAGATGCACTGATTAGTCCGAAAACGTTTTGAACTTAATCCTTTTAGATTTTTAAATTCAATTTTAATTAAATATACCAATTATAACAGAAGTGTATTACTTCGATGTTCGAGTTTTTTATCTATATGGCATACAGCCAACTCCTGGGAATTATCTCCTTTTAAATTAATGTTTTCACAAAAATATTAATATATAAAGAAAAATCATGGGTACTTGAGGACTTCATGGAACTGTCAGTCTAATGTTGTGCCACTCATAGTATTTTCCTTATTTAAGATTAGGGGATCGTGGAATTGAAAGTGGGCGGTTGGTAAATGAAAGAGATTGTAACGTTGAAATATATCTCCCTTTGAATAAAAGGCGATCTGTGTCAGCATTCAGCAGCGAGATTTTAAAGTTTTAATTTCTTAACTATATGTATACTTAATGTCAAACAAATCGATTCACATATGATCTAATTCATAAACCGTATGCGACGACAACAGTAATAGTTACGACAACTATTATTTAGTAAAAAATAAAATAAAATCATATTTACCATATATTTCAAATAATTAAAATGTTAATGTAATTATAAATCGTTTAAATGATAATTTATATATTTTAGCTGCAAGAAATAGCCCAAGAATATTTTACGTGTGAAGAAAATATTGTAGCAAATATACTTGCTGTTCATCTTAAGTTGAGACGAACAGGTAAGTGATTAAACAATTAAACTAATTATGATGTGCTAGTATATACTAAATAATATTTAAGGATAATAATTAGGGAAGGATAAGGATTAAAATAATAATGAGGGAAGCAGAAATTCAACAATTTAGAATTTTCCATTGAATATCCTATGGCCTGTTTGACGATTTACTACCCAATATATATATATATATATATATATATATATATATATATATATATATATATATATAATATGTATATATATATATATATGTATATATATATATATATATATATATATATATATATATATTTGTCTCTATACTAAGTCCTAAGTAGTAATAGTAGTAGTAGTGCAGAATTAAATCTGACTTTTGCCGAAAAATATTCCATTTTATTATATCTTCACAAATTACTTCTGAAATTGTACTTGGCAACTGTTGACTTCAAAATATTATAAGTTTTCTGTTTCAATAAAATCCAATAATTATAAAAATTTTAAATGAGCTTTTACACAATATATAACTAACTAATATTTTCAGCAAATTCCTTGATACATAAACACTTAAAATCTACCTGCAATCTAAAATCTAAAGTGTTTAATCAAAAAACAATTTTCCAAACGAAAACAGTTTGGGCAAATGCTTCAGCATGTTCACAGAAGCCCAAGCCACATGATTGTGATTTACTGGTAGACAAGAATATACAGCACTATTGTGCTGACTTCAAGACTGAGACTTGTTTAGAATTATTTCCTAAAATTGTAGATGATTTTCCTTGTAAGGAAAAAGCTCCAATTGCTGAGGATATATTAAAAACTTCTATGATTACAGGTAAATAAACATTTTTTACTGAAAACCTAATATTTATAAATCTTTTTTTTTTTATTAAAACGATACCTATACCTACCATATGTCCTGGATGTGGTTTTGCATTATACAATATATGCGACTTTATGATACAGATAAGTATAATCCAAAATTAAAAAATCCTTTTTGGACATTATATATTAATGGTCTTCTTTTAACAACTCCAGAGTAAATTAGGAGTAAGCTGGCTAATCTATCATTTCTTTTTTGTACGTTATGTAAGGAACGCACTATAATAAGTCTTCAGGCTTTTATAAAGATATATCATCTTGCTGTCACAATTTTTGTTCTCTATCTGGTTTGTTAGGTTCAATTATTGTGTTGATTTCCAATAACAGAGTACAACGCCATGTGTTTAGCATCAGAACTTTTTCAATTTGTAATTTAACTGAACCGTCACCGTCCACCGTGGTTCGGAGGACACATAAAGCCGTCGGTCCCGGCATCGTAAGTGGTTTTCACATTGTTCACATAGACACTTTCGATCATATTCTGGAAATTCCGAAAATCTTCACAGATGTTGAATTCGTTGGTGTTATTGCATAATGGAATAAAATTCACGTTAATAGACTTTTTTGTTTTGGTGATCATCATCATTGGCTCCACAACCCATGGTGGGTCTTGGCCTGCTCAAGGATAAATCTCTATTCTCTCCTATTCTTCGCCTTGGCTTTCCAGTTTCGTACTCCCAACATCTCAAGTCTTTCTCCACCTGATCCTTAAATCGTGCTCTGGGTCTGCCTCTTCTTCTCACTCCATCTATTCTTTGGTTATAAATATGTTTTGGTGGCTCCATATCATTCATTATCTCTATGTGACCTAACCACCGCAGCCGGTTTATTTTGATGGACCTATTGTTTTGGTGATATTAATGTTAAATCCAACTTTAGATGACTCGGGGACCAAGAGGTTGTTTTGATAAGTATAGCTTTACCTTGCCCTTGTATTCCTTATTTCTAATTTTGTCGCGTAGTCGTAGGTTTGTCTTTTGTTTGAATTGTTTTGTACGCAATTTTTAATTTATTCATAAATTTATTACTGAGTGATCCGGGACGGGATGATTAGGTGAAATCAGCATTAACAAAACAGGTTTATATTACCGAGTGATAAGAATTTAGAAAAGTAAGTAAAACATCAGCAGTTTATGAGTAAGAGAACAATAAATCTTCTTGTCGAATTTATAACTACTGTAAAATCCTATATCTCCGTGTGCAAGAGCATCTCAAGTACATGGGAGGGATGACCCAGAAAAAAACAGTATTAATTAAAAAATTTGTAGTGATTGACAAAAATATAAGAACACACTTTGTAAATAACATTATCGAGAAAAATCACGTTTCATTCAATCAAGTTTCCTTAAAATTGTCTCTCTACCTACCTACACTTTATATGTATTTTTTGGTATTTTCTTGTGACATCATAATACAATTTACTATTTTTATTGGCAATAAGCCACAATTTTACTTTATAATAAGTTTACATTGACGTTTCGATTTCCACTTCAAAGATTTTGAGAATCATTTCACTATAAGTGTAATTCAAACGTCAAAATAAACTTATTTTAAAGTAAAATTGTGGCTTATTTCCAATAAAAATAGTAAATCCACAACTTTTACGCAAAGATCTGTTCTACGACAAAGTCACGAGAAGGCGACGTACAGTTTTCATGTGTCCAAAAACCCAGTTTGACACATCTGAACGCGCACCAGTGTCTGATCTCGAGACTTGTTGATAGCCGTAGCGAAACCTGGCTTACCAGGAAATTGGCGAAGACGAAGCTTAAATGAAAACTCTGATTCTGACCACTATTTTTTAAAATAATAATTTTTGAAAACGATTTCTGGAGTTTAAATTGAAATATCAAACAACAATTATAAAATGTAATATTCATTATAATCAATGGTGGTTTAATCCCATATACACCAGTAATTTTATACACATATTTGAAGGTTCTAAAAGGTATAACGGGCAGTTGATGAAAAATCCACACAGAAGACGTACAGCTGATTTTGCCTTATTTTAAACAATCTTTAAAAGTGAAAAAACCATTTTTTGGCTATAAAACGTTTCTTATGCAGTTTAGGGAAAAATGGTTTAAATAAAAATTGTAGGTCTTAAAAAAGATTGTTGCAAAAAAATCCTTATTTTTGCAGTAATTTATAAATGTTAATTACTTTCTTTTGCATAATAACATGTAATGTAACTACTTAAAATTATGGCAGATAATAAGTTATTGAAGTGTGCTAAATTTCAAACAGATCGACCAAATATTTTATGTTATTCAATTTGTTTATCCCGGAGAGCCATTATTTAAACACCTTTACTTGTCCAAACAGTTACTCTAGACGTATTCTGTAAAGGTATGTTAAAAAACCGCAACATTTTATTAAATTTGTTTTTAAAAAACAATTTGAAAAAGTTCTGACTTTTTAGATTATAAACATTTATAATAACTGTGACATTTTTTTATGTAACACGCTTATAAGTAGGTTCAATGAAAAGCTGGCTGAAAAATGTAATATAATGTTGAAGTTTTTTAATGCACCCTAAAACTGAAGTCTCAAAGAATCGATTGCAATTTACAAAATAGCTGTAGAGTCACTGTTTGGGCAAGTACAGTCATTTAAATAATCACTCTCCGGGATAAACAAATTGATTGACATAAACTATTGTGCCAATCTAGTTGAAATTTAGCACACTTTAATAACTAATTAATTGCCATAATTTCAAGTAGCTATGTTTGAATATGTAATTATTCAAAAAAAAGTTATTAACATTTCTAAATTACTTAAAATAATTGTTTTTTGTAATTATTTCAGTCAATTTTTTATATATTTTCGTATAAGAAACGTTTTATAGGAAAAAATTAATTTTTTTCACTTTTTAAGATTGTTTAAAAAAACAAAGCAAAATCAGCTGTACGTCTTTACGGATATCTTAACAACTACCCCTCATATACCTTTAGAATCTTTAAAAATCTGTATAGGATTTTTTCAGCGTTTTTCTTTCTTGACTGGGGTAATAACGGGTATCCCATAATTTACGAAAGATTTGAATGTAATAGAAAACACTGTTTTTTTCTTTAGATTCTAATTTTTTATTGAATCATGAAGTACATAGGGTGGGTTATGTATGGAATAGCACATAAGGCAAATGGCCTCCACAGTTTTGCTGGCACACATACACACTCTTGTCAAAATTTTGCATTTTGCATAAATGTGGCCGAATTTCGTTAATGCACTGTTGGATTTGTTCCTTAAACGAACGGATGGTTGTAGGCTTTTTGGCATAGACCTTTGACTTTAATTAACCCTATAAAAAGAATCTAATGGTGTTAAATCCCACGATCTAGGTGGCCAATTCTGATCACCGAAACGAGAGATTACACTTCCAGGAAATGTCTCATGCAGTAATTGAACTTTTTCATGGGCTGTGTGGCATGTGACACCGTCTTGTTGAAACTGCATGTCGTCCACATTAATATTATCCTATTTAGACAGCAAAAACTCTCTTATCCTGTTGCGATATAGAGCACCAGTAACAGTCACTGCTTGACCAGCCTCATTTCAAAGAAGTATGGTCCAATGATTACACGGACACGTTGTGGATGCAATTTGGCATGTGGGTTTTCATAACCCCAAATTCTGCAATTTTGACGATTAACAAAACCATTAAGGTGAAAATGTGCTTCATCGCTTAGGATGATTTTGCTCGAAAAATCAGCATCCACTTGTTGATGTTCAATAATCCATTAAACGAACTCTCATCGCTGTGCGAATGTTTCAGTTTCATTAGGTTTCAGTTCTTGTGGCAATAATTGAACTTTGTAAGCATGAAGATGCAGATCTTTAGTGAGTATACGCTGTAGAGAGATTCTAAATCTCTCCATCTCTCTAAATAAAGATAAAATTTGTAATTCTTGCCGAATTGGTGTTCCTGGACTTTCACCAAGACTCTCACGCATTGCTTGGATATTGAAATTTGAATTGCTTATTTTGGACAATCAGTGTATTTAGCATCATCAATTGATCCAGTCTCCCTAAATTTTTCAATTACTCTATTCACAGTTACTGAAGTTAAATTAATATTCCGACCATATATTATACGAAATTTCCGAACTGTGACCGCCAAACTGTCAATATTTTTAAAATATTGTTCAACAATGAAAATTTATTGTTCTCTTGTGTAACGCTCCATTTTTAATAACCCTAAACTGTTGGCTGTCAAACTGTTTTGTTAACAATTTACTGCACAAATGGCAAATTCAAATCTTTCGTGAATTTTTGGGACACCTGTAATAAACACAATATATAACTTTAACAAGCCACAAGAAAACAGTTTCAGAATGTTTTATTTATTTTTAGTTGCGATAAATTTCGCTCTTCTTGACACCATTTATAACGGGAATTAAACTCACGGTTCAATTTATATACACTTTTATTTATTCCTGCAATTGCTTTACTTCATTCTAAAACTTGTCACAAATTGTCTTTTACTTAATAATAAATAGTATTCTGATCTTAATGTCCAGAACGTTAGCAATTGCTGTTGATGCATAGAAAAATATAATAATTAATATATATGGATTGACAGAGCCTTAGGGCCAATAATTATTAAACTTTGTCTTTATTTGAATGACATTTAATAAATAAGATTTGTATAGCTGTTCGCCCTACTTTGGTCATTTCTAAAGGTATTTTATCACATGTAGAAGAATTGGAAGATTGTGGATATTATTATTAATTTCTGATTTCAGTTTCTTTTGTTGAAAATTATGTGTGAAATAAGATTTGTATTGAAGTTGTCAACTTTTTTTTCATTTCTAAAGAAACAATAACACATCTAGTACTTTATTTTTTAGGTGTAGGTGACTATAGATCTCCAGAAAATCTCCAAAAAGTTTTACACAGAGAAAGATGTAACCAATTCATAGCAGCCGAAATGTACCACCCCGCAATATTTTCGAAAAACTTTCCTTCAGAGAAAAATATTAGTATTGCAGGATTGTCTTGTAGAAGTAACAAAAGTTTGTCATTTGTAGCAATGGACAGTCTGCTCCATTATTATTTTGCTCGCCAGCTTGGAATCGATTTGAACAACGAACCAGATAAAAGCGCTGTAGTCATTTTAAATGACAAGGTAAGCATTTTAAAATATTTGAAGGGGCGTCCTACACTACTTCTTCCTTTCGATTTGTAATTATTATTTGTTTAATTAGTCGATTTTCGTTCATTTTGCCCAAAACATTGTCGTTACTATGCCCGCGTTTTTGAAAACCGTGTTTTGTTCTTATAATGGCTTCTGTAATATTTTTAATATATTGTTACTAATTTTGGAGTATGTTCTATAGAATGCATTCATCCTCTATAGTTTTCGCAAGTTACGGTCGACTTTTTTAAAGAATGATATAAGGCATTCGCCTTTGTATAAGGCGAATGCCGTTTGGGAACATGTAATAAGGATCATTACCTCTTTAGCGTCCATAAGAGTTCCTACTCCAACGGTAAGTGCCTGCTTTGGTACCTTTTCTATATCATTATCAAAGAATCGAGCATTAGCAACTAATGTATTTTGGGCAAGGTTTTTACTCTCGTCCGAGAAACTAACGACGAACCTGGTTCGTTAAATGCTGTGTGGCCATCAGGTCCTATTCCTCTAACAAATAGTTCTATTCCTCCTGCTTCACGTATTTCCTTTTCGAATTTTTGACATTCACCAGCTAGGTCTGCAGCATAATGATAGCTTTCAGTGTGTTCTTTTGGTAAATTAACATATTCATCCATATTAAAGGTTTTTACATATTTGAATCCGTTGCTTCTCAAATTCTATCAGCTTTTTGTACATTCCTAGTGGGGTGCTTCCTGTTGTGAGTCCGACAACAAAATATTTTTCGGAGATGGATTAAATTCTTGTATCCTTTTCATTATATATGTGACTGCCCATTCAGCAACCTTTTCAACTTTATCCAAAATAATTAATCTCATATTTACACGATTTATTATTTAACCGTCAACTCAAAGAACGTAATTTGAACTGAACTAGCGCAGATACCCTTTTTCAAATGTCGAAATCCAATCTCGTAACTGTAACACTGTTTACTGATTTATCTACGGTAATTATTTGATATGGGATGTAGATAACGTATGTTTTTAAGATAGATTAAAGTTTTTCTTGTCTGGGTAATATTAAATTAAATTAAAGTAGCTTTCTTTTCTAAGTGTTCACTCTTTGTCTATTATTATAACTACATTGTGTAATAGGTTAAATTTGTAACTGCTTGTTTAATATCATCTATTAAACAATGGATTTTATTGCCTCGTGTAAAGAACGCTCATTTTCTCAAATAATATTATTGCATGTGTAGCCTACATTTATTTGTTTGCCACATGCTGTTGATTGAAGCTGTAACATTTATTTGTTATACATATTTGTAATAATGCTTGAAACGTGGAGAGTGACCTAATTCATTAAAAGCATCTATCAGATGTTACTTGTCAGATGTCCTAATGCTTCAAGTCATTAAAAACCGGATTAGTGTCACTAAAACGGTCAATATTGGGTCAACTTAATTTCCGTCCTGATCATCGATTAAATCTTCGATATTTTTTCAGTTATGACGGCTCTGTTTTTCATACGATATTTTTAGTCTATTGTGTTATATTTGTTTTTTCTTTGACTCTAGTCTTTTACAATTCCGAGTAGCCATCTTTATTGTCCCTTATTTCAGATCGTTTATTATTAACTTGCCTGGTTCGTCCTGATTTTCATCTGTTCGACCTTTTAGTTTGATGTTTCTGAGTATTTGTAATTTCCCCAGAACAGATTACCAATATGTGATCTGTAAGTTGTATAACATACATTCATTGTCAGCAATGCAGTGAGTGGTTACGCCGCACTGAGCCTTCGGAGACATGACAGTAGGGTTAGTTGTGGTTCTGAATCTATTTTCTGGTAACATGTTCGCCATTGTAATGGTTTCAAATTATCTGAGATAAATGGAGCAAGAAAACTTACCATCAAATGGTGCCAATTTGAATCCCATGTCATGTATTAACTGTTCTTTATTCTTATGTACATATAAATGGATACCTGAATTGTCACCAATATGATTGAATATTGAATAAAGAATAAAGAACCTGTTATTGTTAAGTAAAAGTATGGTAAGCTGTATTTTAGAGAATGTGATAACAATTGCACAAGTAGTGAATAAATAATGTAAATAAATGGAGCCGTGAGTATAATGCATGCTAGAATTGATGTCGGAAAGTGTGGGATAATTTGTTTAAATTTTTTTTTTTAATTAATAATAATTTGTGGTAGAAATTTAAATAATAAAGACATTGAACTTTGGAAGTGTTCAGCGGAAGTGTCTATTCAGGATATTAGCGAACAATTAGACAATTTCTAAAAATTCTTTATATTTCAAGATCCTTCAAGAAATTTCTTTCTTACTAGAATGTTCCTAGTAAAATTGATGGAACTTCTAGTTCCATCGTCAGAAGTTCGAAAATGTTTCCAGTAACATTGGTGAAGCTTCTAAAAAGACGAATAAGAAATTCATAGAAGTTTCAAAATTTGTTGAATAAACTTCTAAACCGAATGAAGAAACGATCAATAAAACGAAAAATATAGATAAAATAATTAGAACAATGATAACTGATGGGGTCCAAATAACAAATCTCTCACCAACTGAGGCAAAAAGAGACAGAGTAGATCCAAGTCCAATAGTAGATACAGGAAGAATGGAAAAAAATAAGAATATACACCACATGAGATTTAATGGGTAGTCATCTTGGTCCATTTATCTCAGACAATTTGAAGCTATTACGATGGCCAACCATTAGACAGAAAAAGAGAAAGCTGTTTCCTTGATTGCAGCTTTATGAGGTAATGATGTCAATTTACGATTTATTATGAAGAGAATGATAGATTATGGAGTGAGGCAGGGCTGTATTTTATCTCCTCTAATCTTCAATATTTACTCTGAAACAATATTTATGGAAGCTTTGCCCCAAACTGAAAAAGACATTCTACTAAACGGGTATCGGCTAAACAACATCAGATATGCAGATGACACCATAGTAATTGCGAACAACCTAGAAGACCTATAAATCCTTATGAACAAAATCACGTACTACTGTCAACAATATGGACTCAAAATAAAAGTAAAGAAAACTAAACTCAAGATAATTAGCAAAAAAAAGATAACAAGGTCAACTCTACGTCAACCAAACCCCGGTAGAAAGAGTGATGCACTACAATTACCTCGGCACCATAATAAATAGAAGAATGGACCAACAAGCAGGAGATAAGAGCGCGCATCGAAAAAGCTAGATCCACCTTCAACCGGATGGAGGCCTTCTTTAAGAGCCACAACCTCTCTTTTGGTATAAAAGTAAGAATGCTGCGATTCTACGTCTTCTCTGTCCTTTTCTATGGTGTTAAATCCTGGACCTTCAACGAAGATATGTGAAGAAGATTGGAAGCATTTGAGATGTGGCTATAACAGAGAATACTTAAGATCTCGTGGACTGACCAAGTCACAAATGGGGACGTCCTCAGAATAATGAAGAAGAACCAAGAAGTACTGACCACTATCAAATCTCGAAAGTTACAATACTTCAGATACATTATGCGAAATGAATCCAGATATGCTCTCGTACAAGCCATCCTACAAGGAAAAATATTTGGAAAGCGAGGTCCAGGAAGAACATCCTAGTTAAAGAACCTCAGAATCTGGTTCAACGCACCATATGTGCAGCTTTTCCTCGCTGCTGCAAATAAGATAAAGATTACCAGGATAAACCCCAACACTCATCGCGAATAGGCACATCAAGAAAAAGAAGAAGAAGGGTCGAGAAAAATGTTATTAAAGCAAAAAGTTTACAAAGCAAACTGCGTATCAGCGTGCAAGCCGGAACTTATAGAAAACGATATTTCTTTTTCAAGAGAAGCTTTACTTATAGCGAGACCAAAGTCATTTTAAGTAGACCTGTTTGCCGCACTTTCAAGCAACAAGTCACCAGCATCAGTACAACTCAGAATGGCCACCGCTGAGATAATCAAATCAATCGACGAAGTGAATATGACAGTCTGTATTGGCAAGACGGTACTAGGTATTAAAAATGAGGTCATCAAAGGCTACGACGAAGAGTTTCCCTTTTTTGAAGAAAAAAATGTCCGCTTACTAACTATGTGACGTAACTATTTCCTGTCCGAACTGCTGTAACATTGAGTAGAACTTTTATAATACACTTTCTTCCTTCGATTTGTTCTTTGTCTGCGACTGACAAATCTTCGAAGTCAAAGTATTCAAAAAAACTTATTGATATAGTCATTCATACATGCAGTGATCTTGACAATGAACAGACACAGTAAAGGATAAGGGCAAAACAAATAGCCCATAAAATTAATACCGGAGATGATTAGTGATTAGCCGATCAAACGAACTCGAGAAGAACTTCGTTTGCCAAACGAGATAAAGATAAAAAAATTATTAAGAGATATGTGCATACAAGGGGACATTGAGCCATCAAGTAGTCCGTGGACCTCACCTTTAGGTAAAGGATGGTTCTACCCGTTTTTGTATTGATTACCGCCAGCTTAATGCAGTAACTAGTACAGATAGATACCCCTTGTCCAGACTAGATGATACATTGGACATCGAAATTAACCTACCCGAGACAAGAACCACAATTCGTTTTGAATACAATGCAACACTGCCATGGAAGCCGTTATTTTCCAAATTCTAGATATGTCAAAAAACGCCATCCCTTACTTCAGCAAAGTGTTGTCAAAACTAGAAAAGTCGATTGCGTTACTAGAAGAGAACGTCTAGGTACTGTGAGGACTTGCGAACTTTTTTACAAATACCTGTATGGTCAAAAGTTTCATTTTCCGAACTTACCGTACAGCCCTGTGGCTTAAGAAGAGTGATTTGCTAGATTGATTATAAGAATACGATTACGACATCGGACACAGGGTAGGAAAATCCATTTGATGCTATTTCGAGAAGAACATGTGGCACGAAGTATACACACTGTTCAAAATTAGAGGAACGACTTTGCCACGTGCGACGAACTACCGTCACAAATGATCAATCATCAACAGCTATAAGATACCCATGAAAACTATCCATGTCTGTAACGTGGATGGATTGAAAACGTAAAGTTGAAAGATGATCTTCTGTGTGATAATCTTTGATAAATGACGATGGTCCGGAATCGAGGCTACAGCTGATTGTACCTACAAGTAAAGTGTCTGACTATTTGTGTTCATAAGTTAAACTTTTCGTTGACTACCATGTTTTTTGAGCTGCATCGTTCTAAGATACATCTATTGCAATTTTCTCTATGGATGTATGCTCATTTAACTACTGTTAGATGAACTGATGGTGTGTATGGTTTCACATACGAAACGTCTTCAATAAAGGATAAAGTAGCAAGTATCTCCTTTCTTTTCTTCTCCAACTTTTGACCAATAACCCTCCAGTATCACAGTGAACTATATATTGTATTTTAATTGACAGTCGTACTCCTTTTTCCGATATATAAAAGAGTCCACCCACATATTTGGCAACATTCATAGGATTTTGTGAAAATGTAGGTCGATTTTTATTTTAAAGGGGTCATCTTTTAACGAATACAGATATTTGTAAATGGTCAACCCTCTCCATTCCAGTACCCCGACCCTTAAGTTGTAAATAGGAAATATACCATGTTTGGCACATTGTTAGACAGGTATTTCGCAGGAGAATTCAGACATCCATTTTATTCGATATTGACTCTATTCTTGTGATTAAGTATCAGTTTATTGAAAGCGTTACACGTCTTAAAAACGAAACGTAACGCCTATGTTTTAAGGTCGCTAAATGTTTTAAAGTCGCTGTTCGAAATTATGAAGAATATTTTGGAGCATTCTAGGGTTCACGCACTATTCGTTATCTCCCAATGAAGCTTGAATGGTATTATAAATCTTGCTTTCTAAATAACTCCATATAAAGAAGTCCAGGAGAGTTAAATCGGTGGCTTATTGAATGGAGAGCAAGATCACCGATTTCACTCTCCTGGACTTCTTCATATGGGGTTATTTAAAGAGCAAGCCTGCAAGTTATCACCTCCAGCTTCATTGGAAAAACTAAGACAATGAATAGTACATGACTGTAGTGTAGTAACACCCAAAATGCTCCAAAATATTCTTCGCAATTTCGAACAGCTACCACCAGCACTTTGCTACAAAATGCAATAAACAAAATAGCCACCTGGTTTATGCGTGCTGGATTTATGTTTTCAGCTTCTAAATCCAAAGTAATAATTCACTTTACCAAAAAGCATAGACCTATTCCCCCTTCTATAACTCTAAACGGACTTCGTTTGGAGACAGGATATTCAAAAACTTTAAGGAAACTGTACCCAAAGAATCAGTAGAATACAGTATTCTTTATATGACATCTAGTAGCTCCTTACTTAAGTCTCTAAACACGATTCAAAATACATCCCTACGACTATGTTTAGTGCTTTCAAATCAAGCCCCGCTGAAAGTGTTTGTGTTGAATCTTCAGAGCCACCACTCCATCTAAGAAGGCAGCAACTTCTACTTTCATACTTTGTTAGAATATCAGCAAACCCAAGTAACCGGGTAATAAATCTAATCAATCCCATATAGCAAACGCTTCCAATCACTCACTAACATTACCACAAATATTATCTCCTTTATTAGATTCCATCAACCTTTCCAATACTACTTCTATTTATACTTCCAAGACAGCTCCATGGATGCACAATCTTCCAATATTCAATACTGATTTATGCAGATTCAACAAAACAGAAACCACAAACTCAATCCTTAGAAAATCCTTCCAAAACATCCTCAACTTAACACAATTTTATAAAATTTTGTACACCGATGCGTCCAAGAATGAAGACTGTTGTGGCTGCGCTGTGTCCACATTGACGACGACAATAAGCTCTATGCGACTGCCTAGAAGTTGTAGTATCTACACTGCTGAATTATATGGAATACCCCAAGCATTAAAGACTTCAATCCATCCCACTTCAAATAAAAGCAAAACAATTGCCATTTGTACTGATTCTCTTTCCTCGATTCATTCCATAAGATGCATCTTCTCCAAAAATCCACTAGTCCAGGAAATACACACCATCTGTAACCAACTATATTCTGCGCTAACAAAAAAGTCATAATGATCTGGATTCCATCTCATGTTGGTATATTGGGAAACGAAAAAGCAGAACAGGCCGCTAAAGCAGCATGTTCCTCTGACTTAGCCTTCAAAGACGTCCAAACCCATACGGATCTTAAGATATTGATAAAACAAAAAATCCTCAGCTCATGGACAGACCTATGGAATAAAACAAAAACTAAGCTGCATGACGTTCAACCCAACTTATCTCGCGTCAATATGTCCTCTATGAACAGGAAAGAAAAATCAGTTATTCGCCGACTACGTATAGGGCCATGGATACCTTATGGCATCAGAAAACCCGCCAGTATGCCACTACTGCATTACCCACCTTTCCATCAAACACGTGATAGTGGACTGCTGCCAGTATGATTCTTCTAGAAACAAGCACAACCTAAAAGGAAATCTAGAAGACGTTCTTAAATTAAAAAAAAACAAGTTTAATTCAACTAATATAAACAGTGTATAGTGATAAGCTTAATTGTTTAACTTTTCCACAAAAAAACTTGTTCATATCAAATGCTTGTATATAAAATATGTATAATGTTGTAAACTGTACCCGTGTCAATGACCATAAGCTGTTGAGACACGAACGTAATAAAGTACAACAGAGTAATATGGAAAATAATATTCTCAATTTAATTTAGAATAATCCAAAAGTGAGTATCCGACGAATTAGTCATGCTCTGCAAATTCTTCATACCACTGTCTGGCGAAGACTTAAAAAATAATCTCCATCCTTACCATATACATGAAGTACAAAGATTCATCCTTGAAGCTGGAGATAAAATACTCAGAATTTTTTTTAGTAGGTGGATCACCCGAAAACCAAGTATTGTAAACAGATGTTTATTTAAACAGGAACTCACACGTTTGGGCAGAGCAAAATCCATTTACCACAAGGCAACGTCACTCGTAGCATAAATTTTCTGTTAATGTATGGTGTGGCATATTTGATAAAAAATTAATAGGACCATACATTTTACCTCCCACTGTAACCGGTGAAGTGTATTAAAAAATTTTACCACTACTACTAGATGATGAAAGTATCAATACAAGTGGACTATACTTTTAACATGGTAATGTTTCACCACATTACAAGTGCATAGTTAGATATTTTGTATCCGACAATTTTTTCAATAGGTGGATTATTAGAGGATTATTATATTAATATTATATTATATATATGTATATATTTTCTGTATTTCTTATATATATATATATATATATATATATATATATATATATATATATATATATATATATATATATATATATATATATATATATATATATATATATGTAACAATAAAACACTGAAAACTTTGTTTTCAAAACTTCCACAAAATTTATTTTAAATTCTTATCACTACAGCTGTTTCGGCTGATTGCCTTTCTCAAGTGATCTGTTTTTGGCATGGGTTTACACTTTATAGTCTCTAATGAAATAGGTTGAGGAGGGGAGAACTGTTTGTCTCAAGCTGGTCATTCAGAATTATATCTGTGTTTTTTAACTTGTTGATTTCCATAGATTCTAACAAAGATAGCTTAAGGCCTTTATTTTGAATGTGTAGAATTTTAAATTCGTCATTAAAAGAATGATTATGATCTAGAAGGTGAAGTGCGTATGTAGAATCTGTTTTTCTATTATTGAAAGCCCTTTTATGTTCTGCTATTCGTTTATTAAAATTTCTACCTGTTTGACCAATGTAAGTTTTTGGGCAGTCGCCACATTTAAGTTTGTACACACCACTGTGTAAGTGTTTTTTATGTTGGCTCTTATTGTTTTTAATATATTTGCCTAGGTTGTTATTTGTTCTGAAAGCTGGTGTTATTCCTTTCTTTTTTATGTGTTTGGCTATTTTTGTTGATATTTTGCCTGTATATGTAATCGAGCAGAAGGTACTGGGTTTTTTCTCTGGTGGTGGAAATACTAAATTCAGGGCTTTCTTGTGTAGTTTTTGATTTAACATTTTATTAATTGTTTGTTCGTTGTATCCATTGTTTACTGCTATTTGTTTAATGATATTTAATTCTGTCTCAAAATTGTATTTTGACATAGGAATTGCTGTTAATCTATGTAACATACTATGATAGGCTGCCAGTTTATGTTGTGTGGGATGGGATGATGAATTGTGAATAGTCGTGTCAGTATGGGTAGGTTTATGAAATATGGAGAAGTCATGTTTGTTTTTAAGTCTGGTAATTTTTAAATCTAAAAAATTTATGGATTGATTTTGTTCTGTTTCTATTGTAAATTCAATATCACTATGAAGAGAATTAATATACGATAAAAATTGGTCGAGTTGCCTGATAATTCCTGTGAAACATACCGGTACGTCGTCTACGTATCTCCACCAATATAAAAACTGTTTGAATATGGGATGTTTTGAAATCTTTGTCTCTAGATGATCCAGTGTAAACACCAGCATTCAGAACAAATAACAACCTAGGCAAATATATTAAAAACAATAAGAGCCAACATAAAAAACACTTACACAGTGGTGTGTACAAACTTAAATGTGGCGACTGCCCAAAAACTTACATTGGTCAAACAGGTAGAAATTTTAATAAACGAATAGCAGAACATAAAAGGGCTTTCAATAATAGAAAAACAGATTCTACATACGCACTTCACCTTCTAGATCATAATCATTCTTTTAATGACGAATTTAAAATTCTACACATTCAAAATAAAGGCCTTAAGCTATCTTTGTTAGAATCTATGGAAATCAACAAGTTAAAAAACACAGATATAATTCTGAATGACCAGCTTGAGACAAACAGTTCTCCCCTCCTCAACCTATTTCATTAGAGACTATAAAGTGTAAACCCATGCCAAAAACAGATCACTTGAGAAAGGCAATCAGCCGAAACAGCTGTAGTGATAAGAATTTAAAATAAATTTTGTGGAAGTTTTGAAAACAAAGTTTTCAGTGTTTTATTGTTACATAAAATGAATTTCCATCAAGTAACGGTCGAATCCATCAATTATATATATATATATATATATATATATATATATATATATATATATATATATATATATATATATATATATATATACATTGATATCAACACACGGAACATATTTAAGATAGTAACTGTTATATTTTACAGATGGAATCTCATTATGTACTCAGAAATCCAATTACAAGCGAGACCATTAAAGAAGTGATTTCAAATTTAACTAAAAACCATTTAAATAGATCCTTCAGTTCAGCAGCTACTTTAACACCGCCTTCTCGGGCAAACATACAAGTTAAGACGGAAGTTATCGTTACTGAACTATATACTGATACATTCCTACCAACTATATTAGAAAAAGATAAGGTGAGTTGTTTACATATCTACTTTATTTCGATATTTGGGGAATATATAGCCATTTTAGAAATTTAAAGAACAGATTTTGTGTCAATCCAGATATTGATATTTCATCATAATACTCTTTATGTAGGATGTTACATAGAGGCTGACAGAATTTGATTTTTTGGTTATTCATTCTTTTCCAAGAGAATGTGCTTCGAAAAGAGTAAAAAGTAAAATTAATGTTAACAACAGGAAAGCTTCAATAATAAACAAACAATTGAGAAAGATTTAATTCTCAGAATTTTTGGAATATATGCTCCATGCACTTTATTTGTGTAGAGTTCATTTACTCATCATAGTCTGTACTTATTTAGTTACAAGTAAATATAGTATATACACTCAGGTCCAAAAAATCTAATCCACACCGTTTTTATATAGAAGACACATTTTTGGAGATGCCACTTACAGATTGAGCGTAATTTAAGGAAGCACATTAATTGAGCACAGATTCAGCGTAATTTAAGGAATTACCAAGATAATGCTGGTTAAAAATATTTTAGTTTATTATCCTTGTTGTAAAAAATACAAAAAAGACGGGGAAACAAGCCAAATATCAAAATCGGTATACGTAAAAATACGCAATTTTCTTCATTTTTAATCCAACGTAACTCGAATAGATCCATCGCATTACGAAATGCCGGACATGCTTTAGCTTGGTTATAAATAAATTTATATATTTATACTTCAGTCGTTAGAGACGAAAATGCCACTGCAAATTACTATGTGTTCACTGATCTGATAAGACCTAAAACATTCTAATAAAATGGTAATGTTTGGAAAATTTCATTTTTATTAGACACCAGTTTATAATAAATACCACATTACATACCATTTTACACTAGCAGTTTTTTACTTCACTGTAAGTTTATACCTACTATATGTTAATCACCATATCAGAATAAGGAGAAAAGTAAAAAACTGCTTACATAAAAGTTATAATAGATAGGCGAATACAAATAATACCACTAAAACATTGGAAATGAGCGCTAAGGCTCTTGCAGATTAAATAGGCAATTGAATTATTGGCAATTACCGAGTAAATAAAAAATGTTATTTTTTTTGTTTGTTTAATGATAAATTCTAATATTATAACAATTATTTTTTAGACCGTTGTAGTGTTTTACTATACCAAGCAATGTTCATTCTGCAATGGCGTTTCTTACATATTCCTGACAGTAGCAAGGAAATTTTCATTAATGTCAAATTTAATATTCACTCGTATTGATGGAGACATCAACATCCTCCCATGGGAATACACGATGGAAACGTATCCCACTATTCTATTCTTTCCTGCCAAAAGGTACAACTCTCGATATTACTATTACTAATATTGTTTGTGATTTTATCTTTAATTATGTTTTAGGAAATCTGAAAGTCGGGTGTTCCCTTCGAGTATTTCCATAACTGTACCAAATCTAATCAATTTTTTGTTGGTTAATTTGGAACCAAATTTAAAAATACAAGCATTGTGGTCCATGTGTGTTCAAACTAAAGTAAGTATCTAAAAATATGAAGTAAAATGTTAGTCACATCAAAAAATAATTATCAATAGATTAAGGCAAACGCCCACCTTCTTTATTATCTACTCACAATAATTTACACTTTACATACGTACTATACATCGCCTATTAACATGATATTTAACATACAACAAATGGGTTGAGAGCTTTGAGAGAAACATTCGAGGAAGACGAGTTACGTTACGAGCACAATTACAAATAAAATATTGTAAGATTATATAATAATTGTTGGTTAAAAACGGCAAATACCAAAAAAAATATCGCGAAGATATCAATATGATTTTAGGTGGCACATATTACACAAAAAAATAATTATGAAAAATCTGTGTAAAATAAGAGCTGCGTAAAAAAACATCCTCCATATCTTTCTATAAATTTTTGATTTGGAAAACTCTTGGTCAAATTAAGAGGTAAATGCATAATCGGGACAGTATGCGAGAGTTATGAAGTATTTTGCAGTTGACATTCTTCTGGAAGTTCATCAGCTATTTCATTACCGTGTATTCCCTGATGATCTGAAACCATAGGTTTCGCTAGTCAGTCGAGTTCTTCTAAGCATTAACACACTCGAGTAGAGTCCTCTTAAAAGCCCCCATAACAGCTTCACTATATGTATATATTATATTGATCCGCCTCAGTTCGAAGTCCTCATGTTAATTTCTCTGCGCACTCCAAAATTGCATATATATCTGCCTGGAATACGGAGGTTTTCTCCTAGTGGAATAGAAATGTTTACATTTCCACCACTACGTAATATTACACCTGTCCCTATACTTTGATCAATTCTGGTCCCTTCTGTCTATTTTTTTCTACGAGTAGGGACGAAATACTGTCAGGCACCTTTTCCCTTGTACCATGTATTCCATTATGGTATTACATCTTGGGATTGGGGAGCGGAGTAGTTGCAACACAAATCCAACCGTATAAGCCAGTTATGGTGCTCATACCTATCATTTTCAGACTTATTTATCATTTCATTACTGACCAACATCATCCCACCTGTGACAGTCTGGTCGTTTGTCTCATTTTGTTTTGCTCAATTTAAATTTGCCCTGCCCTTTGTTTTGGGTTTATTCAGAAGAGTTTTAATGTTGCGGTAGCCCTCTTTTCCTTGTGCTGTGATATTTACATCACTATTTTTTATTGCTTTAATTTATACCATGTTCTCATTGATCATTAACTTCTTTCTCCAATTAATCTTTTTCGGATAATTTTATCGGATACTTGACTTAATGTTTTGTTTAATGAGCGCGTTAGGTATTTTATATGTTAGGTCCATTGTATTGTTCGGCGTGACCATTTCCATGTTTGTTACAGCTGGGGACAATATAAATGTATTATCGCGTAACACATCATAACTAGGTTTCATAAAAACGGACTCAATGCCCAGCCGTTGATATTACTTATTTTTACTGATTACATTGTATATATATATATATATATATATATATATATATATATATATATATATATATATATATATATATATATATATATATATGTATATATATATATATATATATATATATATATATATATATATATAAGAAAAAGGTTAATGCGAGTTAATAGTTAATAATTTTCTTGTTGTTTGAAACGTTCTCAACGTTTTAATATTGTTCTGAAGCTATTTTCTTGTGGCATTTTAAATTAATTACTATTTAACTGGGAATAAGCCACAATTAAAGGTTAAAATACGTTTATTGACGTTTTAATTTCCACTTCGGAAATCGTTCTCAAAATACAAACATTAGTCTAATTAAAACTAATGTTTGTATTTTGAGAACGATTTCCGAAGTGGAAATTAAAACGTCAATAAACGTATTTTAACCTTTAATTGTGGCTTATTCCCAGTTAAATAGTAATTAATTCTAAACGTTTGTCATTCATTTCCTCAGGTAGCTTAGCTTCCTCCTTGGATGTGTTGGTTGTTGCTCTGGAAACCTCAGAGTCTTCTAACATTATTGCCACAAATTGGTCGCATTGTTTCTGTAGTGATCCTTTCCCAAGTTAATATGCTCCTTTTCTAACTTGGCTGCACGTACTGAAGACGACCAATAGTCAGAAATACGTATATACGGTTGCCTTCCATCTTATACACATGTTTTATTATATTTTATATATATATATATATATATATATATATATATATATATATATATATATATATATATATATATGTATATATATATATATATATATATATATATATATATATATATATTTAGAGATTCGACCCTGCGCACGTGAGCCACAATTATCTCACAACCATATCCTACTCTGATGTCGGGCAGCAGCGGCATCACCAGTACCAAGATAGAGCGTAAGAGAAATGATCCTGGATCGGTCTATTATTGGATACTACAAGTTTTAATCAACCGAACGATTACCGGTATAAGTAATCCTCCACTTATTGGTCAACAGCTACGGGAGGAAGAAGTGATACGTGCTAGGGCACTTCATTGTCCTGGAGCTGAAAAATTAACTCCGAAGGCGGAAGAGCTAAATTAGTCAAAGACATTGAGATGCGGAAAGTCACGGGATGACTACCACATTAAAGATCGGCTTGGATATCCTTAGTAAACCATCATAAACCCACTAGTCGATAATTTACTTAATAACTATGGAGCTCGGAATCCAACATCCGACCGGGGAGGACAATCAGAAATAGACCACAAGTCCTCTCAGGTTGACATCAAGGAAAATCCTTGTCAAAGAAATAAGAATAACTCTATAGCCTTAAAAATTCGAACATGGAACGTAAGAAGTTTGTACCAATCTGGCATAGACTAGATAATACTGTGTCGGAAATGTGCAGATTGAAGATTAACATACTGGGACCTAGCGTTATACAATGGCCTGAATCAGGAAAATGTAACATCGGAAATGAAACAATATATTATTTATGTAACATTAACTCCAGTCACAGGCAGGGAGTTGGCATTATAGTTGATAGGAATTCTCAAAAAGCTGTTTGTAACTTTGTTCGCTACTTTGATCGAGTATTGATGCTGTCTTTCAACTCTCATTTAAAACGTTAAATAAATACAATCCAAATATATGCACCCACTGCAGACTAGGATGAAGACACCATACAGAACTTCTATGAACAAATTGGCAATGTCTGACTAAGCTGACTAAGGCATGATATAAATATTATAATGGGAAATTTAAACGCTAAAGTTGAGAAAGGAGAAGTGGGGAATTGTGTGGGGCGATATGGACTTGGGGAGAGGAATGAACATGCCGCTAGGCTGGTTGATTTCTGTATCAATGAGGAACTCATAATTGCAAATACCTTGTTCAAACTTCCTAAACGTAGATTATACACATGGCGACAAAGAAAACAAAGCAAAAGACATAGCAGTACAAAGAAATTTAGAAAAAAGAGAGGTGGCTCTCCGACAGATGCAAGGAAATAGAGGATCTGGATAAAAAGTACGATAGCTTTAATGTACACAAAAAAATCAAAGAAATGACAGGTTCTAGAAAAAGTACAAAAACGAATATCCTTAAAAATGATAAAGGGTATATTATTTCTGATGTGAAGGAAAGATTGTGTCACTCGATCAAGTACATCCAAAAGCTATTTAATGATGAAAGAGAAGAACTGTCACTAGAAATCAAAGAGGATACTGGACCACCAATATTACGCGAAGAAGTCATGTATGCCTTCAAAAACATAAAATAGTGCAAACTGGACCAGATGATGTGCCCATTGAGTTATTTAAACTCGTTGATGAAGATGAAGAAAAGTGGATAAATGAAATGTTTGACGAGATAGAAGACAACAAACATGATACATTCAACCTCTACAAAAAATTAGAAGAAACATCTAATAATAACAAGAAACGTAATATGCCCACTCTAGCTGACAGCAAAGGAAGAATAGTTATAGAAAGAAGCGAACAAATTCAAGTATGGGAGGAATTTATCGAAAAATCCTTTGCGGATGACAGACCTGAATTGCAACAGACATCGACGTGGGGGATGGGAAGACCCCCAATCCTAGATGAAGAGATAAAATAGGCGATACAATGTGCAAAGAATTGGAAATCTTGTGAACCCAGACCCCAGACCAGAACCAAATATTTAGGGGTTTGCTTCACTGATACTAATGACCAGACAAGAGAAAGCAAGAGGCGAATAGAGATAGCGAGACAATCGTTTGTCAAAATGAAAAAGTTCCTATGCAGCCGGGACATAAATATAAACTTAAGAACGAGAATGTTAAGGTGCTATGTTCTCTCCGTTCTGCTGTACGGCATGGAAGCCTGGACACTGAAAAAGATAAACATCAAAAACATTGAGGCATTCGAGATATGGTGTTACAGGAGAATGTGGAAAATACCATGGACAGAAAGAGTAACAAATCAAGATGTTCTGCTGAAGATAGGGAAGGAATGCGAA
Organism: Diabrotica undecimpunctata; assembly: GCF_040954645.1. Lineage (NCBI taxonomy): Eukaryota > Metazoa > Arthropoda > Insecta > Coleoptera > Chrysomelidae > Diabrotica > Diabrotica undecimpunctata. The sequence goes on along the minus strand of NC_092804.1, from coordinate 99,463,445 downwards.
GTCATAAAAACCATACAAACGAAAAAACTGGAATATCTGGGCCACATAATGAGAGGAGAAAAGTACTCTCTGCTTAGACTCATAATCCAAGGAAAAATCTCGGGAAAGAGAAATGTGGGACGTAGGAGGATTTCCTGGTTGCGAAATTTAAGGGAGTGGTATGGGTGCAGTTCAATACAGTTGTTCAGAGCTGCAGCCAACAAAGTAAAGATTGCTGTGATGGTAGCCAACCTCCGATAGGAGACGGTACTGCAAGAAGAAGTGAACCAGACAAAATAGAAATAGATGTAATAAAACTAATAGATACTAACAACATAAAACTACTACCACATCTTTTTAACAACATTATGAAAGTGGCGTAATACAAAAGGGATGGCTTACATAGAAGTCATAGTTGTACCAAAGAAATCCAGTTCCCGCAAATGCGATGAATTTAAGGCTCATTAGCTTAATGAGTCTTTTACTAAAAATATTCTTAAAGATCATACACAATCGAATTTATAAAAAATGTGAAATAGACTATAGAATAATTGACTTTTAGTTTGGATTTAGAAAGGCCTTGGGAATAAGAGAGGCGCTGTTTGCGACTTATTCAAAAATGCCTCGATCGCCAGAAAAAAGTATATCTGTTTCATCGACTACCAGAAGGCTTTTGATAGAGTCCAACATGAAAAATTGTTGTATGAACTACAGAAAATGAAGCTAGACACAAAAGATCTCATAATTCAAAACCTTTATTGGAATCAAGAAGCAACTTAAAATATTCCAACCACACTACTAAAAGTGTCCGTATACAAAGAGGTGTCCAACAAGACTGTCATGTCGGTGCCACTAGACGGCGCCGAAATTGGTATAACAATAAACGGTAAATATATTAGCAATATAGGTATGCGGACGATACCGTTCTAATAGCAGAAAAACCGTTTGGTTGGTCCTTATGTATGGAGTTGAAACCTGGACATTAAAATTAAATACTATGATACTGCTAGAAGCCTTTGAAATCTGGCTTTATCGCAGAATGTTCAGAATATCATGGACACAGAACATCACGCATCAAACAGTATTAAATACCATACATAAAGAGTTAAAACTTATAACAACGATTAAGAAAAGAAAGACCTTGTACTTAGGCCACATAATGAGAAATTACAAATATAACCTGGTATGATTAATAATGGAAGGGAAGATAGAGTGCCGAAGCGGAGTAGGCAGAAGAGCCATGTTATGGCTTCGAAATATCAGAACTTGGACGGGCATGAACGTTCAACAATTACTATGAGTGGTGCAGAATAGAGAACATTTTGATGCAGTGATCCCAAATCTCCAGTAATGGAGTGCACCAGAAGAAGAAGAGTAATATGTTATTGATGTAATGATTGAACTCTTTGATCTAATATATTAGACTGCCACAATCCCCAGAAAATCGCTGCAATCGACCTTTGTGGCAATACCCAAAAATTAAGTTCATCATCCTGCTCAGATCACAGAACAATATCTTCAATGAGTCACAGACTTAAAACATTTTTGAAAATAATACACAGTAGAATTGTTAAATGCATGGACATGAATCAGGGATGTTTGACATGAATAATGTTTTGTAGATTTTGAATAGGCATTTGATAAGGTTCAACATAAAAAGCTTATAGATATATTAAAAAGCAAAATTATTGAGAGTCGTGATATGAAAATTATATCTAATCTATATTGGAATCAAACTGCTAAGCTAAGAGTTGACAACCAGAACACCCGAGATATCAAAATACACAGAGGATTTCGCCATGGTTGCGTGCTGTCACCACTACTCTTCAATGTCTACAGTGAAGCAGTATTGAAAAAAGCACTCTCAGATTCGATAGAAGGTATATCTATGAATAGAGAAGTTTTGAATAACTTGCGTTTTGCAGACGATACAAAAATAATGACGGATAACAACAATGATTTACAGAACGTAATGCAACGCCTTAATGAATGCTGTCATAATGAATACGGACTAAGGATGAATTTGAAAAAAACTAAATGCATGATCATGACTAAATCAGCAGATGCAAACATCCAATCGATTATTGAAGATACTGTAATTGAGAGTGTGGATACCTACAAATACTTAGGAACATGAATAACATCCAATGTAGACCAAATCAAAGAAATTAAGACACGTATTGAAATAGTATGTGCATCATTCGTTAAAAAGTTTTTTTGTTGTCGGGATATAAGGTTAGGACTACGCCGAAGGATGCTTCAGTGTTACGTATTCACTACGCTTCTTTACGTCTTGGAAACTTGGGCATTAAAAACAAGTGCATCTGAATAAGTTGGACGCCTTTAAATTTTGGTGTTACAGAAGAATCCTACGAATATCATGGACTCAAAGAATGTCAAACGCAGAAGTCACTAGAAGAATAGGAAATGAAGCTAAAATAATATTGACTATCAAAAGAAGAAAACTTGAGTACTTAGGCCATGTGATGAGAGGGCAAAAATATTCATTATTTCAACTTATTATGTAAGGCAAAATTCAAGGAAAGCGAAATGTGGAAGACGAAGAATATCGTGACTTAAGAACTTGAGGGAATACTTTGAATGCAGAATTATTTAGAGCAGGGTCCGCATAGCCATGATGATTTCCAACCTTCGATGGAAGTTCAAGAAGAAGAAGACTGATTATATCACGCCAGGATCGGCGAAACACATCCGTGTTGGCTTTAGCTTTTAAGTAATAGTTTTCCTAAACATTGTGATATCGTTTCTTCACTTGTTTTTACCTCAAGAAAATATTCACCTTTTTACATAAACTTGTCTCTATGACACAAAAATCCATTATCTTTAATATATACTGTATTAATCTTATGCTTTTTTAGCTCTCCAAAGAACAATCATTTTGTTATTCAACACTGTTGGAAGAAACACTGAACTTAATAAACGACACTTTAAAAGAATGGAGAAAAACTCACAAACTACAACGTCAAATTCTGTTGCATAGACTAAAGGCACTGCGTCAGTTACACTTATTATTTGCGCATACTCCCACCAAGCACATTGCTATCAGTGATTATTTAAAAAAACTGGATATAAACGTACGACATACTGAAGACTTTTACGTTACTAAAGAGGTTAAACATACTAGATATGAATTATAGCATATATTTATTAAAGATAATACATGTGATCACTAGGATAAGCTGAAGATTTTGTTAACTATTGTTTGTTTTAAAGTGAACACAAGTTTACTGGCCAACTCTACGGGCAGACTTAAGTCGTAAAAGATTATAAACCGGAGGTTTTACTTCTTGCTCAGTTGTTTTTCAGTATGTTTGGTAAAAACTATTTCATTTTGATATTGTTATATCTCTCCCAAAATAACTTTCCCGTTTAAATGTGCACACAGTAGAAACAACTTATTGATGCCATCATAACTGACATATAGTAAAATCCAGAATGAATTTAAATGATATTATGTCAGTATGTTTAAAATATTGCAGTAACTGTTAAAGTTAAAGGTCCATTAATAAAGTTTGAGTTAAATAGTGCCCAGCTTTGGGAAACTGGTTATCATTCTTAAATATTTAAAAATCAAATAATCATTCCAATGCAGTATTGTTTCATTCTGTATAAAATTAGAATTTGTAATGCTTGATACTCAATTCAGTAAATATTATGTTTAGAAAAAAAATAATTTCATTTCAATGTTCTGGGCTTATTAATGGCATATGATTTATTGTTTATATAATTTCATATTTCATATCGACATTAAAATGTTAAACATGTTATGTATATAATAAAATATTTTCTGTTAATTGATGTATTTATCTCTTTTCCCTTTAAACGCGCGTACTTACTGACTTAAGCAAATTTATTCGCACAAATGCTGCATGCGCAAAAATGCTCAGGTCTCTACGTGTGCCCACATAAAGTTAACCCGCACGAATGCTATCCGTCAGTAGTCGGTTTCTGGGCATCAAAAAATATTTACGCATCAATTTGTTTAGTGTTTATAGACTAGAAAGCAGCCTGCGTCTCTGAATAGAAAAGAAATGTTCAAAGCAATGAAAAAGCTAGGAATACCAAATTATTTGGTAAATTTAACAAAACTAACTCTTGAAAAAGTTGAATGTAGAGTACGAATTCGGGGGGAACTGTCTGAACCTTTTAAAACAAATAACGGGCTGCGCCAGAGAGACTCTCTCTCCTGTATACTGTTCAATCTGACTCTGGAAAAAGTAATACGTATGTCACAAATCACAAGCACTGGTTCAATATATAATAAATCAGTGCAAACCTTGGCCTCTGCTGATGATATCAATATTGTTGGGAGAACGGAAAACGCTGAATGAGAGGCGTATGTAGCATTAAAAGAATCAGCTACAAAAATGTATTTATCATGAGCGGTTTATTAAGAAAAAGACAACCTACAACAGCAAGCTTTGAAGGATAGTTTAACGCGCAAAAAGTACTGTAACAGAGGATAACGAAATAAATGTGTGGCTGGCAACTGAAAATCCACATACAAGTATATGGAGTATTTCCAAAGAAAAAGAACTTACTATTCTCTGCAAAGAATTCTTACAAAAAACAGAATGCACCCTTAACGTATTCAATTGCACCAAGAATTAATTCAGGAAGATTTTGAAAAGAGAATCGTATTTTGTGAAGAGGCTTTAGATAAAATGAATCAACGGAGAGATTTCTTCGATAATGTACTATTTAGAGAGGAATCTACGTTTCATAAAAACGGTTCTGTTAATAGGCATAACTTTCATTATTATGCCACAACTAATCCATACCACATAGATACACACAGTCAAACTAGATTGTCGCTGAACGTGTGGGGAGGTATTGTTGGTAACCATCTCGTGGGACCATATTTTTTTGAAGAAAATGAAATGATATTTAAAGTTTTTAATAAATCAATTGCCCATATCATTGGAAGACGTTGCACTTCATATAGGTGAACAAATGTGGTTTTTGCATGAAGGTGCTCCTGTTCAGATTACCAGAATTTATTAAAATGGATTCATTTTTTGGGTTTACGTTAAGAATGAAGTTTATAAAATACATCTAACAACAAAACATCTAACAAGAGATGAGATAAAAGATAGAATACGAAATATATTTCGAAGTGTAGGTATACAAATGATTCGTAATGTAAGTGACTCTTTCAACGACCGTTTTCAGGCGTGCATAAATGTATTAGGAGGTCATTTCAAGTACCTTGGTATTAGATAAAAGATAGAATACGAAATATATTTCGAAATGTTAGTGTACAAATGATTCGTAATGTAACTGACTCTTTCAATGACCGTTTTCAGGCGTGCATAAATGTTTTAGGTTATTTCAAACACCTTGGTAATTAAATATTAAAAATATTTTATTAAAAGTAGTTTTTAATTTTTCCATAAATGTTATAATGTTGTTTTTTTATAACATTTATTAATAATAAATTATTTTTCTTTCTTTATTTGTTACATTGATTACCGGATTAATAATTAGTAATGGTGAACTGTCAGTTTTAGACTGGCTCACTTAAGACTCGTAAAAATTTCGACACCTAAATAATAATTTGTTTTGAAAAATGAAAATATCTCAAAAACTAATAAATTTAGACATAGGAAATGTTAAATAAAAATTGAATTATTGTAACGATACTTTTCGATAATGACATAAAATATAGCGTGTTCTATTTAAAATTACTGAGAAAATAATGTACTTGCGTTTTAAGTCCCTTAAGTATTCAATTTAAAGAAAATTAGCAAAATTTTAATTGTAACTACCCTGTATAACATGATAAAACTTTATACTGTTGTGATGGGAAGTGAAGATTATTAAATCTTCAGGGGAAGTGAAGTTTCGAATATAAAATAAAATATAGGGTGTTCCATTAAAAAAAAAATCCAAGTTTGGGCTGCCACTATGTTATCGAACACCCTATAACATTCTAACTAATTTTTTTATTAACATCTAAGATTTTTTACAATCATCATCATCATCATCATCAGTGGCATTACAGCTCGTTATGAATTTCTTCTTCAGAACAGTCTTCCATTCGCCCCTGTCTCTGGCAACTCTTCTCCATGCTTTTATTCCGATGGATTTTAGATCATCCTCTATGTTATTTTGATACCTAAGTTTTGGTCTTTCTCTGGCTGGTCTTCCCACTGGTCCTCTTCGGTCGAAAATTTTCAATTTTTTACAATCTGCTTCACTATAAAACCAGTAAGTAAAATTGTTTGTCTTTACAATGTCAGAGAGATGTAAGGTCCAATGACCAAAGCATCAGAACACAAATAGTGGCTTGTTTACCGGTGGGATGCACACATACACAGATACGCGAACACAAATACTAAAAGAAGCACAGATCACAATGGCTGGGCGCTGTTGAAGGCGTAGCTTCCACTACTGTAGGCACTGTCATGAACGATTTGGTAGGTCCAAGGAATCATATCGCTTCAATCTCTTCGCTTGTTGGTTGTTGAGAAGATTGTATGCCAGGGTGTTAGGATGCACGCGCAACCTGTTTTTATATTGTTTAGAAATTTATTTTGCAATCTTCAGAGACTGTTAGTATCTGCATATCTCTATTTAAGGTGTCATCCTGGATATACCAAGGGGCATTAGCGATTGTTCTTAGAGTTTTAAATTGAAATCTTTGTATTTTCATAACATAATATGAAAGCAGCATTCAGCTGGAGCTGCGAACCATTTGACCAAACGGGTTTTATTATTACTTTTTTATTAGGTAAAAGTAATTTTTTTTTAAACTGGATTTGGATTTTCTCCAAAATGTCATAATACCGGAGTCCCCAAACTGATATAAAATTAACCGCAATACTTAAAACTAGATATTCAGAAGGATGAACTGTGGAGGACCAAAAACAGATTTTACTTCTTATATGAAGTGGTAGGACAGACGCAATGGCAAGTTTTGCTTTTGATGTTATTGAGACTCTCGAAATAGGCTAGAAGAGGTTATGACATCGATTGGATGTTTATTACACAAAAATTCTGAACCTACATACTTGTGTCCCTGCCTGAAAAACGCATAATTTTAGTTTTCTGTGGTTACTTTTAGTTCCTTTAAGATGGCATAGCTGTGCAAATATTGAGTTTATTCTGACTCTATGTCAGACAGAAATATTGAGAATAAAATAGCTTCCCTAATAGGCCTAATAGGGCTTATTACTTCTCCCTGGAGAACTCCTGAATCGATAGAAAATGGCGATGTGTAAGAGCCATTAGTTCTGAAACGTGTAGCGGCATTCGAGTAAAAATTTTGCAATAAACCAACAAAACGTGTACTGACTTCACAACTATACAATTTATGCCAGAGTAAAGAGTGATTAACTTTATCAAATTCGCATTTAAAGTTAACGAATATGGCAAAAACGTTACATTTTCGAAGTCGGAGCTGTATCTGTATAGCGGAGAAGAGTGTGTATACATTGTAAGTGCAGCCTCTATTTTGCTGAAACCCTGAATGGCATTCTGGAAATTGCTGGAAATAGAAAATTGCTCGCAGAGACGGTTATATAAAATGTGCATAAACACCTTACATAAACAACTTATTAACGCAATGCCTCGGTAATTATTAGTATTAGGGTCTTCCTTTGGTCCTTTTTTATGTATCATTGTTGTGATTATATTACCCCTGGATCAAGGAACTTGTTTTTCCTCAAGTACTTTATTAAAAAGTGAAGTTAGGTATACGATCCAGTTAGGGAGATATTTTAAGAATTCATAAGATAATTCGATATTACGTTGATTCCCTACAGTTACAAAGTTTTGTTATAATTTCTTTTTTTGTTTGTTTCTGTTTATAATTTTCAGACAGTTTGTTCTTTTTCCTCGGTAAATTTTAGTGTTCTTTTTTGGAAGAGACATATGAGTTGAGATACTCTGAGGAAAAATAATTTTGTTTGCAGATTTGTAGTCTATTTTTCAGATTTTTTTTTGTTTGATACATTCATGGCCGAACCAAAGCTGTTGTATTCGGTTATTATTATTACTACTATTTTTACTATGACTATTTTACAAATATGAAGTTTCAGTTCAGTGGCAGTTTCGTTTACCGCGTCAAGAAAATTATTGTAAGCAACGTCCATGTTAGATATACATGTAACTCTAGGGGAATTCAGCATTTGTAATTTATAAGCCATATATTATTCCTCCGAAAGTTTGAAAACGTATGATTTAATGGTAGTATTATTATTCAAAGCAGGAACCTCACTGTAATAATATTTGAGCTTGCAGGTTACTGTAAAGTGATCAGAAGAAGGGATTGTATGAACCTCGAAATCGTCTACGTCATTCAAGTAAACACTGTTCAGCCAAATCAAATCAATTACACTTTTCCCTAGAGAATTAGCAAAAGTGAACTGAGCGGGAGAGTCTGAAATAGCCCTCCCGTTTTTACACAAAATCCGTTTTAATCCATAAAGTCAGAAAGAATTCTGCCTCTTGTATTTAAAACCTTGTCACGGTTTGATCTTATATCAGACAAATCAGTATGTTCGAACAGTGTAAACTAACAAGACAGAAAATTCACCATGGCGACTTTTCAATTAAATATGAGTTAAATTTGTTACTGACAAGTATCATAAGACCACAACTTGCTCTTACAGTTGATTTTTCTTTAGTAGCCTTTGATTGAATTATATGACGGGATGAAAACTAATCCAAGGTAATTTCCAGAAGATGAGTGAGCCAAGTTTCTGTAATACATAAAAAACTAAGATCCTCAATTTCTTTACAGGTTTCATGCAAGTTGTTGAAACCCTGACAGTTCCAGAATGTGATATTAATTGTTTTGTCGAAATGTTTTAATAATTTTAGGGCCAGATTCATGTACGGGAGAATTTTCCTCTTTGCGTGTCCGTTTATTTTGAGCAATCGGAATAATACTAGGTATCTCTCTAATATACTTTATTGTGACTTCATTTTTCTTCCTATCTTCGAGCACCTGACGAAGATCAGTTCAATGTTGCCTTTGAATGAGAGTGAGGTCTAATCGAATGAATAAATTTAGATAGGATGAGCGTGATAACGATCTACCTACTTTTTTTTAATGTTGTATGCACCTTCAGTCAAAGAAAGGGAAATTTTAAATGATCGAGGAAGAGATAAAAATGTCGGGAAAGAAATGACAGGCATAATTTACAAAAAGAGTCATCAGATCAATAATGACATACGCGATAGAAACACTGCCTGACACAAAGAGAACAAAAAGGATGTTAGAAACAGCAGAGATGAAAACACTTAGTAAATTTGATGGTAAAATACTACGGGACAGAGCTAGAAGTACAGATCTACGACGTACATACAAAATGGAGGACATCGAGGAGTGGATAAGAAATAGAAGAGTAGAATGTGGTACACGTAAGTACAATCATGTAAAAACTAAATCTGCGTAACTCCCTTGGTGTTCCTGACGAAGTTGATGGAAATGATGCTGTCGCAGTAGTACGCCACTGCTCATTATTCAATTTCAGTTCCATCTATGTTACTATTTTAGATACTTGTAACCTAATTTCAGCAATAAGATGTGGTGAAAAGTTCAGCATCAGGCATGGAATCGTAAAATTTGTGAATAGTAGATTTTTTTGGTACAGTTTCTATCTGCGTTAAAATTTTTTTAAACAACTGATACCTAACTTGCTGTCTCTTCCAAAATATTGACCAAAGCATTTTAATTAGATATTTTTAACTTTTTTTCCCAAGGGAGTGAAACATTGTTGACTATCTAATAGACTAGTTTGAGCATTTTTTCGATTGTCTTCGGTACTTTTTTGAATCTCTGATAGATCTTGGGACTCCTCTACAATGTCTTGTGTCTCCGGTGTACATTCTCCAGTCTCTGTTTCATTTTAAACATTTAAATCTGCGGGAAGTTCCACGCTTGATTTTTCTTCGTTAGTTACAGTACTTCTCTGTGACTGAACTTCCGTAAGAAATATTAATTGAGACATATACTCCCACGTACGTTGGTTTTTTGCCTAACCTCTGCCGCCAGTGTCGTATCTTTTTTTTATGTAGTGGTCCGTAATACTTATGTTTCCATTGTTTTTGACATCTGCTACTAAAGATATTCTGTATAGTAATATAATTTAAAATAAATAATGGATTTCTTTCTAAACATAGTTTTTTACAGATTTTTGGCCACTATAGAAAGTCTTCGATCACTAGCATTTCAATTTCGCATCTCACTTCCGCATATCAAAAATATCGGAAAACAAATTAAAAGCGATTTGTAAGCGTATGAAACTACACTTATTCTACAATTACAAACAGTTTTTTTTTTCATTATTTTGTTAGCCTTAGTAGATGCAAATTGTAAAATATTATTTTTATAATTTACATGTGCGGCTGGGGTGTAGAGTTGTGTTATAGAGGTAACACCTTTTATCGGAACGACCACATCGAGCGTCATAGACGAGATATGGTTCTTGATAACTGGTCCTCATAAGACAGCTAACTCTCACTTATGGCTCCACGTGCCTTACCCGGGCAACTGCATTGGTCTGCAGGCTAAACTAAGTGAGGGTAGCCAGAGATGGCGAAAATTTTACCGAGCGATTGCCGGTATAAGCGATCCCCCACTTGCTGACCAACGGCTTCGGGCGGATGAGTTGGTAAGTGGTAGGGCACTCTATTGTCCTGGAGTTAAGAAATCTGCTCCGAAGGAGAATGAATCAAAATTTGGCCAACGGCATAAGGATGTAGAAGGCAAGGGGAAACCACTACATTAAAGATCCCTATGGATTTCCCCAGGAAAATTATCATGGCTTTCGGTAGTGATAAGGAATATGTTACTGATCATGGACTTCGGAAGTCAAGATCCGGCAAGGGAGGATACTTAAACTCAGAATGCAAGGCCTCCCAGGTCGACATCATGCGAAATCCTTGCAACAACAAAACAATTTTGAAGAGTAAAACACCTAAATTGAGATGCTTACAAATGGCCACCTGGAACGTTAAAAGTATGTACGAAAGTGGCAAAGCACATAACATCGTAAAAGAAGTCAAGAGACTCAAAATCGATATAATGGGTATCAGTGAAACTCATTGGCCCAACTCGGGGGAATGTAATATCCTAGACCATGCAATGTACTACTCTGGTAACGATACCCCTAAACACAATCATGGAGTTGGAATAATCGTTGCACCTCGTTTAAAATCGTCAATAAACCTACACTGCACTATCAGACCGAATGATTTTTTTACAGCTGTATGCGTCCCCATTTGATTTGAACATAATACAGATATACGCACCTACAGCTGACAAAGAGGAAACAATAATGGAAGACTTCTACGAACAACTAGAAATCTTAATTAAGGCAACCAAAAAGAATGAAATAACACTTATAATGGGAGATTTCAACGCGAAAGTAGGACGAGGCAAAACAGGAAAGGTAGTGGGAAATTCCGGACTTCGTGAAAGAAACGAAAGAGGAGATCGTCTAGTTCAATTTTGCCAAGAACACAACCTAGTACTTACTAACACTCTCTTTAAGCTCCCGCACCGTAGACTCTATACCTGGAAATCACCGACAGACTCACCTGGTAAAATAATCAGAAATCAAATAGATTATATAGCTGCACCAATCAGGTTTAGAAACTCCATCAAAGTCGTAAAAACTTACCCGGGTGCGGACGTAGCATCAGACCACAATCCGGTGGTATGTAAGTTTGAAGTAAAGTTAAAAAAGCCAAATGTAAAGAACAGGCCCGAAACGCTAGATATTAGGAAGATTTCCAACAATAATATTAAACAACAGATGCAGGAGAATTTAAATACCGAAATATCAAAAATCCTTAAAAATAACAATGAACGGCTGGAAAAGTGGAGTGAAATTAAAGAAGAGATTAGGACTTCAAGCACTAAGTTTTTACTATCTGATAAGAGAAAAAAGAAAGACTGGATGACTGCAGAAATCCTTGACATGATGAAAGAGAGACGGATATATAAAACTAAAGATACTGCCAAATACCGTGAAACCCATAGACGAATAAGAGTTGAGATAAGCAAAACTAAAGAGAAATGGTTCTCGGAGAGAGGCGAAGAAATCGAACAGTGCGAAAAGGTATACGACTATCACAATATGCATAAGAAGATAAAGGAACTCACAACAAAGAAAAGCTACAATATTTTATAGAAAGGGCTATGCGATGATAATGGAAATCTATAACTAGACCCCGACAAAATAGTTAGAATCTAGGAAACTTATGTGGAACAACTGTTTAATGATGACCGTCCTAGTGGGTATACACTGAGCAATGATGATACTGGCCCTTTTATTCTAAAATCAGAAGTGGAGAATGCTATAAAGGGTCTTAAAAATAACAAAAGACCAGGCAACGATAACGTATACGGGGAAGTATTGAAAATGCTTAGCGAAACAAACAGTCAATTTCTAGACTCACTCGTCAGACTCTTTAACAATATTTATAACAGCGGGGAGTTTCCTGAAGACTGGCTAGAGACTGCCATACCGAAAAAACCAAAAGCAAAGTCTTGTGATCAACATCGGATGATAAGTCTAATTATCCACATTTCGAAGGCATACACCAAGGTTATTTACAACAGAATAAGCAAAAAATGCGAGGATAACATTGGAGATTCGCAGTTTGGGTTTCGGAATTCTCTTGGGACAAGAGAAGCACTTTTTAGTCTACAGGTACTCATCCAGCGCTGCAGAGATATGAACAAAGACGTGTACATATGCTTTATAGACTACGCAAAAGCATTCGATAACGTAAAGCACGAAAAGATAATTGAAGTTCTCCATAAGATCGGAGTCGACTACAGAGACATTCGAACAATAGCGAGTCTCTATTGGGGTCAAACAGCTAAAGTGAAAGTAGGATCTACATTGACCAATAAAATTGAGATCAAGAAAGGGGTACGACAGGGCTGTATCTTGTCTCCTATTCTCTTTAATATATACTCAGAAGAAGTATTTAAGACAGCGCTGGAGGAAAGCACAGAAGGCATAAAGATAAATGGAGAAATAATTAATAACATAAGGTATGCTGATGACACTGTGATTCTAGCAAGTAGCATGGAGGAACTGAGTTGCCTAATGAGTAAGATACAAAAAACAAGTGCACAATACGGACTCAGACTAAATATCACAAAAACCAAATGGATGTTAGTAAGCAAAACCCAACAACCACCACAGCAAGTGATATTAGACAATGAAAGAATTGAACACGTGGATTCGTACATCTACTTGGGAACAACAGTTAACTCAAATTGGGATCAAGCGAAGGAAATGCATCAATCAAGCAATCAAGCATCGTTCACTAGCATGAAGCAAATTTTCACCTCTAAAAGCCTCTCCCTACCTCTCAAAATTCGACTTCTGAAATGTTATGTATTCCCGGTTTTGTTATATGGAATGGAGGCGTGGACAATGACCGCAACATTGATGAAAAAAGTAGAGGCCTTCGAAATGTGGGCTTACCGACGTATATTCTGGACTGAGCACGTGACCAACGAAGAGGTACTACGAAGGATAGGTAAAGAGAGAGAGGTAGGAATAAGTATAAAGAAAAGAAAGTTGTAATACTTGGGTCACATTATGAGACATAATAAATATAGAGTACTACAGCTGATCGTTCAAGGGAAAATAGACAGCAGAAGGGGTCCAGGGAGGAGAAGACACTCGTGGCTCCAAAACCTGCGGCAATGGTTCGGATTGTCATCTGCTGAACTATTCAGATCTGCCGTAAACAAAGTCAGAATAGCCATGTTGATTGCCAACGTTCGGAACGGACAAGGCACATGAAGAAGACATGTGCGGCATCATACAAATTCTTCGCACCAATTCAACTAACAATTCATCTTGTTCTTTTTGATATCGTCTGCCATAGTCATAACGTCCACCGGTTGCAATGCTTCGAAACCATATGAACCGACACACGCAGCGGGTAGACGCCAACCGTCGACGCTAGCCGTTACCGCTGGTGTGTCTGAGAAACCACGTGTATACACTCTCGATCGAAGTTCTTCGGACGAAGTGAAGTTAATCAAGGAAGTATCTGTCTACACTCTCGTACTCACTGAACTTCGATCAACTTCGCGAGTAGTATAGTGGCCGCTTTAGGAGTAACATTCAAACGTTCACGACAGCTGTGCAGCTGTTGTACGTCGCCACTGATGTGTGTTCAGACAAACCAGCGTCTAACTTCTCGAATAGTCCATCACTATCGTCGTTATTATCAACGCCTCGCCGGTCCTGCCGCACAGTAGGTCGAAAACGTCAAAAAGTGCTTAAAATGTTTTTTTCTTCCTATATTCAATCGATTGATGATTTGTAAATTTGCATAGGCCTACCTTGTATGCAATCGGAACTGGAATTTTATACCCCTTTGTCCACTACAAAGCTAATGGTAGCCTTTAGACGGCGAAGTACCATGAGTGCGGGAATTTGAACAAATTTTTAAGAAATAGTCTATATTTTTTTTATTAAAGGGGAGTATATTAATTTCTCTCCTATCCAACGATGGTATTATGAGGAACAAAATTAATAATATAATATTAAAACCGAAAATCAGTTTTGATCAGCCCCGAAAACCTAGAGAATTCAAGGTTTTTACCAATACCCTACAAAAAAATTGCCTCTTATTTACTCTTTGAAATACATATTAATCAGTTATCAAGGGTCTAAATAAAGATCCTAAAAGGGAACCCCGAGTCCAAATAAATCGAAAAAAACTCTCTAATTACTCCAGTCGTCAGAGACGAAAATGCCACTGACCCTCTAAAAATCATACAAACAAGCTGAGTTTTGCTGAAAATGTCAATTTTGAACAAATATTTTGTCAAAAAATATGCAAAAAGTTTTCACTCCTACCCCTCGGCTTCTCCCTAAAAAACTCCCTCGTATAAGGAAAACGGAAAAAAATCGATTTACCAATAATCTGTACGTCGTACGTCGTAGAAAAAGGTTACAAATTAAACATGTAGGTGAGATAATTTTAAACAGAAATGTTTATTAACACTTTTTGTGTAGAATGAACACTTCTCTCAGAAACAAAGCTTAAAGCGAATGTCAGTTACGCGCGCAAAATCAATTAAACAAAATTTGTTTCAACTCGACAGTAAAAATTCGATATATTTTGATCAGTCTCCTATCGACAAAAATCAAGATTCGTTAAGGTGAAGACTGAAGCTTTCATATGCAATTTTTGTATTTTGCCGCAAATGAAGCCAGTTATTGTAAAGGTGTGTAATAAATAAACATAAATTAAATTAAAGTTAACATAAAAATATACAGATGCTTCATTAAACATAAACATGATGAACTGTGCTAGATTTGTGTGAATCACCCTGTACATTTACATTTATATCTAAAAAGCGCACATTTGAATTTAATAGTTGATGTGTCCCAGTGTTGTTCATAATTCAAAGTGGTTCATATTCCATAAGTGGTTTCCACACTTTCTAATTTCAAAAATTCTCCCTGTATTATGCATAATAGACTCAATATGATATAGTTGGTTGAGATCGGGTTGTTAAGGAGCTTTTAAAAATATAAAAGTATACAAGTTGTTCCTTTAAAAAAAGGTTTTGAACTATACTAGGCTTACGTGAGTCACCCTATACACTTAAATCTATGTTTATTTAAAAAGCGCGTATATATATATATATATATATATATATATATATATATATATATATATATATATATATATATATATATATGTCGAGGATTGGAGAGTTCGGCCCTGATAGCGATCAAATCTACCACGTTATCAGCAGTCCCAAAATATAGTCATTTTAAACGGTAAAAACATATCAGAATTTAATATTTTATACTTAATGTTTTGTTCCGTTTTTTTTTCTCTTTTGCTGTTTTTCTTCTCTGTCAAAGTTGGAGCTGTGAATTGGACATCCTCAGAAGTAGGAGATGAAACAGCAGAAGTAGTACGTTTATGTGAAATATTTTGTGTTAATGACGGATCAGACTTGGTATTGTCAACCAAGGTATTTTCGCAGAATTCATAGGAGTATTGATAGGCTGAGAGAGGGGTGGGTTTGCCAATTCTGGATTTTGGGTCTAAGATGACTCAAACTTGTCTGGGACTAATTTTTTATTTATTTGCGAGCTGTGAGCTGTTGGATTCAAAAGCTGTAGTGATTCCAGCAATAGGAGTTTGGGCAAGAGATATGTTACCTGATTGAGTATTACTTTTTGTAGGTATTATATTCAAAGTTGGCGAAAAAGAGACAGTGCATTGTGAAGCACTATGTCCTGCTTGCTTGAATTTGAAACAATTATGGCACTAGAATTTTCTACCAAATAACAAAATTTATTTAATTTATTAATGTTTTATATTTTAAGAACGATTTCCGAAGTGGAACTTAGTTTACAATTTAAAGTAAAATTGTGGCTTATTCCCAACAAAAATAGTAAATTGTATTAGGGTTCTTTTCACCAAAAGTACCTTATGTACTAAATTTCAAGACTTAAAAACTTTTTCTTTAAGAATTATCGCAAAGACGTCGTTATCGAAAGCAGAGACGAAAAATTTATGAAAAAGGTCAATAAATTAATACGCAATGTGAGTCAGCATAGGCAATTCAAAGTGAATATTCCAGTCCTTTATTATTTATCTAAATTCTTTATTAGAGTATAGAATACTTATTTAGTATTCTTTATTACTTCTATTATATATGTACTATTAAAACGTAATATTTAAATGTGTTAGGCACAAAGCCTTTAACTACTAAGGCAAAATTAACAGATTTTTAAAAATATTTTCACAATTAAAAAGATGTAATCTGCGAAAGGTATGCAAATCAAGATTTGTTAAAATATAGTCTCAAAAAAGCCATTTTCAGTTTGCCTAAACTATTGAAAGTGGAATATTTACGAATTTGTGGTCTTTAAAAGCTCTTAATGATTCTACAGAACATTCGAATACATTCCTAAATTACATAGTAATAAAATCGAAGAGACAAAAGAAGACATGATTAAAGAAGTAACAATAGGTATAGTGGAGAAAAGATATAATGAGATAACGAGAACCTTTAAAAATATCCGCCTAGAAATTGAAAAGACTAAGCAACTGAGAGTTAAAAGTTAAGTAGAAGTGATTTGTTCCCCTGTCAATGGAATAATTAAGCCTCCTACATTTGACGGCGAGACCTCCTGGCCAGTGTATAGAATACAATTCAAAGCTGCTGCACAAAATAATAGATGGACATATGAACAGAACGCAACAGTTCTCATATTAGCACTTTGAGGTAAGGCTGTCGAAATTCTCCAAAATATCCCAGAGGACGCACAAAAGAACTAGGAGACCATTATATCGGCTCTAGAACTAAAAAACGGCAGCCAATATTTGATGCAAGTATACCAACTAAACGTGCGTCAACTAAAGGTGCGTATCCAAGGCTCCAACGAATCTGTCTATAAATACGGAGCGGAAGTAGAAAAGGTGGCACGACTCGCTTAGCCTGAAGCCCCGGAAAAGTTCCTAGACCAATTCACTATCCAATGTATGATGGCCTGCGCGATGTAGATCTTCAGCAAACATTACGCCTAGGAAGAGGACGGTAGGACGGTAGAATGTGCCGCGTCATCAACGCAAAGTCCGTCAAGTAATAAGTGTTGCCTAAGTGGAAGAAGGCGATCTAAATACGCTAATTCTTTGAAACAAAAACGTCAGGAGCGCCCAAAGTGTTACAATTGTGGATTGGTAGGCCACCTTCAACGTGATTGCAGACAACGTATATGAGCAGAGGACAGAAAATCGGCCGACAGGCCATTCCCACCACAGCAACGCAGTTCCCGGTTCTCAATATCCACTATAAGACGAAGCAGCGACAGTTTGGATACAGATGGACTTCTCAAGAGTCACCGAGTAGGAAGAAGTCATGCGAATGCCTACTTTTTCTCGAAAAGACCGCGAGGAGTGCAACTGTCGATTCTGGGAGCGCCAAAAAGTACGGCGGCGCCAGATTCGACAATTGAAATCCCTAGAGGACAGAAGTAAAGACGAAGTTCTAACCAAGGAACACCTCCAGGCTGAGCAGAAGAAAGATCCAGATCCAAATCTAGTCCGTGCGCAGAAGAAAGATCCAGGTGTGAAGATATTCCGTGAGTGGCTGGACAACGGAGTTAGGCCACAGTGGCAGGAGATCACCAAATTTGGGCGAGCAGTGAAGGGCTATTGGCTTCAGTGGGAGTCCTTGTCGGATCCTCTATCCGACGGCGTGGTAGAAGGACATAACCGGGCCATCATCAACTACCTGCCCCTGTTTGTACATGAAAATCAGAGAGACTGGGACACACTGGCGCCTCTGTTATGCTAGCCTTCTTCTCATGACGCCGTCTCCTTTCGAAGGTTGACGATCCAAATGGCAATTGTAGTTTTGGAAACTGCTGAGCGAAATATTTCTGCGGATGAGCATGAGCGGTCGAACCATCTCCTCAGGTCTTTCAGCCACGAGTTCTGGCGTCTTCCTACTGATCTTTTGCCTTGTACTTTTCCTTCCAGTATAACTTGAAGTAATTCATATCTTTCGCCTCTCAACACATGACCCAAGTATTGCATTTTCTTCTCTTTGATTATTCTTAGTAATTCTTTTTGTTTACACATGCGACAAAGTACCTCAACATTAGTAACTCTTTCTACCCATGGAATTCTCAACATTCGTCTGTATATGTACATCTCAAAGGCATCTATGCTTTTTTCTATTTCAGAGTCCATTGTCCAACTTTCACAGCCATACAGTAAGACAGAAAAAACGTAACATCGGATCGTTCGGATTCTAAGCTGTAGACTAAGGTCTGATCTTGTAAAAAATGTTTTCATGTTCATGAATGTTTTCCTTGCTTGTTCGATTCTTGATAGGATTTCTTTTTTTGGATTACACTGACTATTGATATACTTTACTTTACTTAATCAGTAGAACCCATTTGTACCTTTCGGTGTTGGGCCGTTTACAATACAATTCATCAAATTACAATATTTGACAGTCTTCTGAGGTGTCCTAGCTCTTAACGAACTTTCTCCATTCCTTCCTATTGGATGCCATCTGTGTTGCTTCCTGCCAAGTCTTACCCTTACTCTGCAGTATCTGCGAGATGTCACTGTTCCATTCTTTAATGGGTCTTCCTCTTCTGTTCTTCCCTATTGGTTTAGCGTCCCACACTCTTTTTACTTGTCTATTATTGTCCATCCGGGTTAGATGTCCGAACCATGCCAATTTTTTCTCTTTGATTGACTCGAGTATCGGTTTGATTTTGAGTCTTTCTCTTATTTCTTCATTTCTGATTCTATCAGTTCTTTTTACTCCTATCGTTCTTCTGAGGTATTTCATCTCTGCTGCCTGAATTCTGCTCTGATGTCTTTTGTTTAATATCCAATTTTCTGCTCCATATGTCACTGTAGGTCTATATATTGTTTTGTATATTGTCATCTTGGTCTTTGTTGATATTTCTTTGTTATTAAGTAATCCTCTATTTAGTGCTTGGAATAGTTTTCCTGTGTTTTCCATTCTGTTGTTAAGATCATCCTCGATGTCTCCTTTGTTGTTGATTACTGTTCCTAAGTATTTGTATGAATTTGTCTATCTGTATTATTTGTATTATTTTTTGTTGGTCTATCATTACTTCTATTTGATCTTCCGTCCCTTGTTTCCTTGATATTTTCATTATTTGAGTCTTCTCTTTGTTTACGTTTAAGTTGTATTTGCTTGCTTCTAGGTTCCATTTCTCTAAGTTGTATTTCAGTTTTTCTGCAGTTTCCGCAATTAATACTATGTCGTCTGCAAATATACACATCTCAGCATTTATCATTTGCATTTTGTTCCAACCAATGCAGTATTTCTTGAATGTTTTCTTACATTCTTTCACTATCTCATCTATTACATTTATGAATAGTACTGGGCTGAGACTTCCCCCTTGTCTAACTCCTTGGGTTGTTTCAAATGGTTCTGACTGTATATTTAACATTCTTACTGTATTTGTTGTTTTCATGTATATACTCTTTGTTGCTTCTATCAGTTCTTCACTTACTTGTTTCTTCTTTAGGCTTTCCCATATATCTTTTCTTTTGACTGAGTCGAATGTTTTTTCCATGTCTATAAAGCTTAGATGTATTTCTTTATTTTTCTTTAAGGCTTTTTCTATTACTTGTTGCATGGTGAATATATGGTCTTGTGTGTTGTGTCCTTTCCTGAATCCACTTTGTACATCCTCTAATTTATGTTCTATTTCTTTTCTAATTTTCCTTTCTATTATGGTTTCGTATACTTTTGCTGCTACACATGTGTGACTATTGATATTTGCTCCCAAATATGGCGATGTGGCGATACCCAACAATAATGTTCGTGTTAAACAAAACGAAAAGATCGCCAAGTACAGGGATCTGGAAATTCAAATACGAAGACAGTGGAGAATGGAAAGTACCCAGACAATATCTATTATTCTCTCTACTACTGGAGTCATTCCGAAGAACCTCCTAGAAAACATAAAAGAGCTAGATCTGAATGAACATCTCTACAAGACCATGCAGAAAGCTTTACTACTCTCAACGTCCAGATATGTATAAAAATGTTTGGGAGATACTCCAGAGTACCAAGTAACCTAGGGTTCGATAGCACGGAAAGAGTCCCACCAGAGCTCAATCCTTTTGATACCGTAGGTATCTGAGATGAGTGAATTTTCCCCTTAGAGGGAGTGTGAGCCGTATGGCTAAATCTGGATGTCACTAAATCATACAAATACTATATATCCTTACCATACATTAATGGATTTTCTGAACAAATGTCACAAATGTAGGCAAAATATGATATTCATGTTGGACATCAATCATCAAAAACAAATATTTTTCAAAGTTTAAACCCAAGGTTAATAAAGATCATCAATCAAATGTTATTTATAAAATAAATTGTAAAGACTCTAATTTAACATATATTGGGCAAACACACCAATACCTGCATAGAAGGATTGTTGCACACAAACACAGTGTACAGACCTACGGATTAAACACAACAGCCCTAACCAAATATTTTCTAGAAAATAGCCATCTTTTTGATTTTGAAAATGTACAGATTTTGGAAACAGAAAAAATTACAACAAAAGATGCATATTGGAGATGATTCACATGACTGAAGAGACGTTTGGGCGATTTTTAAACATCGAGTCGATTCAATTTCTTTGTGTAATATCTTAAGACCGGTTAAGGTGATAATACTCTTTGCATAATGGCAGTTTAGAACAGAGTAATCACCATAAGATTTGTGCAGTACACCGGAACTGAAGAAACTTTTGAAAATTATTATATAGGATGTCCCCGTCGTCAGCTTGCTTCCTCCACCGAACCTAATTCTACATCTCTTGATTGTTCGTCCCTGAGTATGGAAATGGTTGCTTTGTCCCTGTTGGAGAATATGTCCAGATATATGTTCCATATATGTTTAATAAGTTTTTTTTAAAGTTAAGCGCGAAACAGTGAAATCAAGGTAACATTTAACATATTAATTTTAAAGTAAAGACAGACATTTTTTTTGCTAAAAGTAATAATTGCTTTCATTAAAATTTAAAAGGATTTGTAATAATTAATAAATTGTAAATTTTATGGTTTAACTTAGCTGTCATTTTAATTGTTTTTTTTTTAATTTAATGTTAACATATGATAGCTAGCATTATTTTTTCGATATTTATTTGTTTTGTTAGTTTAAAAAAAAGGTTAATCTCTGTGCAGTAACATTTGTAAGTTTTTGTAGTATCTCCAACCCCTGGAGTTTGTAAACGGACACATACGTAAGTTTTTTTATTCTGTATTTGGCAACTATTTATATAGTATATTTTTTGTGCCATTTATATGTTTGATAACTGTTTGTATGACACAAAAAATTTTGTTTTTTTATTAACATTTAAGATTTTTACAATCTGTTTTGCAGTGAAAACAATAAGTAAAATTTTTTGTCTTTACATGACAGAGAGATGTAAGGTCCAGTGACCAAATCATCACGACACAAATTGGCTTTTTACCGGTAGGATGCGCACAGACACTGATACGCGAGCACTAAAAGCGGCACTGATCACAATGGCTGGGTGCTGTTGAAGGCGTAACTCCCACTGCTGTAGGCTCTGTCAGGATCGGTGAGGTAGGTCCAAGGGGTCATGTCGCTTCAATCTCTTCGCTTGTTGGTTGTTGAGAAGATTGTGTGCCAGGGTATTAGGATGCACCCGCAACCTGTTTTGATATTGTTCAGAAGTTTTTTTGCACTCTTCAGAGAGTGTTAGTACCTGAACATCTCTATGTATTGCATCATTCTGGATATACCAAGGTGCATTAGCGATTGTTCTCAGAGTTTTGGATTGGAATCTTTGTATTATCATAATATTAGATTTGCTAGCTGAACCCCAGAGCTGTGAGCCATATGTCCAAATGGGTTTTATTATTGTATTGTTGTCAATCGATAGGTGAGAGTTTTTTCCCAACATCCAGTAAGTTTTCTGTATAAAATTCCCAATTGAAGCCTTTTCGTCCATATATGTTTGGTCCAAGTTGGACGTTTGTCAAGGTGAATACCTAAGTATTTTACGTCATGCTTTTGGGGCAAAGGATGTCCATTGAGGTTAACTTGTGGACATGTACCTCTTCTTAGAGTGAATGTAATTTGTATGGATTTTGGGGGGTTTACTCTAATTCTCCAGAGTTTAAGCCATTCATTTGTTTTGTTCAGATGCAGTTGCAGTCTCTCTGATGCTATTATTGGGTTGCTATGAGAGGCCAAGAAAGCAGTATCATCTGCGAATGTTGCAAGCGTTAGGTTATTGCTTATTGGCAAGTAGGCCGTATATATCAGGTACAGAATCGGTCCGAGCACACTACCCTGAGGTACACCAGATAGGATGGGATAGAGTTTTGTATAGGCTTCACTATATTTTACCAGATATCTCCTTTCTGTAAGGTATGATTGAAGCAGTTTAAAGTAAGGGTAAGGTAAATTTTTCTTTAATTTGTACAGAAGTCCTGTATGCCACACCTTGTCAAAAGCTTGAGAGGCGTCTAAAAAGGCTGCAGTACAGTATTGCTTGTTCTCGAGACTACTTCTTATTGTTGTGTATAGTCTGTGAACTTGTTCGATTGTACCATGTTGGTTACGAAAACCGAATTGATGGTCAGGTATGAGACACTTTTCGTCCAATATTGGTTTGATTTTTCGTAGCAGAAGTTTTTCAAAGACCTTAGAGATGACTGGGAGTAGACTAATCGGTCGATATGAGTTGACATCTTTTGGATCTTTACTAGGTTTTTGAATGAGTATAATCTGTGCCACTTTCCATCGCAGAGGGAAGTAATGCAGACTAAGCATAGCATTGAAGATCATAGTGATTATTCTGTAACAGTCATTGGTTAGTTCCTGGAGGATCTTACCCGTTATGAGGACGAATCCCGGAGCCTTATTGGGTTGTATCTCATTCTTTATTATCTGTTTTAGTTCTTTAATATTAAACTTGGTGATTGGTAGATCCATTTGATATGGAGCCTCAAGAAAAGAATTAAATGGTTCTTCTTGTTCTAATGGCACTACTCTGTTAAATGGACTAAATACTGTAGAAAGATGTTCAGCGAATGTCTCAGATTTTTCTGTGTCTGTTCTTGCCCATTTACCTTTGACATTTTTTAGAGGAGGTATGGCGTCTTGTGGACCTTTTACCTTTCTCGTCGCTTTCCATAGAGAATAATTGGTGTCTTTGGACGGAGTCAAATTTTCTAAGTTTGGATCCCCCTGTTTTTCTCTTCTTTTAATAGATTTTTAAGTCTTCTGGTAATTCTGTTTAAATTTTGTTTGTCAATAGGAGCGTGTGTGTTTTGCCACTTTTTCCTAAGTTTTCTTTTCTCATCGATCAGGTTTTTTGCACTTTGCGAACAGTTTATGCTTTCCTTCCATGTTGTTTGTTCAGGAGTAGAAATCCAACCTGCCTTTTGTATGGAGGTAGTAAGTTGTTGTACCACATTTTCAAATTGTAATTCTGTTTTAAGTGGCAAGTTCGTTGGTATTTGTTCTGCTAGTGCGCTTCGGAATATTTTCCAATTTGTTTTATTATTGGTTAGAACTGGAGGCTTATTTCTGAGTATGATTTTGGAGTCTAGGTCAGAGAATGGGAGAATGATCTGAAGAGAGGTCCCAGCATGATTCTATTGCTAAATAGTTAAGAGAGATACCTTTAATCACACAGAAGTCTAAGAGATCTGGTGTTTTATTTGGATCTGTAGGCCAATAAGTTGGTTCTCCTGTAGATATGTGTTGTAGGTTGTTTCCTGTTATTAACTTCAGCAGTTGTCTACCCCTTGTTGTAATTACTCTAGAGCCCCAGTGATGATGTTTACAGTTAAAGTCTCCTCCTGCTATGAATTTGTGTCCAAGAGAACTGAAATAGGTGCTAAAGTTCTTTTCGTTGATTGGTTGACCAGGAGGACAGTAGACCGCAGATAAGGTAAGGTTGCCTAGCCAGTCTTCGATGACAATGCTAGTTGATTGCAAGTACTTTTCCCTGAGCTTATTTAACTCATGGTGTTTTATATTAGATTTGATAATGATAGCTGTGCCACCGTGTGCCTTGTCATTTGGATTTTTTGTGTAGTGGACAATGTATTTTGAAATTTTGATATAGTTTTTGTCTGTTAGATGAGCTTCTGATACAAGCATAACATCAATTTTCTTCTCGTCGAAGAAAATTTTTATTTCTTGGATGTTGTTCGTTAGGCCATTTGAGTTCCAGACGGCTATTTTAAGTCTGTGTTGCATTAGTGCATTTTGGAAATCATAGTCATAAGAAGATTAAGCATAGTGTCCATTCTCTCTACTAGTTTTGTCATCAGGTTTTCAAGGTTGGCAATTTTCGTTGAATGGTTTGAGCCGACATTAGTTTGTTGATTTGTGATTTCATCCTCTTGACTATTTCCTGAAGTTTTTTGAGCGTAAGAAACACCAGGGGTTACTCTTTGACTATTGGTTTCATAGGTGTCTGTTCTGTGGGTCTCTTGATTCTTTCTGAGTTGGGGGAATTTTTCTTTTTGTATTTGTTTGTATACGCTGCAGCCCTTATAGTTGGCCGGATGGTTTCCCATACAAAGTACACATTTTACGTTATTGCTGCGTTTTTTTCGTGGACAATGTAAAGTAAGATGATTACTTGCACACTTTACGCATCTTGGAGGCATATGGCAGAATTTTTGTGTGTGACCGTAGCGTTGATATTTGGTACATTGGGGAACCTGACGTTTGGGATATGGTGGTTCGAAGGACACAATCATGTTCTGGAGTGCTCTCACATCATATATGTCTTTATTATTTGGCTTAGTTTTTAATTCTATATAAAAGAGCGGAAGCGCTATTTTGGATCCATTCTTATATATATTAGCTATGTTGGTTACTTCGTGTCCCATTAATCCTAGCTCATGTAGTAAAGCGTCTTTATCTGCTGTCTGATGCATATTACGAAGCACAACTCGGAATGTTCTTTCTTCCTTTGTTTGGTAGGTGTGATAATGTGTTTTTTTCTCATTGAGTGCTTTGGTTATGTTTCGGTAATATTCAGAAGTTGAGGGCTGGATCTTTACTTGGTCGTTATAGAGACATCTGATGGAATATCCCAGAGGGGATATTGTGTCTAACAATTGTCGAAGAGGTGGGTGGGGGTTGAATACTTTCTTTAACTGCATCAGTTCTGGTTTGGTTGGTCTCATCAGGTACTTCATCTAAGCTAGCAAATCTATTAGACGTTGGTGTGGGTGCTTTGAGCCAGTAATCGCTCATTATTGTTTGTTTTAGTTGTTTATCACCTCCAGGGCTGTCATTTCTTGCTCGTTTGTGGGCTTGAACAGTTTTCCATTCTTGATCTTGGTTTTCTTGGCTATCTTGTGGATTAGCGATGTATATTTGTGACGGTAGATAAGAAGAAGAAGAAGCATGATTAGAAAGAAAAGAGTTACCTGGTTGTTCATGTTGATTCTGTCTCTTGGAGTAGTATATTGGTTGAGCAATTTTCATTGCTTTGTTGTTCGCTAGACAAGGTTCTGTTGCATGGTAGTTATTTGCAGATTAGAAATGTGTTTTTCTGAAGTTGAACTTCTCGGCGGAGATCTGCTCACTTTGTTTGAATTTAAGAACGGATTGTCTATGTCCATCCTGTATCACGATTAAATATTTTATACATCACGATCAATTATTTATGATACGCCTATGACTTTTATTTGCCGGTATTTGGCGTTTGGAAATAGCACTTGTTTTATTTTGTTTGCGTTTTTAGAACACTGATAATTAATATTAGTAATTAACGATATAGTTTCCAATAAGAACTGGTTACTATAATAGATATTTTTGTACTAGAAAAACAAATTTATGCGACCGTCTCCAGCAAAGGTTGGAACGAGACTCAGACAAAAATAAACGTTTGATTTGTTTCTCTGATCCATTTTTTTGTTTTTATTTAGAAAATCTCCTAACCCTTTATGTATTTTTTATTTTAGGATATTTTTCCTAAATCCAGCAAGTTTAGGATTCTTCGAAGCGGCGTCCTTTCCTGTAAAATAGCTAGAAGCCCTTTCTTGTTGTATTAATTGTCCAGTTGTCCAGGAGATTTACGTAAGTAACCCCTTTGTTTCATATTCTGGTAGTTACCCCCAATCCAACCCCCTTGTCATTTACTTATCCACGACCCCAGCTCTCCAACAACCCCCTGAGTTCCGTTCGCATACGTATCGATTTGTTTTGCTTGTCCTTTCTCAACCCCTTTAGTTTCTGTCCCCAATTTTCTACCCCCATAATCTTACCCTATGGTAGGCAAAATATATATCGTTACAACTTATAACTCAATTATAGAAGGTCCTGTATGTCAAAAAACAACATTTGGTGCCTGGTAAATGTAAAACTTTTTTAAGTTATAAGTTCATGAACATAAATATCCGATTGGATGTTAACGGACTAAGTGGTGTGGAAGTTTTATTGTATTAACTATTATATGAAATGAACAAAATTTGATGGTTAGGACATGGTTTTGTAGTATGTTAATAGTATAGTACTCAACTTATAACTTAAGAAAGAACGAAAGAGTTAAGAAGCTTGTTACTTCTATAAAAAAAGAAAAAGAAGATTGTACTATTGAAAATCAACCTGTACAAGAAAAAGAAACTGATAAAGATGATTTAAGTTTATGGTGTATTTTTGATGAATTGGACATGACTCATCTAAACATACACCTGTATCGAGAGATATAAAAGAAGTCGACATGTATTTGTCTGATGATATATTACCCACAAAAAAATTCGAACGGAGATTGGAACTGTCCATTACAGTGGTGGAAAAACCATCGCCATGTGTATCCTAACTTAACCTATATTCATTAACTTATATTCATAACTTATATTCATAAAATATTGTAGTATTGTAACAAAATCTGTTCCTTGTGAACACGAAATGTTCAAAATCTGGTTTAATTTTAAATAAAAGAAGAACACGGTTACCAAGAAAGTGAAAAAAATTTATGTTTTTAAATGTCAATTTAGACGATTCGCGATTTAATAATGTGTAATGTAAATGTAAGTACTATTTGTATATTTAAAATGTCAACGACCCACCTCTAGTTTCTTATATTAGGATCGGAACCAGAGATATGTAAAATATCTCTTATCGGAACTAATCCTTTCACTAATGGGCAATGGACGTCAATAAGAAATATGGAGGGGAGACCAAGGGGAAATATGATTCTTATCTTTGTCTATTCGGTGAAAATATGATTTTATATCTGTGTTAGATATCCTGTTAAATTTTACCATACCAACAATAAACTTTTACCTACACAGTATATATATATATATATATATATATATATATATATATATTAAACTTTTTGTAATACGTAGAATTTAAAACCTTATAAGCAGCATAAAATTTTTATTACAGAAAAAATTTCTTGGGTTAAAACTTTATCTTCAGATCTTGAAAAGTTTTAACCCAATGTTTTTTTATTAATTAATACGATTAAAGTGAACTGTAACCTGCTCTTAAAATAAAAACTCAATTACGGAAAAAAAATCACCACTGGTCAGATCCAATATTCTTGGCCAATTCGAGTTGACTGTCAATTGCACTCCATAAATTGGTGATAATAAGTGAATAGGCGCACTGTTTTTTCAATGATATTTAATGTAAATTGTTTTTGAGTATCAAATATTTTTTTATAAAGTTATACAATACAAAAATTTCTACCTCTCAGTATTAATAGCCCAAATAAACTTAAAGGTGCAGCCTTTTTCATTAAAAAGAGAAGAATAATCATGAATAATGGAAGTTTATATTCATTAATTTTCATTAAAAACTTTCTATTTTTAAATACTAATCTACAAACGACTATACAATTTTAAAAATAAACTTTGGTTTTAATTGACGCAGTTTTATTTTTATAATAAACTGAAAGATGAATATTTGTTTGTTTTAATATTGGCTATGAGCACGTATGATCAGTTGTATAGTAATTTTCAGTTACTGCCAGTCGGTCAATGTTTAACCAAGGTAGCAAAAACAATTACTAAATTTACAGTTGGGATCAGCGAAATAAGTATATTAAGCTTACTTCAAGTACAGAAGATTGGAAGTTTAAAGTTGATAAGATGAGCAGATAATAAAACCAGAGATAATCGCTCAAATAAATATTACTGCAAGCGAGAATTTACTTCAACTTGAATAACTGAACTTATTGGTCTTCAAAACAAAAGAATGCTTTTCATGAAATGAAATGGAATGATTTGAGTCTCTTAAGATTTTATTTACTCCATTAAACATAAATTTGAAATTAACAGAAAAATTAATTATTAATAACACAAATGTAAAAGCTGTATGAGTATATGGCTATGGAAGATATCACCACCCATAGTAAACCAATTACAACTTTATCAAGTACATCAATGAAGCTTTACGAAAAATTCGTCATATATTTTCACCTAATCGAATCTCAAACGAAAATTTATGGAACCAAACCAACCAAGAAAACGTCATAAGGCCAATAAGGTGAAGATAAAGCAGATGGCTGGGCCACACACTCTGTAGACCCCAGATGACACTGCCAGGACAGCGCTGAATTGGAATCCTTAATAACAAAAGAAGTGTCTACTAGTATTTATACGAAAGGTAATATATTTATAATTTTGTAAAGACGCACCCTGTATATTTCTAATTTACTTATACAGATAACTTGATTATTAAAAAAACTTTTATTTAACACTTTTTTGGAAACCCATCAGAAATCTAAGTAATTAGCAAGTTACATTACTTTTTGTACCAACTGAATAAACACACTAAAAAGGAGTGACAAGGAGAAACAAAGCTACAACCTAACATATCCCTACTTGAATTTAAGTATTTTTCACAAACTAGAGGAATGACAATAACATTACTTTCTCCATTCACATCTTTTAAGGTGACAGTTAAATACTTTCGTTAAAACAATATGACGAAAACCTGACTTAAAACTAATCGTAAATATAATTACCAGAGGGAAGAAAAGGAATTTATGATTATTGTACCATAATTAAATAGTACTAATTTTTTAGAAAATTTAAATATTTATTACAAAAAGTACTAACCTTATAACTAACAATAATAAACCTTAACAATACAATACAAATACTTGGTACTCTAAAAGTCTAAAACTAGTATAATTTTTTATGTCGACATACTTGTTGCAGAAGGAAATGTAATATGTGAATTAGATCAAATAGTTTTGTCTTGTATAAAATTCTTCGTTTTGTATTCATCGTTACCAGAGCTCCTCTAAATTTATTAAAAGTGTATGAGAGGAAGCAAAATAAAGGCAACAGGGATAGAGTTTCTCAGGAGAAACTGTAGAGACAAGAGATAAAATAAACATTGCTGATATTAAGAACCGTATGGATATAATGTGGCAGAAGATCCAGAAGCCTTCGCAATGGTGATCGCCAACGTCGGATAACTCTGATATGGCACGCGAAGGAGAAGAAGAACGGATATAAACTTCGATATAATCTATTATAAAACCATTTAGACATGAAATACACGAGGCAATGGATATAACAAACCTGCGAGATGGATATTGGCAAGATAGACAGAGACGAAGAGAACGGTTCAGAAAAAATGTGCAAATTTTTAGTAGTAGTAGTAGTAGTAGTAGTAGTAGTAGTAGTATGAAAAGTATGTACCCGCTTACCAAAAATAGGAAAATGTAAATAAAAATTTACGCGAAGTTTTAAATAGATGAATCAAAATAAAAAATGACTCTACACCGAAGTAAGCAACGATAATTTCATCGGCTGGAAAGATGATGATTAGTGCCTTTTGGAACTCCAAAATTTTATTGATTTCCAAATACTATGAAATAACAGTATATTTGGAATTTTTCCAGAGCAGCGCCCTATCAATGAAATCGAGTTATTGCAGAAATTTAGAAATAGATTTGTAGTAAACAAAAGGCCTGCAGAAATAAATATGTCTTAAAATGCAATACTCATTTTTTCATCACTAGAACTTTTTTATCTTATCGTTGTATTAACTAAATTTATTTAAAAAATCACATATTTTTACTTCTTATTGTATTTGTCTAAATATAAATCTATCTCTCTGCAATCGCATTGCTTAAACTTTGTTCCAATCGAGATGAAATCCTCTTTTGCACAGCCATAGTAGCAGCTAAATTATCCAAAGACTTATTTAAATCTGACAATTCTTTGGCCATACGAGATGCTTCCGGTTTGGGCAATAAACAGCTTTCCCATATTGTATTAATAGCCTGTTCGCTGATTTCTAAATGCTCTGATAGGGTAGGATTTTTCTTAATTTCCTTAGCAGCTCTCTTTATTAAATCTTCTTCAATAAATTTCTTAATAACTGGGTGGTAGATATAAAACCAATCACAGTAATCATACTCACTAAGAATATTCTTGTTATAAATAACGAAGTATTCTTTGAAAATGGAACCTGCAAATTGTTTGGGTAAGGAATGATTTATACTTGCCAACTTTTGTAAAGCTAGCGGTCCTATAATATCGGTCCACAATACATATTGGATATCTTTAAAATTTATGTTTGGATCTATGTATTGTAAAAATAAACTCATTGTCTTATAAAATAGATTTCTAGGTTGCCCGGTAAGTTTTGAACAGTAATTCATGACGCTTAGTTCCAGTTCTTGCTCATTGAGTGGGGGCCAATCGTATTTCCAAGCTGGTAAACTCAGATCATCTAATATTCTTTCCAATTTTTCAAAGTAACAAGATGATTTCCAATTTCGAGGAAAATAATGAAAAGAACATGGTAGGTAATCCGGAATTTTACTCTTCAGATATTTTTTAAACTCCTCTGGAAAAACTGCATATTCC
The DNA here is from genome assembly GCF_040954645.1 of Diabrotica undecimpunctata. NCBI lineage: Eukaryota > Metazoa > Arthropoda > Insecta > Coleoptera > Chrysomelidae > Diabrotica > Diabrotica undecimpunctata. The sequence continues at coordinate 99,432,071 of NC_092804.1, read as the reverse complement.
GAATTTGATTTGTCCAAAATAATTGATTTTAATCTACGGAGACCTTCGTTGTATAAATTCAACACTACGTTCGGATTCTGTAGACATTTTTTGTAACTGGAGTTCCACTTGGCAAAACTATTAGCTCTTTTCCACAGTTCCGTACAAAGATACTTCGATATAAAAGATTTTAAACTGTCCAGTTCCAGAGGTGGCCAACTCTCCACATTCTTTGCCAAAAATAATAGTCCTTCCTCTACAGCATTAATTAATTTAGGAGTAAATGCGTTCTCGACTAACACTATACAATTGGTAATAATGTTTTCCTCCATAAGGTTTTCCAATTTTTTCTCATTGCTGTTATACTCTTGAAGAATAATAACTATTGGTACAGTATTGTGGACACCAAATCCTTTAAGACTAGCGAGAATTCTCTGCTGGAGACTAGAATTATAATCTTTAGCGAGAAAAATTATACCATTTGCATCAAACTGATGAATCATAGAACCTTGCTGTTTTTCAACACAGTATGTAACGGATTCCAAGTTATTTGGTTTGCAATGTTCCAAATGTAAGTATCTATTTTCTGATTTTGACCACAGAAATGCACTTTCCATGGCTTCTTCCAGTCTATTTAATCCAACTTTCAATTCATTGGCATCGGGCAAACTTACTACAACTTTCCAAAAAATATTTTTCGGTTTATTAACAGTCAGTTCAAATATTCGATTCTTTAAAACAGCGTACGTCAACTCAAATAAGTTTACACATTTAAAGTCTTCCATGAGAAGATGTTCAATATCTAAAGGTTTACCATATTTGTACCTTTTCATTAATGTCAGATTTAAATCTTGGGAAGAAACAGACAATTCATGCGCCGATTGTTCCAAAGTTTTTGTGTTTATCCAAAGAGGGCTGCAGTCTATAGCTTTGCGTTTTCTTCTGTTTTTTGATGCATTAGTTTTCCACTCGCAAAATATTTTCAATACTAACCTTCTTTCCATGTTTTCTTTTATTGCAATTAGCCTCTGTTGTCGAATTAGATGGTCCACTTTGTCTACCAACGAATTTATTAAATTTTTTACGTCAGATTTTATTTCCATTTCTTTTAATTGTTCCTCCTCTTTTCGAATTTCTTCTAGTCGTCTTCTTAATTCTTCTTCTTGTCGCTGTTTCTTAATTTCCCTTAATCGTTTTTCTTCTCTTAATGCTTCCTCTAGTTCTTCGCGACGTTTTTCTTCCTCTATTCTCATTAACTCCAATCTTCTTTGCTCGTGCAATCTTTTTAATTCGAGTTGTTTCTGTTCTCTCTGTAAGTCCAATCTTTTTTGCTCCGCCAACCTCTGCATCTCAAGTTTCTTTTGTTCTTCGATATATCTCAATCGTTCTTCCTCTTGTTTCTTAAAGAGCTCCTCTTCATCTCTCTTTCTTTGTTCTTGAATTTCCAACACTGTGGTTGGATCTGGTTCAGGGACCAAATCAGCTTCGTTTTGTTTCGATGGAAGCACCAAATCAAATTTAAATCCACCCAGTTTAGATTTAGTTTCTTGTGGAACTGGTTGTGTTATAAAACTAAAATTTGTTTGATTTGTAGAGCTCATATTGGTGACACTGTTTGTTCCAAATGTGGATTGGAAGCTTACTGATGATCCGAAGATATTTTTCGGTGAAGGGGGTGTTGTATCGAAGATGCTACCTTGTTTAGAAGTTGATTCGTTTTGACTGAATGCAAATGGATTAGTAACTTTTTCCTCCATTTTATTAAATAAGAAGGGACTCCCCACGTTATCACCCTTTTTAGCCAAAAATGGATTATCAATTGTTTGTTCTTTCGTTGCAACTGGAAATAAATTTTTACTTTTCACTTCCTCGTCTTTTCTTTTAAATGAAAAAGACTTATCTGCTTTTTCCTCCCTTTCTGCGAAGACAAATGTATCAGATGATTTTTGTGCAAATGATGAATTTTTAGTTTTCGATGATTCGACATTTTCCTCTAGTTGTTGCAATAACTTCAATTTTACTGTTTCTAAATCAAAGTGTTCTAAAATATCTTTATCGATTAAATATCCTTTTTGATCAAAACTATTATGGAGTTTGTGTGATTCGTAAGTTTTTGGTGGTAAATCCTTTCCACATATTGTTTTGCCCACAGAATATTGTCGTTTTTCCTCGACTATATTAGATCTATCCAGTATATAAGGAAGTTCTGGCATAATAAAACCATTTTTATCTAAAATTACATGTTTAGTATCTTCTGTAATAAAAAGGCCATAATACTCTAAAAAATCCCTTGTTGAATCTATGTCATCAAACGCCAAGACTTTCGTTAATTCAGTCAAAGGGTAAGATGTTTTTGTGGTTCGTGGTAGATAACATTTATGAAGCGTCTTTAAAGCAGTTAAGCGTATTTGGTTAAAATACCTCATGAAAATGCATGCGTTTAAATAGGTTGTAGAATATAACAATTTAAAAAATTTTACATAGTTGTTTTTATCTATTGCAGAATGGACTTGTACGGCAAACTGTACTTCTTTGGACTGTTGAATCTCCCTGCGAAGCTGTTGAACCTACAAAAATAGTTTTTTTTGCATTATCTTGAGTCTATCTAGAGTCATATATATATATATATATATATATATATATATATATATATATATATATATATATATATATATATATATATATAATATATATATATATTATATATATATATATATATATATATATATATATATATATATATAAACGGAGCATAAATATTTAATACATTGTATCTGTACCAGGTTTGAAACAGTAGACCAATAAAAAAAAGTTAACACATTAACGCCCTATATTATAACAAAATTAAGTTCGATATGCAGAAAATATCGCCCAACAGAGGAGAGACACTGTGCCCCTTTTGCGAGGCCAGCCGAAAACAATCGAAATTTTCATTTGTCAAGCTGAGCTTGACTGTTTAACTTCGAACGGTGTGTCAATGATGCCAAACATACTATAATTATTAATATATAAACTTAGGTATAACAGTAAGTATTTCTTTACTTCGCGTAACTAATAATAGATGAAACCAATTCTGAACAGGACCAGAGTTCATCAACCCCTCCAAAAAAGAAAATTTGTATCAAGAGAATCTAAAAATATCGCAAACTGGGAATCAACTTTTAAATGGGTTTGTAGTGATTAAGATTCCAAAACAAAAGCGTACTGTGAAGTTTGTTCTAGTTCACTGAAATCGAAGATTCGGGTATTGAAACTTCATGAAAATACTGCAAAACATAAACAAATGATAAATTCTAACACTCACAGTTCTCAAGCATCATTAGTAAAGTTAATTAAAACAAAACAAAGAAATAGATTAATTACCAATACTGTTAACGGTAGCTTATCAATACTTTCATCTCAACGTATAAAGGAAAAAAATAGTATATGCGTAATATTTGAGCCGTCAAAGCAACCGTACATGGTATCAATGGATAGCATCAAAATATGTCATGAAATAAACTAAGTTTTACTATCATGACCAAAATTTTTAGAATGTATTGTCCAATATTATATTTTAAATTTGTGTGTTTAATGTTGAGTGTCAAAGTTTATTTTAAATAATCTCAACGACTATGTCTTGAAAAAGGAATAAAGCCATTCCGAAAGCTCGATAAAAAGTCAAAAGAGTGTTTCTCCAACATCTCGGCCAACCTTCTGACTGCAGCCCTAATAAACCTATATATATATATATATATATATATATATATATATATATATATATATATATATATATATATATATATATATATATATTTATAAATATATATATATATATATATATATATATACATATATATATATATATATATGTATATACACACAATATGTCCCACTAAGTTGGAACCATGGTGTTTTATTAAAACACCATTTTACCGGCAGCATTCAAGAAGCCAGGAGTGGTAATTTCATTATACATTAAATTATTCAATTTCAATATTAATTAATATAATAATGCTACCTAAAGTTAAAATCAAATCATAACTATTGCTGTATTGTTGAAAGTGCATCTATGATTTTCTTAGTTCTTCATTCTCTTTTTCAATGTTTTTTACTTATACATTTTTTATATAAAAAACAAAACCACATGTTCTTTTTGCTGTGCTTAGTTTGAACAAATTGTTAACTTATTTAGTTCAATTTATTGTTTATACATCGTAATCGTATAATGTCCACTTACTTAAGTGTCTTTACAACTTTAATATCACTGACTGCTACATATCTTTTTAAGGTAACACATGTAACAACTTTTCCATGCTTATGTGGTTTTTTCATATTGTTCTTTTTAGATGAACTGATGATGCTTTCTGATTAAGAAAGCGAAACGTCTTCAATAAATAGATGAAGTAGCCATCAACTTTGTCTTTTTTCTCCACCTTTTGACAAAAAAAAACCCACCACTCTTCTGAGTTATCCTTAATTTATATTGGATTGACGGTCGTACTCCTTTTCTCGATATATATGTATATATATATATATATATATATATATATATATATATATATATATATATATATAGATATATATATATATATATATATATATATATATATATATATATATACAGTAAAACCTCTCTTAACCGAAACCTTTTTAACCGAAACATCGTTTAACCGAAACGGCTGACAGTTTCAATAATTTCGTCAATAAAAAGTAAATGTTTGTCGCAAAACGTAAACAATTCCGTTAATTTCACTCACCAATTGATGTCTATGTGTGTTGGGAAATCACAAAAACCAAGAGCTCTAAAAGATATTTCCGAAAAGGCATTTTAAGGTATAGAAGCCAAAAAAGTTCATGGATGTCGACCACTTTATTTTTAGAATGGTTTGAAAATGAATTCGTCTCAAGTGTAAAATCCTTTTTAAAATCAAAAAACCTTCTCATCAAAGCATTGTTGCTTGTTGACAATGCGCCCTCACCCTCAAAATCTACAAAATGGTGACAATTGTCACATTTTTGCCACCGAATGTCACAAGCTTAATCCAGCTGTTAGACCAGGGGGTCATAGAGACATTATAGAGAAGCATTCTTAAGACATCTGTTATTACAGGAGACGAATTAATCCAAAAGTATTCCCGAAATTCTCAAATCTTTAACAATAAAACATTTTTATTGGTGAGCTGAGTCGTGGGCCAAGATCAAATCTTCAACTTTAGAAAAATGCTGGAACAAACTTTTTGATAAGATTTTGATTGACGATCCTGAAGAAGAAAATGGTAAGAAAACGACAGAAGAAATTAAACCTTTCATTAAAAATTTGCCGGGACATGACCAAATTAACTAAGAAGAGAAACGTGACTGGTTAGCAGCTGATGACTCAGAACGTGAATTCATCGACCAGGACATCATTGATATGGTTCTTTATCAAGACAACCTGAGCATATCAGATGACGACCCAAGAGTCAACAGGCAGCACAAGACCGTCGACGAGATTTTCAATGCTTTAGAGGAAAGAATTTTATACAGTAGGCCTAATTAGTTAGGGACAGGACTAGATTCTTAATTTTTGTTGTCATTACATAAAGTTTTGTCCTTTTCAGATTGCTTTACGTTTCGTCGAACAATCGAATGAGGCAAACTCATGACTTTCTGCAAATTAACGATGGAGGGAGAGAGAAACATCGTTGTCAAACGAAAACGCAAAAAAATAGCAGATTTCTTTAAAAAAGCATGTTAAACTTGTTCATTTTCCTTAATTTTATTTCTTTATTTTGGATTTACTTATTAGAAAACATTACGAAATCAACTCATAGTATTTTTTAATACCAATACTTTGATCAAGAATATTATAAAAAACAATGTTATTTTTAACCGAAATTCTTGTTATCCGAAACGGCCTCCCCCCCAATTATTTCGGTTAACGGAGGTTTTACTGTATATATATATATATATATATATATATATATATATATATATATATTTATATATATATATATATATATATATATATATATATATATTTATATATATATATATATATATATATATATATATATATATATATATTATATAAAGAGTGACAAGAAAATAGGTAGGACACAGATCTTCAAAACTATACGGTCGCCAAAAAGGAAGTAGCAGGAGCGCATACAAATTTATGCGATCAACTTGATATCAGCGAACGAGAAACAAAGATATATAAAATGGCCAAACATGGGACAAAGAAAGAAAGATTTTAATCAGATTAGTTGTATCCGAGATGAAAATAATAAAATACTAGTTCTGGAGAAGGATATAACAAAGAGATGGAAAAAGTGCTTTGACAGTTTATCAAATGAAAGATTTGACAGAAAACCAGTTAAATTAACGGATATGAAAGATTTGACAGAAAAAGAAGTTAAATTAACGGATACAGTGCCAAAAATGGACACCAAAATATCACAGGAGGAAGTGGTTCAAGCACTTCAAAAAATAAAGAAAGGTAAAGCAGTTGGACCAGATGATATCCCTGGGAAAGTGTGGACAGTATAAGGAGCGACAGGAACAAGTTGACTAACAGGTTTATTTAATAGAATTATGGAAGTGGGACAAACGATAGAGAAATATATTAGTACCTGTTTACAAAAACAATGAAGATAATACAATAATGTGCAAACTGCAGGACCATAAGACTTCTTAGTCACACCAGGTAAATATGGAAGAGTGTAATTGATAGACGTATACGTGAAGAAACCGAAACATCTGATAATCAGTTAATCGAAAAATAAAGGAATAAATAAATAAACGCTCATATGGTATCCATTGATCTTGAGAAAGCATGACAGTTTCTCGGTAGAATCTGTGGTGTTCATTCAATAAGGAAGGAATCTCCGGCGAATAGAGAGATATCGCAAGTGCATTTTTATCGCACTCTAATAGCGGAATACGCTATTTTGACATGTACCCAAGCGCATAGTGAATGTTACGTTAATAACGGATAAGGGCTTCCGCTATTTGGGTCGAAATAAGGGGTGGTAATTACGTTAAACGATAATTTGACATTTCGCATAAAACATAAAAATATTTGATAGAATACAAATTTAGAAACTAAAAACTGTGACTGTGGATCAAGTGGATGATCTTGTTTGGCAATCTAACCTTATCTATGTTGTTTGGTTTGTTTTGAGAAACACGTGTGTTCTTATTTTGTTTAGACAAGTTTTATACATTGATATTGACTATTGGTTAAATCATTAAAATTAAAGTGCACGTCTACCCTTGTATATCAATATCTTCTCCTTGTAGCAAATTAACATGAATTAAGTCTTCAATTTCGTTATCATCAGCACCAGCTATTATTGCTGCATCAATTTCCAAATCCATTATTCAATAAAAAAAAACAATTAAGTACAAGTAGTTATATTCGAGTATGGCTATGACTAACATTAATTTCTAGGTTACAGTTAATGCCAAACGTCGGTTGTCATAATAACGTTAAGTCTTATCGTACCCCCCAGAACAATTTGCGATAACTCTCTTGATACCTGTGTTTCAACAGACCGTTATCCGTTATTTACGTCTCAATACGGTATTAACGTTTGACGTTGCGATATCTCTCTAATATGTAAAGATTGTGGGCGACATGCATAAGAGAGTAACAACTAGTGTTAGGCTAGGTGTGGGAGAGACTGATAAATTTCATTCTAAAGTAGATTACACCAAGGCACGGTGCTTATTTGTTTCTTGTTGTGTTCCTTGTTTGCTTTCATTAGTTTTAGATTAGATAACAACGAAACTACAGGAAATAGTGAAAGCGACTCAGAACAAAAACTGCAACAGTGGAGACAAGCTCTCGAGAAAAAAGGTTTAAAAGTTAGTATGACAAAACCAAAGTATTTGGAATGTTCATTTAAAGATGAAGTTAGTACACAAAAAAATGATAGCTTTGGATGGTGAAATGATTGTGAAAAGTAATAGTTTCAAGTAACTAGGATCGATATTACAGAGTAATGGAGAGATAGATGTATGTAGAAAAATTAAGGATGCATGCATGTAAAATTAAGGTTGGATGGATGAAGTAGAAGGAAGCAAGTGGTGTGTTGTGTGACAGATTAATTCCAATGAAGCTGAAGGGATAAATCTAGAAAACAGTCATACGACCAGCTATGGTGTATGGAACTGAATGTTGGGCGGTTAAAAAGAAAGAGGAACAACTCTCAGAAATGCGAATGCTTAGATGGATGAGTGAAGTAACAAAAAAAAAAAAAGGATTTTATAAGGATATATATTGTTATTATTTTAAAATGCTGTGAATAATTTAAATGCTGAAGGAAGTTGAAACTAATATAATAAAAAAAAATGTTTATTGTGTGTGTAGAATTAGGTAATTTTACAGTTGTAAATACGCTGAATAATTATTCAAGAAACCAAAGGACGTATATTGGTGTAGTGACATATGGTTTCCTTTGTGTGCAAAACGGTAAATCGGAAATTTTATTTATGAGACAATATATCTGACCTCGCACAGGTAGTAGATTAAGAGATAGTTAGATAGATAGAAATAGCTGTTTAATTTTACGTGGAAATGAGGGAAATGTGGAATGAGAGAAGTTTGTTACTGAGGCATAGGAAAGATTTTAGTAGGCAGAAGTGTTGGCGAGAAAGATAACATCCGGTGTTGGTTAAAGGAGATAAAAAGGAATAAGGAGACAAAATTTCAATCTTTTACAGAAAATTGTTCGAGAAGTAAGTAGTCAGCAACAAAAAGCCGGCATTTTGATCGAAAAGTCTTTTTGATAACTAAAAAGTTTGTCGTGAGTAAAAGTGTTCCAAGTGTTCAGAGGCAGAGTTGAAAGCAGTGCAGTTTTGGAGATAATATGTAAGTCAATTTATTTAATTTGAAGTGGGTTTGGAATCATCTTATCAAAATTTTAAGAGATATGTTTGATGCTTTCATTTCGGTAGGATGGACATACTATGTACATTAGGTAGGATACTAACTAAGGAGGACAATTTATTCATAGCAGAGGACAGGAGTTCATTTTAATTCATCGGGATTTGGTTTGTTTTAATTATTCAGTATAAAAGAACTTTCCATAAATCACTATAAATTTGGTGGATATTTTCGTATACGTTTCTATGTAAACTTAGACAACTATAGAAGTAGATAAATCGTTGCGATAACTTAATATGAATATCAACTATTATTATAACTTTCAAAGTATAAAAAATTTAGAGGCATTATCAATATTATTATTTGCAATATCTGATCAGATCGATAATAAAAAAAAAACATCTAAATTTATTCATTTTGCATTAGCAAAGCAATACAAAATTTATATAATATAGTGCATGATTGAACACATTACATATTTTCTGGTTGAGTAATCGATAATAAAATAAAAAGCGCATTTTTATATATTTTTTTTTATATTTCCAATTGCCTTATAGGATTCTGAAATAATTTTGAATATAATTATATTAGTCGTCCCAGTCTGTGGATCAAGATTCGAATCCATTCGTTCTCACCGTTACACAACCAGCGAACAACGACTTTCAACTTTTTGCATCATTAAAAATCGGGCATAAAACTTACAAAGCACTAATTAATACAGAGGCTATTAAAAATTATGCCGGAGACAAAATTACATAGGCATACAAGGGCTCCCTAGAAAGCTATAGCAGAAAAATAGAATTAGCGAACGGTTCATCGATGGAACTAAATAAGAAATTAGCTATCGACTTCAAGATCGAATCGATAATTTACAGACCCGAGAAACATTCATAATAATGCACGGATTAACAGAAGAAGAAGAAGTTTATTGATTCAAAAATAGGGAAAGCATTATTACATACAAAATTAATCAATTTATAACATTCATATATGATAAAAATAACAATTACACTTAAAATATAGTATCTAGACTTATTAAAAAATATAAAACAATAATATATAACATAAAACATGACAACAAAACAACTACCTAACTATTGGTGCTTTTAATATGGTCCATTAATTTGCTTTTAAACATTTGTATAGATGAACAACTTTTAACTGTTTGAGGAAGCTTATTAAAAAGATCAAAACCCTTAAACAACAAAGTGTTTCTTGAAGCCGTCCTTTTTGTTTTCACAATGTGTAAATTGCACTTACCTCGAGTAGAGTAATTGTGAATATCACAATTCCGTGTAATAAACTCACAAAAGTAAGCAGGGGCCAAATTATTTAGAATTTTATAAATGAACAACATTGTAAGGTAAAAGACCCTTTGTTGAACTAAAACCCACTGCAGCATGCTAAGCATTGTTGCTATAGGTGTATATCTGGTTCCACCAATAATGATTCTCATTCCACCATTTTGTAATTTTTGCAACTGGGCCGATTGATTTAAATTGAAGAGAAAAATAACCGACGAGCAAAAATCGAAGTGAGGTTGAATAATCGCATTAAAAACTGTAATTTTAGTTGCAGTTGACAAATTTTTAGATATTCTTGAAAAAAAGTATAATTTTTTAGAAATCTTTTTTAATAGGTAATTAAAATGGTCATTAAAAGACAATAAATTATCCAATTTAAAACCAAGGTATTTAATTGTTGTAATGATTTCTATTTTGTCATTGTCAATTTGAAGATTAATAGTATTAATATTAATATTTGAGTATTTGTATTTCATTGTTATTATCATAGCCTTTGTCTTTAACACATTTAACTTTAGTTTGTTGATCTTTAAATATTTATTAACAGACTGCAATGCTGAGTTCATTTTAGATACAGCATTTTCTAAGTTTGAATCAAAACATGCAAGTAGGGTGTCATCTGTATACAAATTAAAGAAATCACATTTAACAAACAAGTTTATATCATTTAAATACAATATAAATAAAAGGGGTCCTAAGACACTACCTTGAGGTACCCCAATATTAACACTAATTGCAGAAGAAGTAATATCATCAATCCTCACTTGTTGCTTTCTATTCAATAAGTAATCTTGAAACCATTCAAGAATATTTCCTCCAATACCATAGCCTTCTAATTTAGTGAGAAGTATATTACGATCAATAGTTTCAAACGCTCTTTTTAAATCAAGGAATACTACTACTACAAAATTATTATTGTCCAATTCAGACCTGAATTTACAAAGTGAAAGTTGCAGTGCAGTTTCACATGAATACTTTTTACGAAAACCTGACTGAGTATTCATTAAGATTTCATTTTTATCAATGTGATCCATGACTTGATCATATACTACCAATTCTAATAATTTCTCAATGGGCGGAAGTATATTTATAGGTCTAAATTCATCCGCCTTAATAGTATTATTAACTTTTGGTATTGGAACAACTGTACTGATTTTTAATAAATCTGGAATTTTTGATGATCTAAGAGAAGTATTTATAAAATTTAAGATAACGTGACCACAAGTTACAAAAAACTCTTTTAATATTTTGGAGTTTAGTATTTCATGTTACTTCTATTATCTAACGACTTAACCATGACTGCCAAGTCGCTCAGTGACAGTAACCGAAATTCATGTATACTAGGATACAAATTCTGATTATCATAACTCCATAGTTCTTCAGAGTCGATAGTTTCAACAATTTGCTGAATACTAGAGACGAAATACTCACCAAACTGACGCACCATTTCAACTTTGTCGCTCAGAATGCATAACTGATTCTGAACCTTAAATTCAATGCGATAAGGGAATTTTTGACAATTATTGTTAATTAGTGTTTTTAGCGTTTTCCACATAAGTCTAAAGTTATTTTTATACCTATCGATTTTATCAAAATAATATTGTTCTTTTTTTGCTTTTAACATATTAACTACTACATTTCTTGCTCTTTTAAAATCCTCCCATTTGGCATTTCTATCATTTATGTTAGCAGTTTTAAAAGCTTTGTATAATTTGTCCCTAATTTTAATTTTACTATTAACTTCGTTATCAAACCATGGTATGTTACTTTTGATCTGACATGTTTGAATAGGTGCTATTTTATTTATGACAGACTGACTGTTTGATAAAATTTCATTGTAAATAGTATTGACATCAGTACAATCTAAATCCCAATCACAAGAAAGTAAATTCATTTGGATTTGATATATTTTTTTCTCGTTCAGACATCTGTAACGTTTACTAGATACATTAACATTTTGAAAGCTATTACTAAAACTGACCGATATTATTGAATGATCACTCAACTTGGGAGTTGAATGAACAAAACAACTAACCAGATCATTATTAACAAGAACATAATCAATTAAGGTTTCACTAAAATTCGTAATTCTAGTAGGTTCTGTTACTAACTGCTTAATGCCACATTGTAAAAACATTGCTTTAATTTTCTGAGTGTAGAAGCTGGCACTTAAAAAATCCAAATTAAAATCACCAATTAAAATACAATTGACATTACTTTTAAATAATTCATCAAAAATATGCTCTAAGTTATCTAAAAATACTGCATCAGAACTAGAAGGTGAATGATACATGCCACCCAAAACAATCTTGTAAGAACCAATATCTACTTTAATAAATTTACACCAAAAATTATCTTTTTTAACAAAAGTTTTAGCGGCAGTACACTTAAGGTTATCCTGAACATATAGTACAACACCCCCTGTAGATCGTTTAGATGAATTGCAGCGTATCACCTTATACCCACACAAAGCAATTTCAGAATCTTCAATTTCACTTGTAACTCGAGCTTCGCTAACCACTATTATTTTAGGACAATAACACAGCAGACTTAACTTGATTTGATCCATTTTGTTTAACAAGCTCTGTGCATTTAAATATAAAACATCAATATTAAATAATATACTAGGGCTACTTACTAGTTTTTTTGAGATAATATTACGTCTTTTTTCACTATTGTAGGCTTATTATTAATGAATTTGATTGTTTTAGAATTATCACCTTTCTTAACCATATCATCTAATTGTAATTTGATTTTCTTGAAATACTCTTGCTGGGCTTTTGTTTGATCAAGGGAAATTCTGACATCGGGCACTTTAATTAATCTTTTATTTTTGACAACAGTTTTAGCATCTTCAGCTGTATTCAATACTACTTTAATGGGTCTCGTTCTGTTAGCAAATTTTCCCAATCTAAATAGTTTAATATTATTTTTGTTAATATTAAAATCAGTCAAAATATTTAGTACCGCTTGTTTGTCCTTTGCATTACGATCCGATTGATTATTTTTAACAGAGTCATTAACATTAAATATAATTATATTGGAAGCCCTATTCTGCCTCTCCAGCATTTCGTAAATAATATCCTCCATATCTGGTGCAACAGATGTGACATTTTCCTTATGTAGAATTTTATTTATACTTTCCTTAAGCTCACTCACTTCTTTTAACAGAGCTGGTACCTTCTGAAATCCCACTTCACACTGTTCACAGAAAAACTTTAGTTTACGTTTCGTTTTCAACTGCATGCATTTAACTTCAGGTGCTGTTAGATTACCACATTCCATACAAAGCACAGTTCTGCATCCATCACAAGCAAAAACTTGATTTAAGTCAAGTTGGTTTTTACACTCGGCGCATGTATCCATTTTATTTATTAAAATATAGAACAAATATAGAAAACTTCCTGGACTATAATCATAATCTCGGAACCACGTAGCCTTATCAGCACATTAAGTTTTTATTGTCACTATTTTATTTTATTCATCAACTTTTTGTAGTAAAGAAAGGATTCAACATCAAAGTTATTCAATTAAACAGCTAGTTACACTTAAAATTTTCTAGAAATTTACTTATACACAATTTCAATTTTAACTTGCCAAAAAATTAGAAATTTTTGACCAGTTTAAACCATAAAACAACACACATTTATGGAGCACATCAATTTACCATACAATTAGAATACAGTTTTTTTGAAAAGACGCTATATCTGAGTCAAATTTCTTAGCAAAAATTCAATTAAGTTCGATCGAGATATGACTACACAACATACGAAGCTTCGAAAAGAGACCTGTAATGCTTTGAAGTACACTACCCAAACTAGTACAGATTTTGTAACGACTTTCGAAAAGTCAGCGAGCTATCAGATAAGGACGCATATCCGTTACCCAGAATATCGGAAATTCTGGATAGACTCAAAGAGGCAAATTTCATTTCAGCCCTTGATTTAAAACAAGATTATTTCCAAATACCTCTGGAACAGACAAGCCGCCCAGTAACAGCATTTAATAATAACCGAAAAAGGACACCTTCAATTTAAAATTACTCCATTTGACCTGCACTCCGCTGGAGCAACTTTCCAACGCCTGGATATAGTAATATCTCCCGTTATAGAGTTTACATTCGCCTAATTAGATGATATCGAAGACATTCCAAGAGCATTTAAATCATCTACAAGAAGTCTTTCGAAGACTGAGAGTGGCTAGATTATAGATAAACATCGAAAAATGCACATTTTGCCATCCAGAACTCAGATACTTGGGACACATTGTTGGAATAGAAGGAATAAAAAGCGACCCGGAGAAAACCACCGCTATAAGCGTACTTGTGGCACCGAAAAATGTGCGTCGGATCCGCCGTTTTCTAGGAATAACTTCATGGTACCGCCGATTCATAGAAAACTATTCGACAATTAAATAACAGGACCACTAAATTTGCATCTGGAAAAGAGATTAAAATGGAAATGGACCGATAAACAGCAACACCCTTTTAAAGAGCTTAAATCGAAACTTACATCAGCCCCAGTATTAGCATGCCCAGATTTTTCGAAAACATTTGATGGAGTGGTGGACGTGATGTTGCGTTAACACAGAAGTATGACGGACAAGATACTCCACGGCCGAAAAAGAATGTCTATCCATCGTATACGGAATAAAACAAATGAAACTATACATTGAAGGTTATAATTTTAAGGTCATCTCAGACCAACAGTCCTTGAAATTGCCGAGGAACCTGAAAAATCCTTCGGGTTGGTTAGCTAGGTGGACTTTAGAATTACAACAGTATGACTTTGAGGTAATATATAAAAAGGGAGTCCTCAACAAGCAGATGCTTTATCCCGGCAACCACAAGAAATTCGTAGCGAAGAACCAGAGCTGGAATTGTTAGCAATAAAATTTGCCGAATGGTGCAAAAATACTACTGGACTAAAAGGTTTAAACAAATTGCAGACTGCTAGAGCTTGTAGGAAGCGCCTTCAGTATAAACCGTCACAGATACAACCAGCAGGAAAAATGCAACCATCCATTGTAGAGAAGCCTTGACATAACGTCTCCATCGATTTAATGGGACCATTCCCAAGATCTACAAAACGGAAAATTTTTTATAGTCATCCAAGACCGGTTTACGAAATGGGTTATCGCCCAACCGATAAAGAAAGCATCCGTAAGCTCCATCATGGACACTCTGTGCTCAAAAATATTTATGCAGTTCGGAATCCCACAGAAAGTCATATCGGATAACGGTTTACAATTCACATGTAGCAATTTTAAAAGGTTCCTAAAAATATACAACGTCCTTACATCACTGTGCAGATTGCTTTGTTTGTCTTCATTGGATCAACATCCCTAAATGAAGCCAAACATCCGTTTTAAATATCTAAATCTTGAAAACGTATCTTCAACAATAGGTCTAAAAATGAACATCAGTAAGACCAAATTTATGACAAATTTAGTTCCCAGCGAACACCTAATCATCCAAAATCAAGTGGTAGAATTGACAGAAAAGTACATATATCTTGGTCATGAAATCAAAATAGGCAAGGACAACCAAACCTGCGAATTTCAACGACGAATAACACTGGCTTGGGCGGCGTATGGTTCACTAAGAGACATCTTTAAGAGCAACATCCCGGAGCTATGAAACGGAAGTTCTTCTATGACCAATGTGTTCTTCCTATTATGACCATCGAGCAAAAAGACAAAAGAGGGAATGTAATCCTTATGAAAAGGAGACCAAAAAAGTGGCCTCTGATGGCGGACATATCCGGAAATGCGAATGCGCCAAATTTAAATTTTCCGACACTTATTAACAGTAGCTATAAAATATTTTTCGAATGTGTCTTAGACGAGAAAGTTTTAATTAAATATTAACGATAATAGTCTAAAATGCGACACAATTGTTAAAAAGCTTCAATATAAATAAGATTTCATGTGACAGTTGGGACAAACAATAACATAACCCAACTAAATTTAATGTCTTAAACAAGGAAAGGGACTCTCTTTCCTTGTTTAATGTGGCCTCTCAAGATGGCACTTCCTGTCTAACAATATTTTTGCCCCCACTACCTTTACATTCCCTCTTTTGTATTTTTGCTCGATGATTATGACATACGAAGCAGAAACTCTCACGCTCACAAAAACAACAGCACTAAAAATGCGAGTGGCACAAAGGCGCATGGAAAGATCATTTCTCGGCGTGACAAAAAACGATAAAATAAGGAATCAAGACTTAAGGAAAAGAACAGGTATCAGTGATGTCGTCGAACGTATAGCCAAGCTGAAATGGAATTGGACAGGTCACATAGCGAGACTGAAAGACACAAGATGGACCCGAAAACTAATTGACTGGCGCCCACGAGAAGACAAACGCAGCAGAGGACGACCACCAATACGCTGGATGGACGACATTAGACGAATATCCAAGAAATGGCAACAAGAAGCACAGAACCGTGAAGAGTGGCGAAAAAATAGAAGAGACCTATGTCCAGCAGTGGACAGAAGAGGTTGCATGATGATGATAATATATATATATATATATATATATATATATATATATATATATATATATATATATATATATATATATATATATATAAACCATTTAAACATCATTTTAAAACTGGGCACCATTTTGACTAGGTACTCAAATTTTAAAGTTCTGAAGCAAGAAATTAATTATAAAAAAAGATTAAAATTAAGATTAAAGAAAAATAGGCAATAAATTACAAAGCAGACACGGGACAATTAAGCAAGTCCATAATTGGTATCATAGTTACATAGTTTTTTTTTATTATTTTTATCAAAATTATATTGTAGTTTTCTCCTGATAATACTAATATTGAGACATAAAGAAAAAAGAGTTTTATTTACAAATAACGGACACCGCAGACCTGGTAACACACAACAATTATTTGTTGTGTTAACGTTGGTAAAATTTAAAATTTGAAACTAACGACACGTCGTGAAATGAAATGAAAAGAATAAGTATGATAAATCGTCTCACCTCCCACATAAAATTTCCATCATTTAAATTCAGCAAAATGACATACGCTCTAAATTCAGCTTCATTCTTACAACTTTCACCTTTAAGCGATAAATCATGATACATATACTTCAAGGTTTGCAAACATTTCGTCAAGTTTTCAGTGTTAATTTTCTGATCAAATACCGAAGGATCTTCTGCTACAAGTCTGGCTGAGCAATGGATGTGAAATCGAGCACATTGTTCTACTAACTCAACTGCTCCCTGGGAACAGAGTTCCTGTTGTGTGATATCCTTTCTAATACTTCGAGTTCGATCCCAAAGAAAATGAAACCAATCACCGATATGAATCTGCAAATGCATCCATTAAAAAGGATTTATGAAAGATTTTAGTAAATAAATACCTCGTCCGTGTCGCACAGATCAATTATATTATGTAAAAGATAGCCCATAGTCATTTGTAGAACATCTACTGGTCGCAATTCATGTGCCAACGGAGCCTCTTGATCAGCGGAACTTCTAGAATATTGTTTGACAGCTTTGTTGTGTTTCATTGTCCTTTCGTTTTCATCTTGTTCATACCAGGCCACCTAAAATGACCGTGAAATGAAAAAATTAAAATTATAAACAAAAAATTAAACTTATATATTATAATTTATTACAAAACATACATTATCATAAACTAGACAATGATTCAATACAATACAATACAATTCAAAGACAATAAACAAGAAGCAGGAGTGATTCGAACTTCACATATTTAATCATATTTATTATGGTTATATTAATTGATATTTTAGGATTTCAAACCACTATAACGAATTTACTAGAGTAATTAACTTAATATATACAGTGTGTCCTAGTAATGGAACGTGATTTCACTAACGGTGATACAGTCACGCTGATTTATAAATAAATAAATAAATCACCGATAACTAGCGTTCCTTTCTAACTTCGATAACCGTGATCAGTGACCAGATATATCAGATATCAAATCACGGTCACTGGCTCACAAAACTGTTTATATAATATATTACTCATATTGTTTATATAATAAATATGATATTCTCGGTGAACGTGATTTGGAGAACGGTAACTAACATCTGGGTTTTACTAACCGGTGAATATTAGAAACTGAAATACCAGATATTTTATGTTATTATCTACTGATATTTGTCTTTTTAAAATGATGTCATTGATTTAACGTACTGAATATATTTTTTCTTTCATAAAAACATTCTTATATAAATAAGTTTATAAAAAAATTTAAGTGAAATTCTGGAGTTATTTTTAGTTTTATTTAAAAAGGAAGCGTTGTCAAGAAAGTTTTAAAGTGCTTTCTTTAAATGGATTATTTTATTGATATCATTGTAAATTTATTATTATAATTATAAGTTAAACCATCTAGTTGTGAAAGTTAAACAAATCAATTATCAGCAATATGTTTTTATAGTAATACCTAACACAGAGTGATCGCGATAGTTCTGTTTAGTTTACGATACTTGTGACTACCTGTTACTGTACGTAAAAGAACGGTGATTACGGTCACCGTTTAAAATCACCGTTATTTAAAAATCACGGTCACTGATCGCAGCCACGTTCATCACTTGTGCCCAACTAAGTCAGCATTATTTACTTTTATTTGTAGTTTTATTATAAAAACTTATTCTTTACAAAAAGTTCTGCATGTTCTAAAACCTAAAATACAATCATCAAATATTAATTTTTTTCAGTCATATACGCGGTTTGTCAAAAAATATGAATTGTGGATAGATATTGTTAACTCCTAAATAAAATTCATATTTTTTATAAAAACCTCGTACATGAATACAGAAATTTAATATCTGATAGTCGCATCTAGGTATTAGATCATTCAGAACTTCTTATTTACAAGAACTTTTTTCATTAACCTAAAAAAAAGTGGTACAGTAGACGGTACTGTAGACTAGCGTGAAGCTTCATACTATGTTTGATGTTTTTTTTTTTAATTTAAATATTTTTAAAATTGAATAAAGTCATTTTATTAATTATTTATTATTTCTATAGATTTTAATAAAATTAAAAACTTTACATTTATACATTTACATTTGTATAACGCACTCTCCTCGTCACGAAAACGGACTCTTCCAACTGTTATGTTGTACTGTTATTTTGTAAAAGGCCATATTTAATATGTGCCGATTTAAAAATCTCTTCCAAAGTGTAAATATGAAAATTCAACTTAAAATGTTTTACTAATAACCCTTTTTATCGCACTTTAATACAATATTCGAACTGATAACTGTAAAAATCCGACATTGTATTTATATGAAATTATTTTAAAACTAGAAGTGTCTAAAACAAACATTTAAACAGATGATTAATATTAATTATTGTTATTAATTAGATGGAATTTAGAATGATTTTAAATTTTGACCGTTCGAGAATCGTTACGAATCGAATTCTAGTATCATTCTTTTATTTTTCTGTTTATTTTACTATATTTTTTATTCGCAGATATTTTTTTAATTTTTTACATTTCATTTATTGCCTATATTTTGTTTGTTAATATTTTTTCTTTTTCTTAAAAGAAAATGGAGAGTAGTGAATCGATGTGCGGACCGCTATTTCGTAGCGCTACTTCCGTGACGCTTCCCTCGGCATTTTACTACTAGAGAAAAAGTAATATAACACTATTATAGAAGCTTCGCTTCAAAAGTTTTCCATATTATGCATACTTAATTGGGCGATATGGGAAACTTATTTATTTTTATCTTATGAAGAAAAAAAATTCTTTATAAAAAGTTCTGAAAGATCTAAAACCTAGAATATTAATTTTTTTAGTCATATACGCAGTTTGTCAAAAATATGGATTTTATGTAAGAGTTAACAATATCCATAATTCATATTTTTTGACAAACTGGGTAGGTATATAACTAAAAAAATTTAATATTTGATCTTATATTTTAGGTTTTAGAACATGCAGAACTTTTTATAAAGTATAACTTTTTGAAACGGAACTTCTATAATGGAGTTGTATAACTTTTTCGCTATACTGAAATGCAAAGGCGAGTGTCACGAAAGAAGTGCCATGAGACGGCGTCACGAAATAACGGTCTTCACATCGATTCACTACTCTCCATCAATTCGTTTCTGGTCATCATATATTTATTCTAAGCAGGTTTAAATTAAAAACTGTAAAAAAATAACTATCAAAATAAGGAGTTCATATCGAGACTCTAAATCGAACGGAGGATTAAATGTTTCCATGTCTACGTGCGACCGGTTCTCGAATTGAACAGATAAATGTTAAAGTGAAGTGATTAAAAAGCAATCAATTAATAATAGACTTGAAAACAATAAACTCATCAAAATTTTGTAAATTTAAAAACAATTTACCAATTTATATATAATGTTTCCAACGGGGAACGGACCAGAATTTGACAAATCCTGGTCCGTCCATCAAATAAAATAAATGGTTACGCACTAATGCATATTCCAAACAACACACAGGGTCAACCACAAATCAACAATACACAGGGTTATCCACAAATCTCAAAAACACCAGGTATGTCCAATATGCAAATTAACCAACCCACAACATCTTCCACCAATATGATATTTCCCCCAAAACAAGAAAATATATAAATCGACAAAACGCGCCACATAACACCAATATAAATAACAGTTTGAGTTTTAACTTTAATCTTGGGTACTGTTCTGAAGCTATTTTCTTGTGGCATCTTAATGCAATTACTATTTTCATTGGAAATAAGCCCAATATAAGTTTAAAATAATTTATTATTGGCGTTTCGATTTCCACTGCAGAAATCGTTCTTAAAATACAAACAATAAATTAAACAAATTTTACATAATGACGGTATTAGATTTTTGTTTCGATGCAGGGCAGCGAAAGCCGCTTATACGTATTTCGACCTCTTTAGGTCTCCTCAGAACGGTATAGCCACTGCTCTGAACCAAAACAAAAATCTCTCCCGTCCTAGACAATAGTTATCAAAATAACTATATACGGACGTAACTACGCCATCTAAAAACAAAAAGACAAATCAAACGATTTCTACCTAGCGAAACCGAATTCAAATTTTTACCAGTGTTTCCTAAAACTTGCGAAACAAACAGCTGGATAAATTGGATAAATGTTTGTTTCGCAAGTTTTAGGAAACACAGTGGTAAAAATTTGAATTCGGTTTCGCTAGGTAGAAATCGTTTGATTTCTCTTTTTGTAAACAAATTTTGTTTTTTGTTACTTGGTGAAAAATTCATCTAATAATTTAATTTTATCTGACTCATTCATATTGAAAATTCGGAAATATATTATACATTTTAAAGTAGACGACTTTAAAGTTATACATTTGCCAATATTGTTGAGTTGCGTTCCTGGGACGACTTTATTGTAAGATAGTTCGTTCATTCGATTACATGAAATTAACTTTAACTTGAGAATACCCGTCAGAAAAAATCATAGCATTTGATCCGTCTTTAAAAAGACACCCACATGCAATGATGACAGTAAAATTCTTCCGTTAGTGATTCAATAGTAAATCATGAGAAAAAACCAGGAAAAACATCATGATACTATCCAGACATGCTAAGTATTTTTTTCTTATTCGTATTATAGTTTACTCTAAATAAACACCAAACTCTCATTTTTTATGTATGTTTTAAAAACATAAATGATGTATCCTCGATAGGTTGTTTTCCTGAATAGGTTTGATTTCTTTGTTATTGAGGCAAAAGTAGTAAGTACTCTGGAAATTTTTATTTTAAAGTAAGACGATTTTGTAAATGATTAAAACTGTATAAATACCCATTTATATTATGTGAATGAATAATTTATAAAATATACAGTCACAACCATTTAAAACAACTCAAGGAGTTAGACCAGGGGGAAGTCTCAGTCCAGTGCTATTCATAAATGTAATAGATGAGATAGTGAAAGAATGTAAGAAAACATTCAAGAAATTCTGCATCGGTTGGAACAGAATGCAAATGGTAAACGCTGAGATATGTATATTTGCAGACGACATAGTATTCATTGCGGGAACTGCAGAAAAACTAAAATACAACTTAGAGAAATGGAACCTAGAAGCAAGCAAATACAACTTAAACATAAACAAAGAGAAGACTCAGATAATGAAAATATCAAAGAAACAAGAGACGGAAGATCAAATAGAAGTAATGATAGACCAACAAAAAATAATACAGACAAATTCATACAAATACTTAGGAACAGTAATCAACAACAAAGTAGACATTGAGGACGATCTTAACAACAGAATGGAAAACACAGGAAAACTATTCCAAGCACTAAATAGAGGATTCCTTAACAACAAAGAAATATCAACAAAGACCAAGATGACAATATACAAAACAATATATAGACCCACAGTGACATATGGAGCAGAAAATTGGATATTAAACAAAAGACATCAGAGCAGAATTCAGGCAGCAGAGATGAAATACCTCAGAAGAACGATCGGAGTAAAAAGAACTGATAGAATCAGAAATGAAGAAATAAGAGAAAGACTCAAAATCAAACCGATACTCGACTCAATCAAGGAGAAAAAATTGACATGGTTCGGACATCTAACCCGGATGGACAATAATAGACAAGTAAAAAGAGTGTGGGACGCCAAACCAATAGGGAAGAACAGAAGAGGAAGACCCATTAAAGAATAGAACAGTGACATCTCGCAGATACTGCAGAGTAAGGGTAAGACTTGGCAGGAAGTAACACAAATGGCATACAATAGGCAGGAATGGAGAAAGTTTGTTAAGAGCTAGGACACCTCAGAAGACTGTGAATTATTGTAATTTAATGAATTGTATTATAAACGGCCCAACACCGAAAGGTACAAATGGGTCTACTGATTAAGTAAGTAAGTAAGTAAGTTATAAAGGATTTTAAATTAATAAAAGTATTACTTATATGTATTTTTCTTTTACTTTGTGGTATTGCCGTAATTTTGATAAAATGTATCAGTATATAAGTCCGACCCTGTATACAACTATAAATAGAAGATAAAATCCGAAATATCTTGCTACGAACAGTACTTAGTGGAATACTCCCCTACAAGTCATTTTAAAAAGTTTATCTAATTTTATAAATTAGGTTAACTGATAGTCATTAGAAACACTTATTGTCAATGTAGACAGATTGAGTGAATAAACTTTCAAATATATATATATATATATATATATATATATATATATATATATATATATATATATATATATATATATATATATATATATATATATATATATTCTCAAGGTTTCAAATATTAGTTTACTCTTGTATACATTTTTAAGTTAATAGTTCTGTTCTGCGAAAATACAACAAAAATGATAAAACGAACGCGTTATATTTTTAACATTTGGTTATTCTTTGATTTTACAGTATATGTGGTAGTAGTAACATATATGCAACCTAAACTGGTCTTTTTAGGTTGGGCTGCACTCCGAAAAATGAGACGACAGGTGGACAAAAATATTAGAGACCACGTACAGACAAGCAAAGCCGCGGAAGACCCCAACGCGATGAACTAATTACCTCAAAAGAATTGTGACCAATTGGATAGTAGAGGCGCAAAACAGAAAAAGATGGAAATATCTGGAGGAGGCCTATGTTCAACAATGAACAAAGCAAGGCTGATTGATGATGACGAATGATTAACATATATAATTAGAAAGGTAAGATTTCGTGGAAACCGGACATATGAACAAAATTATCATAGTACATTCTCTTACCTGATGTTTTATTTCTCTAAACAGTCTTTCTTTTTCAGGGCACATATCAGGACATGTCCCGACTGTAGCCGATGACTGTTCTGTAGGATTTCGCTTCAGTTTAAGTTTCATCAATTTGTCTCTGGCCTCCAAAATTCTATACTTATCATCAACAGTACAACCTTGAGACACAACTAACTTTACCAGTTCTATTTCCTCTGCAGATAGGGCAGCACTAAAAATTTTAATTTTTCAGGATAATGTACACATTCGTAGATATACTAAAAAAATAAATAAAACTGTCATAACACTACTGTATACTTGTAATGCACCTGAACACAATTTGATAAAAGTTAAATTACAATAAAGTCTCCTACATGTTATTGTATTAAAACGTCGCTTAGTAATAACACTCAAATGTAAAGCACTCTGTGCTTTAGATAGAAAGATAAAAAATATTAAGCATCAGATATATTGATGACTTAGAGGATGTTATACAGAGTGGTCCTTAAGTAATTGTACAAAAAGAAACCGTAGATTATACACTTTAAAATATTACGATTTAAGCCAAATTGCTTTAATAAAATGTTGATATTAAGAAAGATACAGGGATAAAGATACATTATTTTAACAAAAAAAGGTATACTTGTTAATAACTTCAAAACTCAGCAGTTTTCGAGATAATCGCATTTTACAAATCAACTACATAATTCAGATTTAACGCAATTACTCGCAACGAAAGAAAATTAGACAAAAGCATCAATACTTCTGAATTTTGGTATAAAATACTGTTGTGAATTTATTAATTGTTAAGTCTTTAATTTATAATGTCTTGTTCTTATCTTAATTCATTAAAAAGCACAATAACTGATATTTATTTATTTATCACTACATATACAATAATTTATTAGTAGGCGAGCGTAACAATATCGCGAGCGCGAATCTTCTTTATTAACTGTTTCTTCAATTAGAGTTCCGTTATTATATACCAGTGCCGTTATCTCGAAAAGTCTAAAACCTTCGATGGCGAAACGGTAAAGGCAAACTGGATTTCCCTCGCATCGGTTCGCCCTTATTCCGGAAGGTCATTCAGGTAAATCGAAGTCTCTCGTAAAATCTAAAACATATTAGCATTAGTCATCATATATTTTACAGTTATTTTTAGGCCAGGATAGTTATCGTAACATTGCCCCCCTCTTAAAAGATGGTTCCTCCTGGAACCTTGTCGGGACTGGAACCGGAACTGTATGCTGGTATCGGCAACTGGACCCTCTTTTACAACTTCCAGTTGTATAAAAATGACAAGGGACGGTTTTCTCTCCGCACCAGTAACTATGCGGATTGCAACAGACTAACACCTGGACTTCGGTGTCTTTGAAGATCTCCTCCACCATATTTCGGATAACCCTCCAATCTAATTGGCGGCACTCCAACTTTGGTATGGCTAACTTTTGCACGTCGGACTCTAGTACGTGCTCTCTCAATTGAAGTAAGGCTTCCCATACATCTCGGTAGGTAGGTTGGTCACGGGCAGTGTCTTTTGTCACCAGGTAGAAAAGGTAACGTGATGCATCTTGGAGCTTCAAGGTTTTACCGGGAGCTGGCACTTGGCATTGAAGTTCTGCAACTCGACCAAACTTCCTTCGAAAGACGGATGCCAACCCTGGTGCGTCCTTGATACTGGCCGGGATGGTAAGGGCCAGCGAGTAGTCATCGGGGAGCGCGAGTAGATCTTGCTTTTCTTCAGTGGTAACACCATGTCTCGCTTTACCGGTACCTCCATAGGCACCCATGAATTCCTCAAACGTGAGGTCACACACATCTTGGACTTGGTTTACTTCCACTTCTTCATCTACGTCGTGGTCACCTTCGAAAGACGCCAGCCGGTTATGGTGTACTATCATCGGCTTTCCCCTCGGAATCTTGCTTATTCGATAGATGACATCGTTGATTTTCTCCATGACGAGGTATGGACCTTCCCAAAACTGCTGCAATTTGGGAGAACAACCTTTTCGCTTCTTGGGATTATACAGCCATACTTTGTCGTTCTTCTTAAAGCAACCCTTTTCGACTTGTGTATCGTACCGTTTCTTCATTCGGTCGCTAGCGATCTGAAGGTGGGAACGGACCAACTCATGTACATCGTCCATTCTTCTTCGTAATTCGATCACATAATCTTCACCTGCTACATCTTCTCCAGGTCGACACCCAAATTCTAGATCACAAGGTAGTCGCATTTCGCGTCCGAATAGGACTCTGGCTGGTGTCTGGCCCGTTGATTCGTTAACAGCAGATCTGTAGGCCATTGTGAAGAACGGAAGGTATTGGTCCCAGTCTCGCTGATGATCGGACACCATCTTTGTCAAATACTTGCCAACTGTCCTATTCATTCGTTCTACCATACCATCCGATTGCGGATGATACGCGGTAGTTCTTGTTTTCTTCATGCCTAGTCTATCACATATTCCTTGGAATAGATCACTTTCGAAGTTCCTGCCTTGGTCACTATGGATCTCCAAAGGCACTCCAAATCGGCTGATATATTCTTGGATCAACTTATCTGCAACGGTGGCGGCCTTCTGGTCTGGAAGTGCATAAATCTCGACCCACTTAGTGAAGTAAAGTAATCCATTACTACCAACATGTACTTGCCCCCATTTTCACTTTCTGGAAATGGCCCTGCAATGTCCAAAGCTATTCTTTCAAACGGGCTTCCAACATTATATTGTCTCATAGGAGCTCTCCTTTTCCGGTGAGGCCCGTTACTCGTAGCACAAATAGTACATTTCTTACACCAGTCTTTTACGTCGTCGGAACTGTTCATCCAATAAAACCGTTCCCGAATTTGCTGAAGGGTTTTCCTTACACCAAAATGCCCTCCCGATGGACTGTCGTGTAACTGACGAAGTACTTCGGCTATTCTGCTCTTTGGGATCACCAACTGTCTTCTTTTCTCTGAACCGTCATCATTTTCCAGGACTCGTTTGAGCAAGCCATCTTCGATGATAAATGAGTCCCACTGGGCCCAATACGTCTTAACTACTGAGCATAGGTTTGATATTTCCTGCCAAGGTGGTCGACGGTTTTCCTCTTTCCATTTTCGGATTTTCCGTATAACTGGATCTCTCTCTTGTTCTTCCCTTATCTTAGTAGGCGTCCAGTCGTCGTTGACAATCGTCGTTCTTAGCACTGCTGCTTCCTTGGATTCCGTTTTGTTGCAGTGGGAACACTCTGCTGGGCATGGCCTTCTGGAAAGAGAATCAGCATTTCTGTGGCTAACTCCGGCTCGGTGCTCAATCTTAAAATCGTATTCTTGGAGTCGTTCGATCCACCTGGCTATCTGACCCTCTGGATTCTTAAACTGCATCAACCACTTAAGGGCGGCATGGTCGGTTCGGATTAAAAACTTCCTTCCATAGAGGTATTGATAGAAGTGCTCTACTGATTTCACTACTGCCAGAAGTTCTCTTCTCGTGACGCAATAATTCCGCTCAGGTTTTGAAAGAACTTTACTAAAATATCCGAGGACTCGTTCCTGTCCTCCTTGAATCTGAGACAGCACTCCTCCAATTCCCACATTACTTGCATCTGTATCTAAGATGAACTCTCCTTCTGGCAGTGGATACCCTAAAATTGGTGCTGTTATTAAATGCTTTTTCAAGGTCTCAAAGGCATTTTGGCAGTCTGTATCCCAGCGGTAATCTCTTGCTTCCTCCGTAAGTCGCGTTAATGGCTTAGCGATATCTGCAAACTTCTTAATAAACCTCCGGTAGTAAGTACATAGTCCAAGAAAACTTCTCACTTGATGTTTGTCAGTTGGTTTTGGCCATTCCTTAATGGAATCGATTTTCCCCTTATCCACGGCCACTCCTTCTTTACTGACTATATGACCCAGATAATTGACTTTACCTTGAAATAGCTGGCACTTCTTGGGGTTTAGCATCAATTGGGCAGCTTTAAGTCGATTAAAAACGTTTTCTAAATTCCTCAAATGATCTTCGAATGTCTCCCCCAAGACGATTATGTCATCTAAATAAACCAGGCATGTTTTCCAAGATAACCCTCTCAACACATTTTCCATAAGCCTCTCAAATGTCGCAGGAGCATTACAGAGTCCAAATGGCATAACGTTGAATTGCCACAATCCAGATCCTGTGGTGAAGGCTGTCTTTTCTTTATCTACTGGGTCCATTTCTACCTGCCAGTATCCAGACTTCAAATCCAAAGTAGAAAACAATTTACTTCCAGCCAATGTGTCCAATGTGTCATCGATCCGAGGCAGAGGATAACTATCTTTCTTGGTAACGTTGTTCAGCAAACGGTAATCCACACAGAACCTCGTCGTTCCGTCTTTCTTCTTAACCAGGACCACCGGAGAGACCCATGGGCTCGTAGAAGGTTCTATCACCCCGTCTTTCTTCATTTCCTGAACAATCGTTTCAGCTTCCTCTCTCTTCGCCTGTGGTAATCGTCGAGCTGTTTGACGAATTGGCTTAGCATTACCAGTATCAATTTTATGCTTAACAACGGTAGTTCTTCCCGTCTGTCCTCCTTTCGGTACGAAAATATCACGATACTGCCGAAGAAATTCCCTTAATTTCCTTTTCTCCATCTGATTTAGAGACTGTCCTGCAACTGCAACCATTTGGTCGAATTTGTCGTTGGAATTATCAGATGTTGTCGCCTGACGGATTATGGATGTCACAGGTACACAAGTTCCTACCTTTGTCTCTTTCTTGATGGTCACTGGGTAGTCGTTGACATTGATAAGTCTCACAGGAATTTCTTTGGCCGAAGTCACCAATTCCTTTCCAATTATGATTTCACGGCCAACCTCATCGTCGTGGTTCCAAGGCTCCATCATAACAGGTGTCCCTTCGTCTACAATTCCCTGTAGTCGCGCTACTATGATCGTTTCGCTTCTCGCAGGCACGACTGTATCTTCTGTAATGGCTGCTTGCACAGTGTTGTCATTATGTGGATGGAGAAATACCTCCTCGTTGCCAACTTTGATTACCTTATTCTTAAAATCCAATTGGAATCCATGCATATTCATTACGTGCATTCCTAATATAACATCCTCTTCGATGTCAGCAACTATAACAGTATGGACGAACTTTTCTGCTCCAATTCAAAATTGTACCTGGATTTCTCCATGAATGTTAGCATTTTCACCTGTAGCGGTCCGAAGTCGCAACCTCGTTGGTAACAGTTTCTTTCGGCTGTTTATAACTGTCGGGCGTATAATGGTTCTGGTCGCTCCGGTATCCACCAACAACGTATGCTTTTTACCATTTATGTCTCCATCTACATATACACTATCTTCACGACATTTCAAAGAAGCTATTAGTATGAGAGGGTCTTTGGAAAAGTTCTGGGTCGAAGCTGCCCCCCTAAGGCTGACCCGTTCTAGTTTTCCTGATGGTGAGTTTCTTGATTTGCGTCGTACCTAGGGTGCTTACAGGAGCTTCGTACGTGTCCTATTTCGCCACAATTCCAGCATCTGATGGTCTTCGTTTTCTTGTATGTCATGCTTTTTATCATATTAACGAGCTGGTCAAGTTTATCTTCATCTCCTTCCTCTTTTACAGTTCTAACTTTACTGTACCCGCCAGAGGCCTGCGTAGCTGACTCGTATTCGAGGGCGGCGGATAAGATATCAACCAGCGTTTTGTGACGAGCTAATCGCAGTGTTCTCTGCATTTCATGATCACGAAGACCATCAATAAACGTTTGAACGGCCAATTTTTCCATCATGTCTTCGGGAGCTGTTGGATAAGCATATCGTACTAATCTGGCAATATCTACCTCATATTCTTGAAGAGCCTCATCTTTCTCCTGTCTACGATTTTTAAGCTGTGACTGATATACATGCTCCAAATGTTCGTGGCCATATCGCATATTTAACCTCTTCTTCAGTTGTTCGAAATCATCGGTCTCCTCTACGGCTATGGTCTGAAGCACATCTAAGGCATCTCCTCGAAGAGCGATAGTCAGGTTTACAGCCTTTTCTTTTTCAGACCATCCATTTGCTCTTGCGGCTGATTCGAACTGTTTCATGTAGTTGTTCCATGATGATTTTCCGTCGAAAGTTGGGACTTTCACATGGACAGTACCTCCACTTCCTTCAAATTTCGGTCGTGTTTCCAACTTACATTTCGTCTCGTATTCTTTTGTCTCCACTGTAATTGGATTGTTTCCTCTCTCTGCTGTCCCGGTTTCCTCCATCTTCCTTTCTATCTCTTTAATCTTTTCTTCGAAGGCCGACATATCGGCAGCAACTTGGTTTTTTAGCGAAGACATTCTATTGTCGAGGGCAGACATCTCAGAAGTTACTTTAGAGATTTCCAAAGAGATATTAGCAGAGACTTTGCTTTCCAGCGAAGAAATCTCGTTAGAAACTTTGTCTTCCAAAGAAGCGATGTCGCCGGAAACTTTGTTCTCTAATGATGCGATATCACCAGAAACTTTGTTCTCTAATGATGCGATGTCACCAGAAACTTTGGCTACATCACCAGAAACTTTCGAAATCGACGAGAGGACAGCATCATGCTTGTCTTCAAATATATAAGTTTCCGGATCCAAACCTTCTTCTTTTAAAGCGTTCTTTAGTCGTTGGACTAAATCAGCCTTTTTCCCGGTAGAAGCTAATTCCCTATCTTCAAGATGCCTTCTTAAATCCGTAACTGTGAGCTCATAAATCGTCGTCATTTTCACAATTTATTTTATATTCACTTGTATTATTATTATAAGTCTAATTTATGTTCGATCTCACTTCTGCCACCATTTGTTGTGAATTTATTAATTGTTAAGTCTTTAATTTATAATGTCTTGTTCTTATCTTAATTCATTAAAAAGCACAATAACTGATATTTATTTATTTATCACTACATATACAATAATTTATTAGTAGGCGAGCGTAACAACAATATCGCGAGCGCGAATCTTCTTTATTAACTGTCCCTTCAATTAGAGTTCCGTTATTATATACCAGTGCCGTTATCTCGAAAAGTCTAAAACCTTCGATGGCGAAACGGTAAAGGCAAACTGGATTTCCCTCGCATCGGTTCGCCCTTATTCCGGAAGGTCATTCAGGTAAATCGAAGTCTCTCGTAAAATCTAAAACATATTAGCATTAGTCATCATATATTTTACAGTTATTTTTAGGCCAGGATAGTTATCGTAACAATACCTTTAATAAAGTTAATAGTTAGCAAGCAGATATCCTACATGTTATTGTATTAAAACGTCGCTTAGTAATAACACTCAAATGTAAAGCACTCTGTGCTTTAGATAGAAAGATAAAAAATATTAAGCATCAGATATATTGATGACTTAGAGGATGTTATACAGAGTGGTCCTTAAGTAATTGTACAAAAAGAAACCGTAGATTATACACTTTAAAATATTACGATTTAAGCCAAATTGCTTTAATAAAATATTATAGATATTAAGAAAGATACAGGGTGTTAAAGTGGAAATTTAAAATTTTAATTTTCGCTATAATTTTTATGTTTGTGAACATTTATGTATCAAAATTCATAACTGGGTACTATTGAACATCATAAATTATAATTTGATGCATGCTTTAATGTAGCTGATAGAGGGAGCCACATATGCCACATATGTGACATACATTTGCACTTAACTTTTTTGCTCTCTAAGTTACCGGTGTTTGTTATATAAAATATTAAAGATACATTATTTTAACAAAAAAAAAGGTATACTTGTTAATAACTTCAAAACTCAGCAGTTTAAGAGATAATCGCATTTTACAAATCAACTACATAATTCAGATTTAACGCAATTACTCCAAGCAACGAAAGAAAATTAGACAAAAACATCAATACTTCTGAATTTTGGTATAAAATACCTTTAATAAAGTTAATAGTTAACGAAATATTAAATAAAATAAATATATTAGCAGGATATAATAGCAGAATTTGACAAAATAACAGAATAATTGGATTTTACATCAAACATTTTACGTTGTATGTTAAATTAAAATCATTATCAAAATATTTTATTTATAAACCAAATTAAGAAATAGTTAAACTAAATAACATTAAACTTTTTGTCAAAGTAAGTGTTCGATATGTCCACCATTTTATTTAATTCATTTGTCAATACATTCCATAAAAGATCGTCTCATATCAAATAGCATCATTGGTTATAAAGAAACTGCTGCAGAATCTATGGTTTCTTTATGTACAATTACTTAAGGACCACCCTGTATATGGTCAATATTAATAACCGGAGTCGAGGCATGGGCGCTAAAGACAGTGAACTTATATAAACCAAATGCCTCTAAAATTTCAAATTATCAGGCGAAAATGATAACAATAGCACACAAAACGGGATGTGGCACTCCGGGAGTGACCGAGTAGTGGAAGCATAGCTTTCTTCTATTATATTTATTTTTTCATTTTATGAATTTTATCAATTTTATTATTATATTGTTTTTGTTTTATTTATTTTATTTTACGTTATTTGATTTTATTTTATTTTAACTTTTTTTTTTTGTTTTATTACGAAACCCGCGTTGGGCTGCGTTTACTAATCCAATTAGTGTGTGGTCACGCGATCTTCGTTACAGTCGTTTCATTTTACCGTTTCAGTCGTTTTTATGTTTTCTGCTAGTCTGTCACCAGCAGCGACAGCAACAGCAGTGGTAAACACAATAACAAAGTAGGAAGTCCAAGCACTACAAAAAATAAAGGAAGCTAAAGTAGTTGGAGCACATAATATTCGTAAGATATAACCAAATTGAGTAATAATAATGGGTTGTCGAGATACCTACCACAATAAATAAAAAATCCCATTTTCGTCACAATATGTCTAATCGGAATAATAGATAAGAAGTTACAAATTGACACCCCATCGTTTAATTCAATATATATTATGGATATGAATGAACGTATGAATTGGCCAAATGCAACCTTCAACTAAAATGGCGTAACTTATACTTATACAAGTGTCAGCTCATAACAAGTTCATAATGAAAGTGATTTGATTAAAGATTTCATTTTAGTAATCACTTATTTTACCACAACATTTTTTTGAAATTGATATCGATTGTAGACAGGCGATATATCGGTGGAGCTCACTATACTCCACACATGGTTCTAAAACTATTGTGGCATTTTTTATATTAATTATTATATTTTATAGCCGTAATGGTAATAAAAAGATATTTTATATTTACCGCATCGATTTCCACTACGGAAATTGTTCTAAATAAACTTCTAAATAAAAAATAAAGATAAAGTTCCCCAAGAAAGTCTATTTGGATAACGATTTCCAACATTTTCGAATTAGAGTTAGTGTATATACAATATACACCGGTATTTAGGCGCCACGCCCTTCCGGTAGGGATCTATGGAGGAGTATCACCGAGACACAAGCCCTTACCTCTTGCCGTACTGCTCCACCATAGGTTTTTTCCACCATTTTTATTTTTCTGTACACCGAGCCGGGGCTTGAACATACATCCATTGGTTTATTCGACAGTGAAGCGAATGAGAATCAGCCGCCTGGCCCGCTTTGGCTATCTGACCGACGGTCGATAATTATACATTTATTATACCTATCTTTATACATAGTATATATATATATATATATATATATATATATATATATATATATATATATATATATATATATATATATATATATATAACGGTTCATAAATTTCCGCGCTCAGATAAATGAAAATTACTAAGTTCTCGGTAAGAAAAAAAGCAAAAAAAGATGAAACTAAATTCCAATAAGTTATTACCGACTACAAAAATGGGGATACTATTAAGTAAGGGAAATATATTACGCGTTATTGTGACAATTGTAGGTATTACAAAATCGAGACAAAAAGGGATACATTACCACAGTTATTTACAATAAATCAGTTCCTCTCATCAGGGAAGAGTTCCAATCAGGCTCTTCTCATTGCTACCTAAAAAGTTTCAGTTGTTAAAAAATCTCTTCGTGAGATTGCGGACTTCATCTCTACGTGGTGATCAAGGATACAGAAGTTTGTCATGTTTGAATAAATAGTAGGTATTTTTGATACAACGTTGTATTATTTTCTAATACAATATTCAACATTAACAAGGAAACTCGACATTAACCAGGTAATGTCAACAGCTCTGAATTTCGTATGAAATTAACATTACATTTCTGTTAAAGTTAAGATTTTCCAGTTAATGTCGAGATATTATCCATTTTCGAAGTTTAACCGTAACATTAATGGGTCAACAGTTGTACTGATCTTGTCAGTGACACCTTTAATAAAAGGTAGAATAGGAGAAACGGAGAACGATTGAACAACATAAGATACGCTGATGATACTGTCACTTTTGCAGACAGACTTAAAGGTCTGCAGACACTTGTCTCCAGGGTGGCACCAACTTTTGTTATCTGGGTGCAAACTTAAATGAACAGTGGGACCAATCGACGGAAATTAAGATAAGGATCGAGAAGGCAAGATCAGCTTTCGTCAAAATGAAAAAAATCTTTAACAGCCACGATATAAAATTGGAAATAAAAGTTCGTTTACTAAAATGCTACTGGAGTCATGGACCTTAACTGAAGCATCAGTGAAGAGACTCGAAGCATTTGAGATGTGGTGCTATAGACGCATGTTGAGGATTTCTTGGATACACAGAGTTACCAACGAAGAAGTACTACATAGAATGGGTAAAGAGCGCGAACTAGTCATAATCATAAAACGTCGCAAACTAGAATACCTGGGCCATATAATGCGCAATGAACAAAGATGCAACCTACTTCGGACCATACTTCAAGGTAAAGTGCATGGGAAAAGAGGTCCGGGACGAAGAAGAATATCCTGGCTGCATAACCTGCGAAAATGGTTTAACTTAACCGCTACCGGACTTTTCAGGGCAGCAGTCAACAAAGTCAGAATAGCCATGTTAGTGTCCAACATCCGTAACGGATAGGCACTATAAGAAGAAGAAGAATAGGATTTGAAATTTCCGCGGGAGCTATATGTGGTTTCAGTTGTTTTCCGGGTTTAACTCCGCGTTAAATAGTTTTGGTTTTTAGAAAAACCATTGTTTTGGAGACGTTTCGGCAAGGTCACACTTGCCATTGTCAAGTCAGATTAGTTCTTCGCTATTTTATTTTCTACGTTTTTCTGCAGAATTGGTTTCCACGTATTTCATCTCTGGTGTTTAAATTTTTCGGATGTTTTTCGATTTCTATGGCTTCCCTGATTACACGTCTGGCCTTATTTTCGATGTTGGCTAACATTTTTGTTCCATTTAAGTCTATTTTGTGTCCTGTGTTTATGACATGTTGTGCTAGGGATGAAGTTTTATCTTTTCTTTCGATGGCGTTTCGATGTTCTTCGCGTCTAACCTGTATCCTTCGATTTGTTTGTCCGATGTACGATTTATCGCAGTCTTCAGGATTCTGTATACGCCTTGATTTTCCAATGCAACTTTTGTTTTTAATGATGGTAATATGGTTACTGCTGATTTTGTCTGTCGTACCCTTTATATAGGGCAGGATAGTTTTTCCGACTGGTTTTTCTTCTTTTTCTGGATCTGTGCTGTTGTTTCGGGATTTCTGTGCTTTTTCAATCGTGGACATGGAGAAACCATTTTTTCTTAGAGCTGTTTTGACTTTATGCATTTCTTCGTTCTTATGGTCCTCATCTGCCAGTTTCTCAGATCTTGTTATTAAGGTTTTTATTAGCGAATTTAATTGTGCAGGATGATGGTGTGAGTCTGCGTGTAAGTACCTGTCAGTATGGGTTGGTTTTCGGTATACTGTATGTCCTATGCATCCGTCTTCTTTCTTAATAACTAACACATCTAGTAATGGAAGTTGTTGGTTATTCTCCTGTTCCATGGTAAACTGTATTTTTGGATGGATATTGTTAATGTGTTCTAGGCATTCATTAAGTTTCTCTTCTCCATGTGTCCAGATAATAAATGTGTCATCAACATACCTAAGCCACAGTTTGGGCTATTAATTAGAATTTTCTTTAATTTATAGAAGGCGGCTCTGGCTTTTTTAATGCATATTCTTATTTCTTTATTTATATCCCAGTTATCGTTAACGTTTGCGCCCAAATAGGTAATATTGTGAAATCTTTCTAACTCTATTCCATACGCTCTGATGTTCGTTGGTTGTAACTCCGTTTTGCTGACAATCATAAGTTTTGTCTTAGAAGTATTAAGTTTTAGCCCATATTCATCACATGCTTTGGTTACCCTGTTTATAAGTCATTGCAGGTCTTCTTCATTGGAGGTAATAAGTACCGTGTCATCTGTATACCTGAGATTGTTGACATTAATTCCGCTGATTTTAATGCCTGTATCTTCAACTAAGGCTTCTTTGAAAATAAATTACATCCTTGCCTCACTCCACGTCGTATTTCCACTGCTTCCGTCGTGTTGTGTCCAATTCGTATGTTTGCACATTGATGCCAATACAAATTTTTGATAATACTGAGAATAATAGATTTCCCAGTGGACACCAGTTTGAAGGTTTAAATTTCCTAAAATCCATTATGTGAACTTGGTGGGGAGCGGATCCCCAAACAGCACTACTTTTTTATAGAGTGTATATAAGATGAATCATTGGTTATGGTTATACACTTTATGGAACAGCCAATAAAATTAACCTAAGTAAAGTGGATATTATAAAGAACAAAGCACTAAGAATATGTATGGGAACAATGAAATCTACACCTCTCAAACCCCTAAGAGCAGAAGAAAAAAACAGCCCTTAGGACTCAGAGGATCATTTTTTGCAGAAAAAAACAATGGTTAAATTACAAAGGAAAGGAGCACCTATCATTAGCAATATATTCAAGCTTAACGAATATGATTTAACTAACCCTTTTTGGAGAATAAAAACTCTCCTCCTATTTGCAAAGGACTAAGAAATGTGGCTAAACAACAAACAACACAAATAGAATTCGATTACTTCAGCTTAGTCAGCATATGTTGTGTGTTTATAGTACCCAATCAGATACAAAAAAAAATCAAGTTACATAAACATACATCTATTTTTAGAGCTGACGCTATAGCAATACAAAAAGCATTAGAATATGTACAGCAGGACAATTACCAAAATGTAATTATTTTTATAGATTCGCTTTCAGTTTTAAAAAATTTGAATTCCAATACATGCAACCACATTATACTTAACATTAAAAATAGACTTAAAAATTTATAAGATCTTAATAAAAATATTAAATTCAACTGGATCAAATCACACGCAGGTATAACAAACACTGAAGTCACAGATAACATTCCCAAAGAAAGTATACAAATGGGAGAAGATATCTAACAAGAATGGGTGAATTATTAATAGAAGAACATATAAATTTAACAAAACAAAAAATGTTGAAGAAGTGGACATACTTATGGCCAGAGTACTGTTTTACAAATCCAACTTGATATACTAAAATAGAAACCAAATTGAGAAGAAATCCTTGGTATAGCAAATATGCTTACAGTGGTAGAAGTATGTCAGTAGAATGATGTTTGGTCATGTGTGTTATCAAACAGATTTGCATAAAATCAAAATACACTAGAGACCTTTGTGAGGTTTTTAACATAAATGGATATCTGGACCACATTTTCTTTGAGTGTATAAAATATAGCGCACAACCTGTTGAACTCTTCAAGAAACTTCTACAATTCAAAATCAAAAGCCCATATAATATCATGTATCTGCTGGCTTTGGATAGAAAAGAGATTTATGATTGCTTGTTATCTTTTGTTAAAACAGTGAAAATTCAACTATAAGATTATCTTTATTTTACTTCTCATGTTTTTCCTTAATGTTTATACCCACACTATATGAGGTGTACCTTGTGTTGTCAACAAAAATGTCCTGATTGACCCCCGGACAAGAAGAGTGTAACCAGGACAAGAAGAGTGTAATCCCTGTTAAATCCTTTTAATAAAATAATATAAGTAATGATTCTGGTTGCTATTAAAAAAATACTATTCTTTTTCATGCTTTGATTTACCATAAGTGTGTACAAAAAATATCAGTCATTTCATTTGTTGCTATATTAACCTGTCATTAGTTTTGTCATAATGATTAGTGATTAGTTTTTTGTACCTGGATATAAAGTAAATTTAAACTCACCTCATGGATTTATTTGCTTTAACAGTTTTTTTACCTCTGGCCTTAGGTTCACTTTTCCAAGTTGGTTTTAATTTTGTAACTCTTGGAGAAACATTCTTGGGAGGCCTAGTTGGACCTAAATTGAAGCAATGTTAATATCTTAGGTAAACTCTGATACATATCAGATTTTTAAGACCGCAATTTGGAAAGGTCTATAAGGTCAAATATGATCCACTGGAAATCTAAAATCCAGGAAAATTCTAACTAAAATATTACCTTCTAGAGACCTATGCAATTTGGGCAGCTCTCCAGACATTGCTGCTAATTCTGCTTCAATTTCTCCCGTGTCTACCCATATAGGAACTGTTCTTTTGGAAGTTTCTTTCTTTTTTGGTAAAGTATCTTCTAGTTTAAAAACACTAAAAGTTGTTCCTCTGTAGTCTCCAGCATTATTAAGTGCTTTAAGATAACCTTCTTCATTTACATAATCTACCGTGCAGCATCGTGCTTTAGGTTTAAAGGTAATTCGTTTAAGTTTACCAAATTGTTTAAAATATTCTTTAGCAACATTTTTATCCAATATAAATTCAGGGGGATAATCTTGACATCTGAAACCAAATACTTTAGATTCAACATAAACTACTGCTACCACAACTTACATTATTTTGTAAGAATTTAAATCCATTTTTTACAATAAACTTTTAATAAGATTTTACTATTTATTATTATTAAGTTAAAAATGCCACTAATAGAGGTTATAATATACGGCGTACGGACGGACTAACGGACATCATGCAGTATATGCTGCGGTGAAGATAGCTACAAAAGTAATATATATTCCATGATACTATGATTAAGAAGATAAGATATTGCGCATAAGTCGTGACGTAATTGGAGACTTGCACGTTCGTAATTAATGTCAATTTTTTGTATGTGTCAATAAATAATTTTTAATAAATAGTTTGGAGATATCCTTTTGTGTACGATTACTGTAATTATTAAACCTTTATTTAATATTATTATTTTGCTAATTGAATAATTTTATCACAGAATGCATAAAAATCCCATTTAACTTTAACAAGAATTCAAATTCTGATCTCCAATGACTGCATGCGCGAACACGACCGATTTTGTGCTACGGGAAGATCCTATCTTGTTAGTCATAGTATCATGATATATTCTTTATCTATGGCTACAAAGAATGTCCACAGAACGAAATTTTTGTTTTGCGGTGTTGTCAGGTCCGGATAATGTATTCTTCAAAGAGAGATTTGAACAAGTACATTTTTATTATATTATTTTATGGAATCTGCAATTTTTTCAATTTATGTAAAATACGAACTAATAAATCGATGGTATAATGCACAGAAGTGGTAAGTACAAAAATAGTAATTTTCCAGGAGAACGATTTGAAAGTTTGATGTTGTGTAGAAAATGTGTTAATAAGTTTATAGCTGCCGCAATATTCTTTAATTATTCAATAGTTACTTAAGTTCATAAACAATAATATAAAAACATTTAAAATATTAGCAATAATCTTCTATGTCCAAATATGTAATAAGCAGTATGTACTGTCGCCAATACCTCAATTCCGGCTTTACGATTGGTCAAATTGCAACGATAATTGTAGCCAATGGTATTGCCCGAAATTGAGTATTGGCTGTTGTGCAAGCTCCAATGGCAGAGAGCCATGGAGCAGTTGACTTAATTAATTTCGTATATAAATATAGGTGCACAACGGCCAAAAGTTCGTTCTGGTCTGGACAGGGCTACGCAGAACCAGCCTTCTTGGCATTAGAGACCGTCTGGTTGATTTAGTTCCCAGAAACTCTGCTTTTTATTGCACCTAACCGCTGTTCTTTTATTTCAGGATTTTTCTAAGTTCTCTAGCGAGACTTAGTCTAATTTATATTTACCTAAATTGTATTTGTCAATGTAGCTTTTTCGACTTAGGATATTTCTCGTGAAATATTTTATTTCGAATTAAATCGCATTTTCGATTTAGAAGAAATTTTGGTAAGATATTTATTTCTGGTTTAATAACTTAGGATAATTTGAATGATTTGGTTATTTCTCTCAGGATTTTTCTCTTAAACGAACTTTGAATAGTTTCTTATTTGAGTTATTCAATATTTTCAGGGAATTTTAACTTAGCATAATTTCGTAAATTGTTATTTTAATTTCTCTTTCAGGATTTTTCTA
The DNA here is from genome assembly GCF_040954645.1 of Diabrotica undecimpunctata. NCBI lineage: Eukaryota > Metazoa > Arthropoda > Insecta > Coleoptera > Chrysomelidae > Diabrotica > Diabrotica undecimpunctata. The sequence goes on along the minus strand of NC_092804.1, from coordinate 99,391,915 downwards.
AGTTCTTAAACGAACTTAGAATAGTTTTTCATATTTTTTTATTTGGTGTTTTTCGACGAATTTAGACTTGGATAATTTTGTATTTTTTGTATTTCTCTTTCAGATTCTATATTAGAACAATTTTATAATATTTTTTATATTTCTTTCAGCGACTTGGGATAATTTCTGACAAATTATTTCTTTTCCTTTAGGGACTTTGAAATATTTTCGGATGTAAAATAGCTTAGGATATTTTCTAATAATTTATTCTCATTCAGAGACTTTGAAATATTACTAATATTTTATTTCTCTTTAAGGACTTTGAAATATTTTCGGATGTAATATTTATTCTCTTTCAGGGACTTATATTATTATATTTTATTTCTTTATATTTCTAATATAAAGAAATAAAATATTATAGAAATATTTCTAATATTTTATTTCTTTTTATTGACTTTGAAATATTTTCAGACCGAAAATAACTTGAGTAATTTTACTAATATTTTATTTCTCTTTTAAGGACTTTGAACTATTGCTAGTATGTTATTTTTCTTTATCGACTTTGAAATATTTTTGTTATAAAAATAACTTAATATTTTTCTTTGAACGGCATACATGTCCTCAATACACAAAAAGGGGGACAAAAGGAATTGTAATAATTATAGAGGCATATCGGTAACCAGCACCCTGAGCAGACTGTATGGACGAATTTTGAGAAATATGATCGAGGAAGAATATAAGCACAATGAAGAGGAAGAACAAATCGGGTTCCGTGCAGGAAGATCGTGCACCGATAACGTATTTTGTCTTAAACAAATAATAGAAAAAAGATCGGCTAAGAATCTAGAAACTCATATTACTTTTGTAGACCTGCAAAAAGCATATGACAACATCCCCTTAACAAAACTGTGGACAACGTTGAAAAGATCTAACATCAACCACACATTGATAAATGCTGTACAAGAACTATATAGACTCTAAGGCACAGATAAAAACAGGAAAATATCTAGCGGAGGAATTCCTGGTTACAAAAGGCTTGCGACAGGGATGCTGTATCTCACCAACCTTATTCAAGATATATGTTGCAGCGGCATTGGAAAGATGGAAAAGAAAGGTACATAGGATAGGTATAGAGCTTAGCAATGAATGTATATATACACTCCAGTTTGCTGATGACCAGGTAGTGCTAGCGACCGACAGGGAAGACATGCAGTACATGCTAAGAAAACTGATAGAAGAATATAACGACTGGGGAATGAATATCAATACAACAAAAACCAAATATCTTTGTATTGGAAACGAGTCAGATAACATAGACCTCGAAAACGGACAACATATTTCCTGCTGTCAGAGCTATGACTACTTGGGTGTTGCCTTTGACAATACAGGAACTGATACACGGGAAATAGAAAAACGAATCACTCAAGCAAAGAAAGTCTTAGGATGTCTCAGTAGTATACTGTGGAGTAAAGAGATAACGAAAGGAAGGAAATTTAATATATATGAGACCATGATTAAAACTACTCTTCTTTATGGCGCTGAAACATGGAGAATTAGTGAAAAGAACAAAAAGCGAATAGAAGCAGTAGAGATGGATGCAATGAGAAGATCTTTAGGTATTTCCAGACGAGACCGAATCAGAAATGATGTAATAAAACAACGTATGGGAATAGAAAGAAATATAACTCAAGATATAGAGAAGAAACAATTAAGGTGGTATGGGCATGTTCAACGGATGCCAGCATCAAGACTCCCCAAAAAAGTAATAGAATGGCAACCGATAGGTCGACGGAAAAGAGGAAGACCCAGATTAGAATGGCAACACGGCGTAAACAAGTCCATGAGCGAAAGAAATTTAACAACAAACGACTGCGAAGATAGGAAGAGATGGTGTTTAGGTATCGGACAACGTCGAAAGACGTTCTAAGCCGATGTATATATATATATATATATATATATATATATATATATATATATATTTTTCTAACATTTTATTTTACTTTTGGACTTTGAAATTTTGGTATAAAAAATAACTTAGAATATTTTTCTACATTTTAGGTGTCATCGACTTAGGAAATTTTCGATAGTCGAAAATTTCCAATAACTTGCTTTGTGTTGATATTTTGTTACATGTGTTTGTTGATTCGTCCCGAAGCCACCACGACGAACACTTCTATCACATTTTGGACGAAATCGAAAATTCAACTTTTTCCGAATTTTGGGACTTAGTCTTAGGTGTGATAACTAATAACTTTCTCTTACAGATTCTTAGTTCTAAGACTAATTAACACTTTATTTGCAGATTCTTAGTTTTAGTAAACATTTATTTGCATTTCTTTAAAAAGGTATTTCCCTCTAGCTTTGTGGTCATATACGGTCTATATGTCCACGGACCGTGACCCTTATCTGCTCCGGTCCATTTCAGCTATGGATAGTGCGACTGGACCACCTTCCCTCATTCCCGAGGGTTCAGGCCAGCGACAGTACTTACCACGTCAGTCGTTCACTAAGTGGTACTTACCACATTTTGGCATTAAGATTGACAGTGTTGATAGGGGAAAAAATACCGGTAAATAGTGTTTTTGTAAAATTTTATTCATTTTTGAACTATATTCACAATACTCTTTAGGTAGAAAAAATAAAAATTGAATTGGCCACTTTATTGAATTTTGAATTTATTCAGAATCTGTATTATCATCTCGTAATGCTGTCGTAGAACAGGGTAAAGATTCATAAAACGATGTATAATCATTGGGTATTATTACACTGTTAAGCAATGAAAGTAAGTCCTTTTTTAGCCTGACTTATATGACGCTTGTTTGGATAAGCGTGTTGTTACTGAGTGTTATTTTTTATCAACAGACGAATTAATCTCATACAATTATTATTTTTACCTGTGCATTCCTCTTCTGATTGATATTGATTTCCAGCAATTGTTCGTCTGAAAGTGTATATTTGTAAAGAATCGAGTAGGGTTTCTCCTTTACAAAGCGGAACCATTTAATTTTAAGCCAGTTAACGGAATCACCTGCAGTATTTTTGGTAGTATTGTGTAGCGTTTCCTTTGACAAAAAGAGTAGGTCATAAATCTTCTCATATGTCAATGTTTGAACAATATACGGTCTAGGGTTTATTCTTGCAGCAGATATAAGTAACGCCCATTCTCTAGTTGTATAAATTTTCTTGTGTTTCCGCGCTCTTTCAATAGTTGCGAGTATAGCATCTGCTTCTAAGTAGGAATTCCCTGATTCCATACATTTGAAATCCATTGTCTCTAGGTGGTTAAAGTAATTCACTGCATACAACATGGCTGCGGAGACATATTTGTTTCTGTTTTGCTTTCCACAGGTATCGGAGAAAGAGGAAAAGTGAGAACCGTCTCTGGTAGCACTGACAGATATTTTAAAAGACACGTTCCAATTTTGTTGCTTCCATTTTTTCCATTGATCTTATCCCAAACGAAGCAATATCGATCTTTACTGTGGTTTTCGAAAAGTGTGAAGTTATATGTTAATTTCCTCTTATAATATATTTGGGATTCTGCTGCATGCGGTGTACTAAGTACACTTTGGAGATCAAACGATACTGATCTAAATGTCTGTTCGGAGTCTTTTATAGCTTTCGTCTTATCTGCTGTTTTCATGTCCATAGCAGATTTTTCCCGGTCTTTGTGTGCCGTCCACTCGGCTTTCATTTGTTCAGTTTTATCAGAATTGCTACGATAAATATTGCATTTAACGCACTGATCCTTCTTTGGTGCATAAAAAGTAAGTTGAGAATCATACGAATTAAACATTGATTTATACACGTAATAGGACACCGGTTCACCCACATTTTGTTCTTGATATAAACGATGCATTAAACTAATGTTTAAATCCGATGATAAGTATAATCTTTTCATGTCCCGACGGCAATAATGAGATTCCATTCGGGGAAAAGAATCGATATGTGCCTTAACTTGAGCTATACTATGATCATATGTATTATTTGCAGGTTTTTTACCAGTCCTTCCATCTACGCCAATGTAGTTTCCTGTGGCAGATAATAATGTATGTAAGTCGTCAATACTGCGGTGACTTATTGCTAATGTCTTGCATAGAAACTTCATACACACTCGAATCAGTTTTCCCCCACAAGTTTTTAAATGGTATTTGTAAGAATCTTGCTTCGGTTTGGTAGCTTGAGTCCGTCGACGTACAACTACGCTGGTTGTTATCAGTGAAGACAACATTTGTTTCTGTTTTTGCGTGTCTCTAAGAGCCCAGTACTCAGCACATATAGCAATATGTTGCTCCTCAGTGAAATTATATGCACATTTAAATCTAAAATAATAAAACGTGAATTGCCCTTTTATACTACAATTAATAGTACCGTGTCATACCTGCACTTGATGCAATCTACATTTTCCTGTCTCTTCTGTCCAATCGCTTTCCCTGACCTATTTATGTAAGCCTCTCCCCTCATACGGCACTTTTTTATATTCTCCCGTTTCCATAATGTAGGCATCGCTTTTCTACGCCGAGTCTTTTTGAGCGGTTCTATGTTTTCTTGAGCTATTTCTTGATTTTCTAAAAGATAAACAAGCACTCAGGTAAAAAAATAATACTAAAAATAACGCCTAATTAACACATTGTATTAAAAATAATGAGTGGTAAAATTGTGAAAAGTCATCACTCTACAGAATAAAGCTTAGAGATCAACACTTTATTATAGTTTTACACACATTTAACTTACCATTGGCCGTATTGTGAGATTCATCTTTCCTCTGAGCTATCGCTTGGTTTATACAAATTCAAAGAACCATCACTAAAGTCTACTTCATCGGTGTTTTCACCTGTATAATAAAATTCACAAATTAAAATCTAAATGCTGTGTAAAATAGCAATTCTTACAAATAATATTGAAACTTAATATAATTTTCACAATATGGCAACAGCGCGCACTGCATTAAAAATAAAATCACAAAGCAACTTTAGCAAGTAGTAGGTTCCCTAACTAAAAGCTCACCGTCTTGATCGGGTATATCAGGATTGTCTACTAAACTTTCCTCGTCACATGGAAATTCATTAGTTGAACTTATTAATATTGTTTCAGTATTTTCTACAACAATTACAATTATTAAATTTCAAACTTAACCTCACAATTCACTAAATGCCTTACCACAGTATAAATAACAACAGTATAAATTGTTGTCTATACTGTGGCCTTACCTTGTTTGGATTGGATAACAAGATTAACCATTGCTCGGCCACGTGATCCCATTTTGGAAATAATCACTTTCGTTCTTTTTTATACAAAATCACAATAAATGTCTAAATACTACAATGCCTTCTTGTTTATTGGCTGCACAACGCGAATGTTTGTTTTGTTTACGTTACGTAAACGTCTTTTTTTTCTTGTTTGAGTTGTTAAATCATATAGTGGCCATTCTCAATTATATTTTGAATTGAAAGAAAATGGATGGAGAGGCTGTCGGTGATCGTGGCACTAAATTGTCTGTGGAGCAAAAGGAAATCATGGTGGCTTTTTTGGAGGACCATGCTGATTTTGCTAAGGGCAAACTCCTTGGCCATGATGGCAAGGAAAGAAAAAAATCGATGTGGGAGATCCTTAAGTTATAACCACTAAGACTTGACTTAGTGGTTATATTCTAATATATTTTTAAATTTACTGCAGCGAGCTTAGTAATACTTACCCTAAACATTTTGGGTATCCTAGAGGCATAAACACCCTCCTCCAAATATGGTTCTAATACCCTTCTGGAATTGCTGCCTAAATTGAGCATCACTTAGTGAAAAAGGATTTTAAGTATCCCGTAACATTCTTCTTATCCACCGTTGTGAGCGTCGCATATCTGTCCTCTCTAATTCCTCCAAAACCAGCAAATGTCCGTACAACGCAGCCATATTAATACTTTTTGCCTCAGTTTTCCTTGCAAGAATCAAAACACAACCTACCTACAACCGCCTAAACTGAACCTAAGTTCACTTATCCCAGTCCAGCCAGTCATGTCAGATTAATTTCGACTCGAAATGAAATTTCAACCCAAGGTTAGTAGATATTAAGTAGGTTGTCTCGTAACTATAGACCAATCAAATGCTCGCTTTTTAAAGGCGGGAATACGTCACCCATACGACACTATTAAAATTGCCATAAGCTTCAATGCTAATAAAAGGTTCAAAAACTTAGGTTTTGCAATATATTTTGGGATTTTCTTGGGTATAGGGATGTTAAGTGCTTCTTATATTAGTAATTATATCAATTTTTTTTCTAAAATCAATAGTCTGATGACAAAAAATAGAATTGATTATAGTGATAATATTGTGTGTTTTAAATGGAGATAACAGTTTATTTCGCACAAAAACCCAAAAAAACAGTGGAAAAAGTTCAAAAGCAAAAATACTAAATATGTAGGAACTTACTTATTATGTTTTTCCTGGAATTTGCAGCATTCTTATCATATCTAGTGGTAGGCAAAAAAACCAATAGGTAATATAAATAATTTATTATTAGATTAAAATACAAAAAATTATTAGTCCTTCAAGCACGAATCTTCAAGCTATATATACTTATCTCATCTAAAAAATATATCATTATTATAACGTACAAAACTACATATAATTGTTATGACAAACCTTGATATCACGGCCATAGATAAAGAATATATATTACCGAAATCACGGCTACGAAAACACACTTCACAAGTGTTTATGTACACAAATAACTAAATAATAAGTATCTATAAATAATATTGTCCTTATACCTATACTTAAAAATAAAAACTAAACAAATAAACGAACTAATGATACTATAGAATAAAGACAACAACAAACGTGAACTTAAACTCAGACGTGCAGACAACTGTCCATCAACTGTCAAATTTGACTTTGTCGTATGAGTGACGTAAGCATTCTGCCTTCCCCTCGCTTCGCCCACATAGTTACGAGACAACCTACTTAACATCTACTAACCTTGATTTCAACCACTCTCTTGAAGTTGAAATTAATTTCGATACGTCGAAAATTAGTGACGTCGTTTGGTTAGTTCAGTTGAAATCCACAAGGCTCGCAAAGTCACATTTCGACGTCGCCATGTTTTGAATCAAAATCTTAATGAGAATCAGGGCCCAGGAATATTTGCTTCCTAAGAACGTCTACACAAAGATTAATCTGTGTGTCACATTTACTTACGTGGCGTTACCACGTTGTATACTAGCAAAGGTCACGGTTCGTAGACTTACTACGGTTGCCTCTTCCGACTGGGGTGGGGATGCTTGAGTTACGTCACCAGAGTACACAAGAATACAAAACCCATTTATTCGCTATTGAAACTGAATGTAGAGGACAGGTCGATTGCAGTGTTGATTGGTTGAAGGGGAAGAATTACGTTACGAGAGTACAGTTTCGGGCTTAATGTTCATTGGTTCATGGGTCATGCACTATAACAAATCGGGGGCCTCGTTGTGTCGGCTGTTTTAGGCCTGTTGACAACCCCTTAACAAACGCATCCCTGGTTGAAGTCACTGAGAGGTCGTTCCATTCTTTGGAAACACTATGTCCAACATTTATCCAAGTTTCGTCCAAATAAACGCCGGTGTATCCTTGAGAACGAAATTTTTTTATCTCACGCAAATACTGATGCCTCCATTTTAGAATATCGGACCGTTCAATCATGCTTGACTTTACTCCTTGTTTACAAAGTTCATTTCATGGAGTATTCTCCTTATTGTTGTGCGTGACATGTTTGCTTAATCTTTGTCTTTTTTAACCAGTACAAAAACTTTGTTCAATGTCGGCGATAAATTTTTAAAGAAAAAGCTATCCACGATGGCACGTAGCCGCCTATGAACTACTGCATATGATTTAAGTTCCTTTAAGTTTTGTGGGAGTTTAGCTTTCTTAATACATTCCTTCATTAATTTTTACATTAAATTATTCTCGACGTGAAAGAACATTAATTACATTATAAGGACAATTTTCAAGATATGTACCATAAATTAATATGTCATCGATATAGCATTTGATGTTTGGTATAACTGCAAGAATATTTTCTATTACTTTCTGGAACATTCCAGGTACTGAACTTGTTCTGTTTCGCATCTGTGGTTGTTTTGGACTTACTTGTCACAGTGATAATGTATTCATTTTTTGTCTCTGTTCAAACATGCGCACCACTAACTAGAGCGCTTTATATTTTATAAGAAAGAAGATCATAAAATATATAACTGCGCTAAGTTCTTGGGGTCTTCGACCCAAGAGCGAATCAAACATGCTAGGGATTCAAAACTTTGTACAAATTGCCTTTATTCTGGCCATTTTAGCTCCAAATGCAAATATGGAGCATGTAAAAAATGTTAGGTAATGTAACTATAGTTTGTTGCATTAGATAAACAATCCGTTCACACTACCGATACTAATCAGTGGGTGGAATCTGAACCTGAACACCAAGTGTCCCTTGCAGCTCACTCGAATGTAGCTTAATCAATTTTGTCTACAGCTGTCGTTCAAATATTCGATAAAAACGGTAGAATTCATCAATGTAGGGCTCTTCTTGATTGTGGCTCTCAATCACATCTCATAACGAGAGAATTAGCTGATAAGCCAGCGCTATCACGGTCCGAGGTCAACATCTCTAGTGTGGGTACAGGTCATGCAGTCTCAAACATTCGATCTAAGTGCACAGCGAAGATTCAGTCAAGACAGTCTTCGTTTTCTACATCCCTTTAATGTCTCGTAGTCAATAGAATCTGCGATAGAATTCCAGCATATAGTTTCGACATTGGAAACTTAGATATTCCACGTCATTTAAGGCTAGCAGATCCAAATTTTCATGTTGCTTCAAAAATCGACATTCTGATAGGTTTTGATACCTTCTGGAAAATTTTGTGTGTAGGACAATTCAGTCTAGGTCCTTCTGCTCCAGTCATGCAAAAAAGTCATCGAAGGTTCGGTTGGATAGTTTCCGGTCAGTTTAATGAAAGATCAATATTAGGTACTACCATCAGAGATAAAGTACCAAACCTAGAAATAAAAAGAAGAACAGAAGTCACAGATGCAGTTGAAAAAATAGCCATGGCTAAATGGGCGGACGGACATGTTGCCAGAATAACGGATGATAGATGGACCAGAAAGATTCTGGAATGGCGACCAAGGCAAGAGGCGTATCGAGGCAAATTCGAACGCTATGTTTTACCTGGTAAGGATAGTTCAGAATGAATGTTTCTCAAAAGAAATTCGCAATTTGACAAAAAAAGGGGTCTGTAAGCCCAAAAGGGGTCTGTTTCCTGGATGGAGATTCGAAACTCCACAATACTAGAACGTCTCAGCAAGACTACTGAGATCATAAAAAGCATCAAGCAGAAAAAACTGGAGTATTTCGGACACGTAATGAGAGGTCCCAAATATAGGTTGCTACAAAATATCATGCAAGGAAAAATAGCAGGCAAACGCAGTCCAGGACGAAGAAGAACCTCATGGTTAAAGAACTTGCGAGATTGGTATGGTGTTGATACAAGCATGCTATTTAGTGTGGCAATGAATAAAATTAAGATAGCTATGATGGTAACCAACGTTCTGAAAGGACATGGTACATGAAGAAGAAGCCCAAAAGGCAAACCCATTTCGTTGCAACCATTTCTCGATTCAAATCGAATACTTCGTATTGATGGTAGATTAAAAATTTCATCTTATTCTTTTGAGAAGAGACATCCGAGTTTGCTGCCATCTGATAATTACTTTACTGACTTAATTCTTTCACACCTGCACGTTAAACTCTGTCATGCAGGTCCTCTTCTTCTTTTATCTACAAATCTAAATGAATTTTGGCCTATTCATGGCAAAAATGCAGCCAAGCGTATCGTCCATAAATGTATTAGGTGTTGTCGTGCAAGTCCACCTAAAAATAAGTCTCCAATTATGGGTGATTTACCGAAGGATCGTGTTGACCCATCCCCTCCTTTTTATATCATAGGCGTAGATTACGCGGGTTATTTTTTAGTCAAGGACCGAAGGGGCGTGGATGCAAACTTTTAAAGGCATATGTAGCCTTATTCGTGTGTTTCACAACTCGTGCTGTTCATTTAGAACTCGTATCCGATTTAAGTATTCATTCATTTATAGCAGCTTTTAAGCGCTTTGTAAGCAGAAGGGGAAAACCTCTTAAGATGTACTCTGATAATGGAACTAACTTTCAGGGTGCCAATCGTGAAATAAAAGAGTTTTATGATTTTATTAAGACTAATAAGCGTGAGATTCAAGACCACTCAATAATCGAAAGTAATGAATGGCACTTCATACCTCCAAAATTGCCGCACTTCCGTAACCTTTGGGAGGCCGGCGTTAAGTCAATGAAATCGCATTTAAAACGCGTCGTATGCAATGCTCACCTCACGTATGAGGAATTCTCTACAATACTCACGCAAGTAGAATCTGTCCTTAATAGTCGTCCTATATCCGCCCTTTCATCAGACCCCAATGACCTTTGTCCTTTGACTCCGGCTCATTTTCTGATCGGAAGGCCTTTGACAGCCATTCCTGAACCTGATTTGATGTCCATAAACGAAAATAGATTGACCCACTTTCAGCGCCTTCAAAAAATGGTGCAGAACATTTAGTCAAGGTGGTCTAAGGAGTTCATAGGAGAGCTGCAGCAGCGGAAAAAATGGAAACAAGTTGCCAAAGAGATTAATATTGGCACACTAGTTCTTATCAAGGAGAAGAACTTGCCGCTTCTAATTTAGCAGTTGGGACGTGTAGTCGAGCTGCATCCAGGTCCAGACGGAGTTTCCAGGGTGGTGTCCATAAAGACGACGAGAGGGATCATCAAGAGAGCAGTATCTGTCATCTGCCCTCTACCATGCAGTAAATAGTGCTAGACTATTGAACAATTTTGTTAATTTTTAAAATTGTTAAGTTATTGTATTATTTTGAAAAACTTTAGCCTTTCAAGGCTGGCGGCCTGTTCCGTTTCGCATCTGTGGTTTTGGACTTACTTGTCGCAGTGATAATGTATTCATTTTTTGTATAGAGCGCTTTATATTTTTACCCGTTAAGGTGGAAGCCAGCTTTTGGCGCGAACAACTTCACTTCGCCATCAACACCAGACCAAGTCGGTCGATATTTTGTATAGTCGGCTTTTTAATTATTGTAATTTATAAAATACGTAATAAAAATGTATCAACCCTTACAATTTTTCTTCAGAACTACTGCCATATGTTAATCGATTGAGTGTAAATAACCCTAAATGTGTTGATGGTAAGTAAAACTCTTGATTTTTCACTAACTTCTAGCTGCTGATGCTTAAGTCTAAGACTGTAAAATCTTATTTCTAATTTACCGTTTTCTTGAAATCTACATATATTCTAAAATATGTTTTCTCACTCTTTGGAACAACTACTATAGGGCTTGCCCGCAAACTAATTCTAGTTTTAGTTAAAATTCCTGACTCTACTATCTGATTCAACTCTTCCTCTACTTTAGACTTAAGGGCATATCATAATATGATCTATGAAAAATAGGACGAACATTATCTTTTAGCTTAAATTCAACTTTAATATTTCTTATACACGAGTTGGGGTCATCTTTAAATACATTGGAATACTGTCACTTCAACTCTGATTATAAGGTGAGTTTTATGCTGATTATAACTACATTCATCTACTGACTTATTCTGATCTATACCCATTAAACTTAAATTATACTTACTTACATGATTTTCACTACTTGATACACTATAATCAAGTGTTACTTTATTAAACAAGACTGTCTTCCAAGAAGGATTGAAAACATTTAGCCAATTCATTCCTATCAAAGGCAAAACCTATTTGAGCTTTCAATAACTAATAATGGTAACAAGGTTAACTAGCTTTTATAAGACATTCACATAAATTTGACCTATAACTGAAATTTTATTGCCAGTAACTGCCCTTAACTTGTAATGTTTATCTTGCCCTTGGCAAAACATTTCTAAAAATCCGTTATATGCATGGCTGACTTACATGCACCACTATAAATTTCCATAACTAAAGGCACACCTTCAACTTGAACATTCACTTTCCAGGGTTTTTCAATACACGCTGTAAGGGCAGCAATATGACCTAATTGCAAGAATTCACTGCTCTCTTCCTCTTCTGTCACTTCTAGCTGGTTAACTTTTTTTTGTTATACAGACTCTCCTGGTATGTCTCACTTTTTGACAGAATAAACATTCCCAATTAACTGCTGGGCATGTTTCTGGTAGATGACGTCTTCCACATCGGAAGCATGGTTTTAACACTGACCGGTTTCTGGACTCTGACTGACTACAATATTACTTATTAGACATTTGTAGTTTGCCTACTGATATTGCTGCCTCCCCCAACCCCCCTACCACCCCGTGAACAAGCTTGCTTTGTCATTCAGCCGCTTCTTGATTCAGGCTTTCTTCAAATGTTATGGTCTTAGCTTCACTAAGTAACTTAGTCTGAATACTAGTATTGCTAATACCGCAAACTAGCCTATCCCGTAGGGCTTGATCGAGGAAACCCTCAAATTTACAAGACTTTGATAATTTTATTCATCATACGCTACAATACTTTGCTTTGAATGAACTATTTCATTCTCGCTTTATAACTTTTTTATCCAACTTAATGGAAGTACATTACATTAAACCCCAGAATGAACCTTAACCTTAATTAGACTATTATCAATACATAGATTTTCTGTCCAACTTTTATTTAAATCTGAATAATCTATTCATAAATGATAAATACAGTCAGATTATCAATAACATCTTCTTCAACATTTACATGGTGGCTAAACTGATTGCTACTCATATTTCTATTATAATAACTGTTAAAATATTTACCTTTATGCTGATTTACCTTATTATAGCTATAATTATCTTGTTTACCGTTTTACTAGTTTTGCATCCAACTGCGAAATGTCCCACCTGTCCACACTTTGCACAATTTGTTTCCAAATGCAAACCATTGTAAGTCCTTTGCTTAGATCTTAATAGCTTCCGTTGTCTTACATGTGTCTTCTGCAGTTTTCAGATTTAAATTACTTATTCCCAGTAGATTTTCTTGTCAATTATGATCTTGGACTCCAAAAATTATCCTCTCTTTTTTTGCGTTTCAAAATTGCATAGTTTATCCAATATTTTTAAGTCTTTTTTACAATAATTATCAAAAGCGGTTATTACTTCTTTCTATTTTCTTGTTCTTCTGTGAGATTCAATGTATTAAATACTTCTATGGTTTGATTTACCACTTAAATCGGCTACTTTTAGGTAAATATCAAAATGCTGTTTAAACTTTACATAGTTTTTCTGTAGGTTCCAATCGAAGGTTAGGTTAGATGGCGGTTTAGATCCACTTGAATCCATTTTGAGACTGTACTAGAGTATTAACGCATCAGTACTATACGATGATTATACCAATGTCTATTCTTATTAATTTACACCTGACACCATGTTTCAGGTTGTCTTTATATTAATTTAAAGTAATACAAGATTAACGTGTGAACACGTTTATAAAAAGTGTAACCTCTTTTGCCCGCCCAGCTGTCATCTGTCTCCATGATCATATAAAATGAGACATGACACTGTGAAGCATCATATATGTAACATGTATTCAATTCAACGGTAAAGTGAATAAAGTGGAGGCAAAAAATAAATGGCAACTAAAATCACTCTTACAAGAGTTAACCAAGAAATATATACAAAACCAAAATAAATAAAGAGGGAATAAGTGACAGACAGGAACAAAATACGAATATATTCTAAAATAAAGAACACTACAATCTTTCAATGACACGTGAATTCAAGAAATTTTAATCAGATTCATATTATCCTAGATATATTATAGTAAATAAATGTTACACAGATGTTACTTCAAAACTAAGAATGGCTTTTCATATGATAGTTTAAACTAGACTTCTGAGAGTATTTTTTAAAGCAAACGGTGCAAGTAAATGGTTTTTCTCCAGTATGAGTCCGGACATGATCTCGTAGATGAGCCTTTTTTGAGAATTGTCTATAGCAATCATGACACTTAAATGCTTTCTCTCCAGTATGCGTAACCATGTGAATATTTAAATCTTTTTCTTCACCAAATCTCTCTGTGCATATTTTACACTTTAGACGATCTTCCTTGCCATGGTAGTTTAGGTGTACTGTTAAATTCGACTTTTGGGAAAATCTTCGTGGACAAAGTGGGCACTGATACGGTTTTTCTCCAGAATGACTTCTCATATGTATTATGAGACCAGGTTTTAGGGCAAATCTTTTTGGACAGTATTCGCAGTTAAAAGGTTTTTCGCCAGTATGACTTACCAAGTGTTGTTTTAAGTGAGAAGGTAAGATAAAACACTTAGAGCAAATCTCACACTTGTAAGGTTTTTCTCCAGAGTGAAACAGCATATGACGATTGACAACAGATTTTCGAGCAAATCGTTTTGGACACAACTCGCATTTGAATGGTTTTTCCTGTGTATGGTTGCTCATATGTAGACTCAAGCTTGATTTCTGAGTAAATCCTTTCAGACAGATATCACACTTAAATGGTCTCTCAGTCTTATGGATATACATATGATTTCCTAGACTAGACCTGTGAGTAAAAGATTTTGAACATATTGGACAGGCAAAAGGTTTTTCACCAGAATGAATTCTGGAATGTTCCTTTAAATGAGATTTAGTAGTGAATTGTCTTGGACAATCGGCACACTTAAAAGGTTTGTTCGCTAAATGTGATTTCATGTGTCGATCTAAAAGGATATCTTGACTAAAAGCTTTAGAACAAATAGGACATATAAATGGTCGTTCGTCTGAATGTGTTCCCATGTGAAGAATCATGCTTTTCTTTTGAGAAAATCGTCGTGAACAAACTTCACAACTAAATGGTTTTTCGCCAGAATGACTTCTTTGGTGTGTTGCTAAAGCATATTTTTGAATAAACCTCTTTGGACAAAGCTCACATTTAAAGGGTTTTATGCCTGTATGTATCTTCATATGCTGTCCGAGGTAAGATCTGGTCATAAACTTCTTTGAACAAATTGAACAATTATATGGCTTCTCTCCAGTATGAATTCTCATATGAATTATTAATTGGGATTTATTTAAGCATTCTTTTGAACAAACATCACATTTAAAAGGTTTTTCCTGTGTATGACACTGTATGTGATATCTTAAATGAGATGAAGTCACAAAATTTCTAGCACACACAGTACAAGAATATGGCTTTTCTCCAGTGTGAATTCTTATATGCTGTTTTAGATAAGATCTTTTAATATACTGTTTACAACAAATACTACATTGCCATTTTCCATCCACTTTCTTTAAATCATTTATTTCAATTGCATTAGAAGTTTCTTTGCCTGTCTTAGGTTCATTGTAATCCATAAAATGTTTGTATTCAAGCCCATCCCAAATATCAAGTTGTTCTGTGGAGGTCTTTATTTTTTTTAGGTATTTTACTTGATCTTTTGTATAGCGTCGTTTAATGAAGTAAATTTTTATATGGTTCAAATATTCATTATGTTTTATGTAACATTTGCCACACATGTGACAGGCAATACAAGAAGATCCAAAGTGAGATTTGATATGCTTATTTCTTAATAATATCGACGTGAATCCTAAAACAGAAAAATATATTTTAAATAAACTTGTATTTAAGATCTAAGTAATAAAAAAGTTGAGATTTAACAAGAAGAAACATATTCAGACTTGACAGAAATTAAACAAGTTTGTTATTGAGTTTTTTTCTGAGACACTGTCGGTATCTCCTGTTCAAAAATAACATATCTCAAATGCATTATAAAGTATATTTTACGAATTTGCGGCTATTTTGGATTAGGGATTAAACCTTCGAGTTAAACGGTCCGCTGTACTGAGAAAGCTAATAGCAAATTCTCTCAATGTTTGAAGCACTGTAGAAGACAAGCAAAAATACGATTTTAACTGATAATGTATTTTACATTCATTTAGAGAAATATACAATTATTAGTCCAAAAATATAAACTTTCTTTCTTTCTTTCTTTCTCCCCTTCCTTTTACCCTAACAGGGTGTCGGATTTGGGCTAGCTATTTTAATTTCCATTTACCCACCTCTTCCAAATACAAACAAAAAATACAAACAAAAATCCAAATTCTATTGTTTCTAAATTGTAGTAAAGTATTTACTAATAAAATAATAACAATAACACTCAAAATTTTCTTAATGAGAAAATGAAAACATATTAGCTTACAATGTAATCAAGAATTAGATACGCATATTCACTGTCGACGGTATCTTCCTTTGAATTGTAAATAATGACTGGGTTAATTGCTTTGATGCGATTTTCACGCATCCAACATTCTCCAATTAACTTTTCACATTTCCTTATACTTTTTTCCCAAATTGCAGCAGTAGTAATATTTAATGTTTCTTACCATGTTTCCAAAGCTACTGCGTTACTGTAGCCGCTACGTATTGATAACGATAGTTATCGTAGTAAGTTTTGTAGATTCCCCAAATATGTTGAATGGGATTGAATTCACGGGGGCAGTCTTAGCGCATTATGTCCAAAACTATGTATAATCTTATCTACTATAAATATTTTTGGTTGTTCATCCCTTTTGGCTAATTGTAGTAATTCCGGATTGAAAGAATTCTGAAGAAATGAAATATTTTCATTCTTTAACCTTTTTTTTTTTTTTAATTTTATAAAATAAAATTTCCGAATAGTATCGGGCATTACGCAAAACTATAACAGATGGTTCATGTAAACTTGGAAGCAGTTTTTCGTTCAACCAGTTCATAAACATCTCCAACCATTTCATAAACATCTCTGTATTCATATTATCGTGAGCGGGAAAACACAAGATCCGCTCTATCAATAAAACCATGTTTTCCACCCGTATGCAATATAATAGGTTATTATTTAATATTATAATTTCTTAAAAACTTGATTCTTTTGTAAACGACACTAACTCTGTCATACAAACACTTAAACCCAAACTCTCCAGAGACTTTCCCTGGAAATGAAAATGTATTTATGTCTTTTAATTTTTTTAAAACTGTCTCTATAGAAACAGGTTCGTTCTTTTAACGAATTTTATATATAATGTCTTAAATTTCAAAGTTACAACCCTCAGGAAGATCTTTAGTCTTAGGGTTGTTAGGATGTGGTCTTAGGTTTATATTATTGTGCGACCTCTACCTACTTCACTATTTACAGTTTGTCTGTTTTTCAAAATTGACTTGATTTTGTCTTATTAGTACACAATGCATACACACACGTTTATGTACGAGTTAAACTAGTCTCAAAGGGCCTCCATTGCCTTTTTCAGCAGTACAATAAGCATGCAAATTAAATATTGCTTGATTTATATCTTAGGCTCGATGCACACATGCGTCTTTGCAAGTAGCGTGCACGCCGCGGGTAAGCTGCGAGCGATCGCTGGCGTTTCAGCAGTATATGAGTTGTAATTAGGAGTAACTCGGGCAGCTTGGCAGTCTGTGCTAGGCAATCAGCGAGGTACACATTGACCGCGTGATAGATTTCAACGTGGATACAGAACTGTTTATTGCTGTTAAAAACCAGCCTGTCATTATGGGAGGCCTAACTAGGAGATGCACCCTCATACTTCTTTTTTTTTTATATATATATATATATATTGTTATGATGTGTTTTTTTTTGTTTGAATGATGAGCAATGAGTATTTTTAATAATATAGGGTTTTTATCGCGGTTCTCAAAGAATTAGTTTGTAAGTACTTTTTTAAATTATCTTTATTGTAACTATTATGAAACACACATATATATATCTAACCTAGCCAATGTAAATTTAAAATAAACTATCTTTAAATTGATATTCTTACAAAACTAATTAAATTCTATAGACAATCTAAAATTTAAACAAACTATCTTCAAAATTGAAATTGTTATGACACTAACTAAATTATATTAACAAAATTTTGTACCTTTCTTTCACTGAATGCCTAAATGAACTGTTTTCCACTATATATATTCTAATCACCACTGAAAGTCTTCGTACTTCGGTTATCCTTGTTTTTGTGAAATTTCTTTTTCCAATTATCAGCTTCTACCAATTTAAGATATAGTTTTCTTCACCAGCATGTATACACCACCAACCAAACCAGCAAACAGCATTTATATTTATTCTTCTTTTCAATATACCAATATCCAATTATTATAAGTTGATTTATACTAATCTCCAACCATAATATAATTTAATTTCTTCCAATATACCTTTTTTTATCTTCAATAATTATTTGTGTATAATTATAAATGTGCATTAAATTATATGCATAATTTTTAATCTTCATTTAACTCACTATATTAAACATTTTGACTATTTGTACTTGATTCACTGACTCCAACTAACTTTCATAATAAACTGCTTGACTTCTGACTAAAAACTTCCAAAACTGCTGAACAATTGACTTCACTAAGTAAATGTATCTATCTTCTAACTAACTTTCATGATAAAACTGCTAAAAACTGCCATCTTGAATCCAAATCACGGGTATTTATATGTTTTTGGATTTTCTAGAACTATCTCGTAAGATATCATGTTCCAATTTGTTCCATTAACTACTTGTCTGAATTTTCTGGAACAAACCATTTCGCAAACATGGCCATCTCCGGAGATCCAGAGAATTCCATTCTTTTCTATTAATAATTTTGTTTTACATTTAGGCTTTTCAGATCAGAATATATAATTAAATTAGTAACTAACACTCTAATTTAATAAAATACACAATTCAAACAATATATTATTATAATAACCCCACTTATATTCGTATTATGATTCTTAATTTGACACTTGGAGTATGTATAGTTGGTTGCCTAGGCACATGGCTCACTTAAATCTATTATTTTACAATTTATTATATTTTTCTATTATATTTTTACAATTATTATATGCTAATTTCTTAAAATGCCCTCACATAAATATATTTTTATAAAATTCTCTAGTATATAACTTATTTAAAACAACCAAATATCTAATATTATGTAGTATATAACTTATAAATTATTTTCTATAAACCCCAATCGTTACAATACCCCAAAAATAATATTTAAAATAAATAATTTACATATTATTTTTTTAAATATTAATTTTCTCATACCTTATTAAATTTAATAAATCAAATTTTTTTTTTATTTATTTAAAATGTGTTAAATACATCCCTGTTCGCTGTCTATGTCAAAACAGAGAACAACGGATCACAGTTCGGCTATTCTATGGTCAAACTGTCATGTCAAATGGAGAATGGATTTTATCAGAGAATAAAATATAACCTTAATTAAAAATATAATAGATATTGTGTTCTGTTTATTTATAGACAAAATCTAGGAATTATTTCCATTCAACATAACTTCATCAATATAAATTGGTAAGTTTTTCCACTTTATTATATTAGAAAGACATTTTTATAGCAATTATAGTATCTAACCCCAAATTATGATTTTTAGGGTACCAAACAATTTCCATATGTACAAAATTCAACAAGTATGATGTCAAATTTATTCACAACAAAGAAATCTACCATCTATCTATGAAATGGATCTATCAGTAAGTTATTAGTGTTATTATATTTGTGTTAAAGGTATAGAAATCATTATTCAATCTCTTCATGATATTGAAAAATGTCGTTGATATGAAATATGCCTCTTAGTCTGTTCTCTGCATCTATTAACACATAACTATTTAGTCCATTCTGATTTTCAATTCTATATGGACCTTCAAACATTGGTTGTAATTTCTTACAACGATTTTCTTTAACATTACTTTTTCTAAGTGAACGAATTAACACTAGGTCTCCTTTTTGAAATGTGATTGGTTTTTTTATATTTCGATTTTGTCTTCTGATATATTTTTCAGCTTTCCTCCTAATTCGGTTATTCACTTTCTGCATTACTTGTTCTAACATATCCTGATTATATTCACTAATCCACTTTCTGTTTCCTATATGGCCAAACATTAAATATTCTGGTACTTCCTCTGTATTCAAATTATGTGTATTATTTAAAAAATATTCTACTTGTGGTATATGTTGCTGCCAAGTTTCATGTTGGTTTTGGCACAGTATCCTTAAATATTTTATAACTTCTTTAATATATCTTTCTGCAGGATTTGCCTGAGGATGTCTGATACTTGTAAAATGAATGTTGATTCCCTTTTTCTCACAAAATGCCCGAAATTTTTGGTTGTTAAAATATGTAGCATTATCTATTATGCAATTTCTAAATGGTCCTATTTCTTCGAAAAATTGATTAATATATAATTTTAATGTTTTAACATTTGTTCTGGAGCAGGGATATAGTTTAATAAATTTTGTATATAAATCAACTATCACTAGTATATGCTTTTTTCCTGTTGGACTGAGAACTAAATTTGAAATAAAATCCATGGAAACTGTATTTAACTTTTCATATACAACATTAGATTTATATGTGTTCTGGTTTTTGAAATTCTTTTCTTTGTTTAGTTGACATATTGGGCATTGGGTAGTAATTTCTTTTGCTATACTTATGTCATTCTTTGCAAAATAATTGTCCCTAAATAGCATCCATAGCTTTCTTGAACCAATATGCATATAATTGTTAGGTAAATTTTTCAATATTTTCTTTGCTAAAGTTCTAGTTATTACATATACTTCTATGCCATTTATTATTTTATAATATACCCCATCTTTCCTAAGGACTTTTTGTTTTTCACTCAAATTGATCTGATCTCTTATAATTTCTTCTTTAGAATATAATCCAGTACTTTCTACTAATTGATTTAATCCAATTTTTATTGTTCGCTGCCCTTTTTGTGATGTATTTTCTAACCTTGATAAAGCATCTGCCACTATATTGGATTTTCCAGAAATGTATTTGATTTCAAAGCAGTATTCACTAAGTATTAGACTCCACCGATGTATTCTACTGTTTCCATATTTGTTATTTAATATAGACGTTAAAGCTTGGTGATCTGTTTCTATTGTAAATTCATTACCCAACAAATAAAATCTTAATTTTGTGACACAGTGTATTATACTTGCTAGTTCTAATTCTGAAACTGAGTAACCCTTTTCATGTGGCTTTGTAATTCTTGAAATGAATTGTATTGGGTATTCGACCCCATCATGTATTTGTAATAATACCCCTGATAATCTCTCTATTGATGCATCTGTTCTTAATATGAATGGCTGTGTGTAGTCAGGATAGTATATTTTCAAATTTGACAGAAAAATGTTTTTAATTTCTTGGAATGCTAGTTCTCTTCTCTGATCCCATCTCCATTTTACACCTTTTCTCAGTAGTTCAAGTAATGGAATTTCTTTTATACTTAGATCTGGTATCATCCTTTTATAATAATTAATTATTCCAATAAATCCTCTTAAAGTTCTTAAATTGTGTGGTGTTTTATATTCCTGAATGACTTGTGTCCGTTCTGGATCCATTTCGATTCCCTTAGTATTAAGTTTATAACCCAAATATATTACTTCTTTTTGAAAAAATGTACATTTTTCTTGATTTATTTTTAGTCCAACTTTGTCTAATCTATTTATTATAGTTTTTAGGTGTTTCTCATGATCTTCAGCCGTTTTAGAAAAAATTAATATATCATCAATGTAGTGAATTACAAAATGTTCATATTGATCCAAAATATCATGAAGACATCTACATAGAGCACTGCAAGATGATTGAAGTCCAAATGGTACTACTTTGAATTGATATACTACTCCATCTATCTGAAATCCTGTATACTGTCTACTTTTTCTTTCTAGAGGTATTAACCAGAAACTATGCTGTAAATCGATTTTAGTGAAAAATGACATTCCTGTAATTCTTCCTAATATTCCATCTATACTCATTGGTGCTTCAAATTGCTTTTCAGTAATCTTGTTAATATTCCTTGCATCCAAACATAACCTGATTTCACCTGATCTTTTTCGTACTACTACTATGGGGTTAATAAAACGTGTGTCTGCCTTCTCAATGATCCCATCTTCTAACATATTATTAATTGTTTTGTTTACTTCTTCTCTGTATTTATATGGTATTGGGTATGATTTTGTTTTAAAAATCTTTTTCCTCCTTAACTCTTATACTATGGATATAATTTTGTGCAATTCTATTTTCTTTATTGACAAGTCCCTTGTGTTGCTGCAATATGGAAATGACTATTGATTTATATTCTTCAGGGCAATTTAAAACTTTTATCACATCTTCTTCTTTACAAATAAAATTATTCTTCATTATGTACTCATTATTCCTTGCTTCCAATTTTACGCACTCCGCCTCGTAGGCATCCATCTGCTTAAAATTTCCATTCCTTAAATATTCACTATAATAATTATTCTTTACATTCTTCTGGGACATTTCCCTATCATCAAAATACATTTCTTCTTCATAAACATCATTATTTTCTTTTAATAATATCCTATCAACTCTTATTCCTTCTTCCACCTCATCTTTCTGCATAAATTTAATTATTTGCCCTTCCAAAGTTACCATTCTTTCTTCAAAATCTATCTTTACTTTCTTCTTTTCCAATTCATTATTTCCCATTAATATATCAACACATAAATCCTTGACAATAAATCCTTGCATATTAATTTCTTTATTAAGAATATTAATTTTAAAATTGGCTAGTTTATCAATTTCACCCAACTTCTTATTATTTGCACCAATAATTTTAATTTTTGGAATCTTTATTATATCTGATAGTTTTAATGTATTAAAAATAAAATTCTCCGAGACTAAAGTACTTTCTGAACCAGTATCTATCATAATCTTAATCATTTTATTTTTGGCCAAAGCATTTATATAAATTAAATTAATAGATTCAATAATTTTCTCTTCATCTAAAGAAATAAATTCAGAAGGTTTTTCATAATAGCAATGGCCTAACTTGTAATTCAGAAAGTTTACTGCACAAAATTTTGATTATTAGAATTGTCAGATTGTATCTGACCACTTGGATCTGATGTCCTATGTCTTTCCCTACTATGACTTCTACTCACATTCTCCTGCCTTGTACTACTTCGTTCCCTGCCTTCGCAGCTTCTATTCCTTCGAACACAATTTACCTGTCTGTTATAGTTAGGTCGTTCTGTATTTCTTCTATTGTTAAAATCTTGTCTATTATTATTAGTACTGTTATTAAAATGTTGTCTATTATAATTAGTATTATTATTAAAATTTTGTCTATTATAACTAGTATTATTATTAAAGTTCTGTCTATTTGGATTAGTGTTAGTATTATTAAAATTTTGTAAATTATCACCATACCTAGTATTATTGTTATATGATTGTCTATATTGTTGATTATCATTTTTATTATATTGAAAAGTATTGTTGCTTTTTCTGTTGTTATTATTACTTGTCATATTGCCTCTTTGTATTCTTTGAATAAAATTAATAAAACTATCTATTGTTTGAATATTTTGTACAGTTACGGTTTGCACAACATCAGCATCAAAATGTCTAGATACATTTAAGACTGTTTCATCCTCTCTAAGTGGTGGTTCTAAATATTTTGCAACTGTTATCAATTTCAATGCATAATCTACCATATTTGATTTTAAATTTTGATTATACTTTCCAAAATATAGAATTTCTCTAAACTTGGCTTGCTCTAATTCACCCCAATAATAATTTAAAAATTTATTTTCAAATGTTTGAAAATTATCTAAATCATTCTCAATACTAGCAAACCAAGTTGCTGCATTGTCATTTAATGTCATTCTAATATAATCTTTAATATCATTAATATTATTCACAAATCTTAATTTATGTTTTAAACTATTTATGTATACTCTAGGATGCAAATTTTTTATATTACCAGAGAATTTAATCCCAGTCTCATTTGTTAAATTTAAGTAAGGTCTCCCTATGTCTCTCATTTGTGAAATATCATCTATTCTCTGTTCCACATTTCTTATTTGATTACAATTTATTTGGATATTTTGTTGTATATCGTCTAATTTTTCTTCTGTGTTTCTCCTGTCTTCGTTAATTTTTACTTCTAAGTTACATTTCTGTAACTCTATTTTCTGTTCTATATCTATCTTATTATCTTGAATAATCCTCTTTACTTCTGTCCTCTCATTGTCTATCCTTTTCTTGTAGTCATTCCGTATACTTTTTATTTCATTTGCTACTTTTTTCTCTGCAGCTTCAAGTTTTTTATCCATTTGTTTTACAATTTTATTATTATTATCTTCTATTTTCTTTTCTAATTTTCTATAATTCTCTTCCAATTTCTGTTCCATTTTTTTCATGTCTTCTTTGATTTCTTTTGAATTCTCTTCCATTTTTTTCGTATTCTCTTCCATTTTCTGTTCCATTTTTTTCATGTCTTCTTTGATTTCTTTTGAATTCTCTTCCATTGTCTTGTTCATCTGCATCATTAATGACATCAAAGCTGCCATATTGACATTTTCCTCTCTTTCTGGATTCATTTCTGCAGTATTTTGTGGAACTTGAACTAAACTCTCCTCTTGTATAGGTTGTGTTTCTACTTCCACATCTTCTTCATTCTTTTTGCTTCTTGTACCTTTCTTTCCTTGAGACATTTTGAGACTTTACTTGTTCAAATATAATTAAAAATAAAATCTATAATTTTTTCTTTCTACTGATAATTAATTTACTTATATGAGAGCACTTATCTTCCCAAACTAATTCTTTTAAATAGAGAGCCCCACGTTGGGCGCCAAATTGTTATGATGTGTTTTTTTTGTTTGAATGATGAGCAATGAGTATTTTTAATAATATAGGGTTTTTATCGCGGTTCTCAAAGAATTAGTTTGTAAGTACTTTTTTAAATTATCTTTATTGTAACTATTATGAAACACACATATATATATCTAACCTAGCCAATGTAAATTTAAAATAAACTATCTTTAAATTGATATTCTTACAAAACTAATTAAATTCTATAGACAATCTAAAATTTAAACAAACTATCTTCAAAATTGAAATTGTTATGACACTAACTAAATTATATTAACAAAATTTTGTACCTTTCTTTCACTGAATGCCTAAATGAACTGTTTTCCACTATATATATTCTAATCACCACTGAAAGTCTTCGTACTTCGGTTATCCTTGTTTTTGTGAAATTTCTTTTTCCAATTATCAGCTTCTACCAATTTAAGATATAGTTTTCTTCACCAGCATGTATACACCACCAACCAAACCAGCAAACAGCATTTATATTTATTCTTCTTTTCAATATACCAATATCCAATTATTATAAGTTGATTTATACTAATCTCCAACCATAATATAATTTAATTTCTTCCAATATACCTTTTTTCATCTTCAATAATTATTTGTGTATAATTATAAATGTGCATTAAATTATATGCATAATTTTTAATCTTCATTTAACTCACTATATTAAACATTTTGACTATTTGTACTTGATTCACTGACTCCAACTAACTTTCATAATAAACTGCTTGACTTCTGACTAAAAACTTCCAAAACTGCTGAACAATTGACTTCACTAAGTAAATGTATCTATCTTCTAACTAACTTTCATGATAAAACTGCTAAAAACTGCCATCTTGAATCCAAATCACGGGTATTTATATGTTTTTGGATTTTCTAGAACTATCTCGTAAGATATCATGTTCCAATTTGTTCCATTAACTACTTGTCTGAATTTTCTGGAACAAACCATTTCGCAAACATGGCCATCTCCGGAGATCCAGAGAATTCCATTCTTTTCTATTAATAATTTTGTTTTACATTTAGGCTTTTCAGATCAGAATATATAATTAAATTAGTAACTAACACTCTAATTTAATAAAATACACAATTCAAACAATATATTATTATAATAACCCCACTTATATTCGTATTATGATTCTTAATTTGACACTTGGAGTATGTATAGTTGGTTGCCTAGGCACATGGCTCACTTAAATCTATTATTTTACAATTTATTATATTTTTCTATTATATTTTTACAATTATTATATGCTAATTTCTTAAAATGCCCTCACATAAATATATTTTTATAAAATTCTCTAGTATATAACTTATTTAAAACAACCAAATATCTAATATTATGTAGTATATAACTTATAAATTATTTTCTATAAACCCCAATCGTTACAATATATATATATATATATATATATATATATATATATATATATATATATTGTGACGATTGGGGTTTATAGAAAATAATTTATAAGTTATATACTACATAATATTAGATATTTGGTTGTTTTAAATAAGTTATATACTAGAGAATTTAATAAAAATATATTTATGTGAGGGCATTTTTTATAAATTAGCATATAATAATTGTAAAAAGTTGTATTTTAATATTGTAAATATATATAAGTGAGCCATGTGCTTAGGCAACCAAAAATACTCTCGGAGATTGACAGATATTTATATTCTGAAGTGACGTTTAAGAATATTTACGAATATAAAGTGGGTTATAATAATATATTGTTTGAGATGTGTATTTTATTAAATTAGAGTGTTAGTTACTAATTTAATTATATGTTCTGATCTGAAAAGCCTAAATGTAAACAAAATTATTAATAGAAAAGAATGGAATTCTCTGGATCTCCGGAGATGGCCATGTTTGCGAAATGGTTTGTTCCAGAAAATTCAGACATGTATTAAATAGAACAAATTGGAACATGATATCTTACGAGATAGTTCTAGAAAATCCAAAAACATATAAATACCCGTGATTTGGATTCAAGATGGAGTTTTTGGCAGTTTTTAAGTTTTTTAGTCAGAAGTCAAGCAGTTTATTATGAAAGTTAGTTAGAGTCAGTGAATCAAGTACAAATAGTCCAATAGTTTAATATAGTGAGTTAAATGAAGATTAAAAATTATGCATATAATTTAATGCACATTTATAATTATACACAAATAATTATTGAAGATAAAAAAAGGTATATTGGAAGAAATTAAATTATATTATGGTTGGAGATTAGTATAAATCAACTTATAATAATTGGATATTGGTATATTGAAAAGAAGAATAAATATAAATGCTGTTTGCTGGTTTGGTTGGTGGTGTATAGATGCTGGTGAAGAAAAATATATCTTAAATTGGTAGAAGCTGATAATTGAAAAAAGTAATTTCACAAAAAAACAAGGATAACTGAAGTACGAAGACATTCAGTGGTGATTAGAATCTATATACTTAGTGGAAAATAGTTCATTTAGGCATTCAGTGAAAGAAAGGTACAAAATTTTGTTAATATAATTTAGTTAGTGTCATAACAATTTCAATTTTGAAGATAGTTTGTTTAAAATTTAGATTGTCTATAGAATTTAATTAGTTTTATAAGAATATCAGTTTAAAGATAGTTTATTTTAAATTTACATTGACTAGGTTAGATATATATGTGTGTTTCATAATAGTTATAATAAAGATAATTTAAAAAAGTACTTACAAGCTAATTCTTTGAGAACCGCGATAAAAACCCTATATATTATATTATTAAAAATACTCATTGCTCATCATTCAAACAAAAAACACATCATAACAATTTTGGCACCCAACGCGGTGGCTCTCTATTTAAAAGAATTAGTTTGGGAAGATAAGTGCTCTCATATAATTAAATTAATTATCAGTAGAAAGAAAAAGTATAGATTTTAATTTTAATTATATTTGAACAAGTAAAGTCTCAAAATGTCTCAAGGAAAGAAAGGTACAAGAAGCAAAAAGAATGAAGAAGATGTGGAAGTAGAAACACAACCTATACAAGAGGAGAGTTTAGTTCAAGTTCCACAAGATACTGCAGAAATGAATCCAGAAAGAGAGGAAAATGTCAATATGGCAGCTTTGATGTCATTAATGATGCAAATGAACAAGACAATGGAAGAGAATACGAAAAAAATGGAAGAGAATACGAAAAAAATGGAAGAGAATTCAAAAGAAGTCAAAGAAGACATAAAAAAAATAGAACAGAAAATGGAAGAGAATTCAAAAGAAGTCAAAGAAGACATGAAAAAAATGGAACAGAAATTAGAAGAGAATTATAGAAAATTAGAAAAGAAAATAGAAGATAATAATAATAAAATTGTAAAACAAATGGATAAAAAACTTGAAGCTGCAGAGAAAAAAGTAGCAAATGAAATAAAAAGTATACGGAATGACTACAAGAAAAGGATAGACAATGAGAGGACAGAAGTAAAGAGGATTATTCAAGATAATAAGATAGATATAGAACAGAAAATAGAGTTACAGAAATGTAACTTAGAAGTAAAAATTAACGAAGACAGGAGAAACACAGAAGAAAAATTAGACGATATACAACAAAATATCCAAATAAATTGTAATCAAATAAGAAATGTGGAACAGAGAATAGATGATATTTCACAAATGAGAGACATAGGGAGACCTTACTTAAATTTAACAAATGAGACTGGGATTAAATTCTCTGGTAATATAAAAAATTTGCATCCTAGAGTATACATAAATAGTTTAAAACATAAATTAAGATTTGTGAATAATATTAATGATATTAAAGATTATATTAGAATGACATTAAATGACAATGCAGCAACTTGGTTTGCTAGTATTGAAAATGATTTAGATAACTTTCAAACATTTGAAAATAAATTTTTAAATTATTATTGGGGTGAATTAGAGCAAGCAAAGTTTAGAGAAATTCTATATTTTGGAAAGTATAATCAAAATTTAAAATCAAATATGGTAGATTATGCATTGAAATTGATAACAGTTGCAAAATATTTAGAACCACCACTTAGAGAGGATGAAACAGTCTTAAATGTATCTAGACATTTTGATGCTGATGTTGTGCAAACCGTAACTGTACAAAATATTCAAACAATAGATAGTTTTATTAATTTTATTCAAAGAATACAAAGAGGCAATATGACAAGTAATAATAACAACAGAAAAAACAATAATAACTTTCAACAATATAGACAATCATATAACAATAACACTAGGTATGGTGATAATTTACAAAATTTTAATAATACTAACACTAATCCAAATAGACAGAACTTTAATAATAATACTAGTTATAATAGACAAAATTTTAATAATAATACTAATTATAATAGACAACATTTTAATAACAGTACTAATAATAATAGACAAGATTTTAACAATAGAAGAAATACAGAGCGACCTAACTATAACAGACAGGTAAATTGTGTTCGAAGGAATAGGAGCTGCGAAGACAGGGAACGAAATCGTACAAGGCAAGAAAATGTGAGTAGAAGTCATAGTAGGGAAAGACATAGTACATCAGATCCAAGTGGTCAGATACAATCTGACAATTCTAATAATCAAAATTTTGTGCAGTAAACTTTCTGAATTACAAGTTAGGCCATTGCTATTATGAAAAACCTTCTGAATTTATTTCTTTAGATGAAGATAAAATTATTGAATCTATTAATTTAATTTATATAAATGCTTTGGCCAAAAATAAAATGATTAAGATTATGATAGATACTGGTTCAGAAAGTACTTTAGTCTCGGAGAATTTTATTTTTAATACATTAAAACTATCAGATATAACAAAGATTCCAAAAATTAAAATTATTGGTGCAAATAATAAGAAGTTGGGTGAAATTGATAAACTAGCCAATTTTAAAATTAATATTCTTAATAAAGAAATTAATATGCAAGGATTTATTGTCAAGGATTTATGTGTTGATATATTAATGGGAAATGATGAATTGGAAAAGAAGAAAGTAAAGATAGATTTTGAAGAAAAAATGGTAACTTTGGAAGGGCAAATAATTAAATTTATGCAGAAAGATGAGGTGGAAGAAGGAATAAGAGTTGATAGGATATTATTAAAAGAAAATAATGATGTTTATGAAGAAGAAATGTATTTTGATGATAGGAAAATGTCCCAAAAGAATGTAAAGAATAATTATTGTAGTGAATATTTAAGGAATGGAAATTTTAAGCAGATGGATGCCTACGAGGCGGAGTGCGTAAAATTGGAAGCAAGGAATAATGAGTACATAATGAAGAATAATTTTATTTGTAAAGAAGAAGATATAATGAAAGTTTTAAATTGCCCTGAAGAATATAAATCAATAGTCATTTCCATATTGCAGCAACACAAAGGACTTGTCAATAAAGAAAATAGAATTGCACAAAATTATATCCATAGTATAAAAGTTAAAGAAGAAAAAGATTTTAAAACAAAATCATACCCAATACCATATAAATACAGAGAAGAAGTAAACAAAACAATTAATAATATGTTAGAAGATGGAATCATTGAGAAGGCAGACACACGTTTTATTAACCCCATAGTAGTAGTACGAAAAAGATCAGGTGAAATCAGGTTATGTTTGGATGCAAGGAATATTAACAAGATTACTGAAAAGCAATTTGAAGCACCAATGAGTATAGATGGAATATTAGGAAGAATTACAGGAATGTCATTTTTCACTAAAATCGATTTACAGCATAGTTTTTGGTTAATACCTCTAGAAAGAAAAAGTAGACAGTATACAGGATTTCAGATAGATGGAGTAGTATATCAATTCAATGTAGTACCATTTGGACTTCAATCATCTTGCAGTGCTCTATGTAGATGTCTTCATGATATTTTGGATCAATATGAACATTTTGTAATTCACTACATTGATGATATCTTAATTTTTTCTAAAACGGCTGAAGATCATGAGAAACACCTAAAAATTATAATGAATAGATTAGACAAAGTGGGACTAAAAATAAATCAAGAAAAATGTACATTTTTTCAAAAAGAAGTCATATATCTAGGTTATAAACTTAACACTAAGGGAATCGAAATGGATCCAGAACGGACACAAGTCATTCAGGAATATAAAACACCACACAATTTAAGAACTTTAAGAGGATTTATTGGAATAATTAATTATTATAAAAGGATGATACCAGATCTAAGTATAAAAGAAATTCCATTACTTGAACTACTGAGAAAAGGTGTAAAATGGAGATGGGATCAGAGAAGAGAACTAGCATTCCAAGAAATTAAAAACATTTTTCTGTCAAATTTGAAAATATACTATCCTGACTATACACAGCCATTCATACTAAGAACAGATGCATCAATAGAGAGATTATCAGGGGTATTATTACAAATACATGATGGGGTCGAATACCCAATACAATTCATTTCAAGAATTACAAAGCCACATGAAAAGGGTTACTCAGTTTCAGAATTAGAACTAGCAAGTATAATACACTGTGTCACAAAATTAAGATTTTATTTGTTGGGTAATGAATTTACAATAGAAACAGATCACCAAGCTTTAACGTCTATATTAAATAACAAATATGGAAACAGTAGAATACATCGGTGGAGTCTAATACTTAGTGAATACTGCTTTGAAATCAAATACATTTCTGGAAAATCCAATATAGTGGCAGATGCTTTATCAAGGTTAGAAAATACACCACAAAAAGGGCAGCGAACAATAAAAATTGGATTAAATCAATTAGTAGAAAATACTGGATTATATTCTAAAGAAGAAATTATAAGAGATCAGATCAATTTGAGTGAAAAACAAAAAGTCCTTAGGAAAGATGGAGTATATTATAAAATAATAAATGGCATAGAAGTATATGTAATAACTAGAACTTTAGCAAAGAAAATATTGAAAAATTTACATAACGATTATATGCATATTGGTTCAAGAAAGCTATGGATGCTATTTAGGGACAATTATTTTGCAAAGAATGACATAAGTATAGCAAAAGAAATTACTACCCAATGCCCAATATGTCAACTCAACAAAGAAAAGAATTTCAAAAACCAGAACACATATAAATCTAATGTTGTATATGAAAAACTAAATACAGTTTCCATGGATTTTATTTCAAATTTAGTTCTCAGTCCAACAGGAAAAAAGCATATACTAGTGATAGTTGATTTATATACAAAATTTATTAAACTATATCCCTGCTCCAGAACAAATGTTAAAACATTAAAATTATATATTAATCAATTTTTCGAAGAAATAGGACCATTTAGAAATTGCATAATAGATAATGCTACATATTTTAACAACCAAAAATTTCGGACATTTTGTGAGAAAAAGGGAATCAACATTCATTTTACAAGTATCAGACATCCTCAGGCAAATCCTGCAGAAAGATATATTAAAGAAGTTATAAAATATTTAAGGATACTGTGCCAAAACCAACATGAAACTTGGCAGCAACATATACCACAAGTAGAGTATTTTTTAAATAATACACATAATTTGAATACAGAAGAAGTACCAGAATATTTAATGTTTGGCCATATAGGAAACAGAAAGTGGATTAGTGAATATAATCAGGATATGTTAGAACAAGTAATGCAGAAAGTGAATAACCGAATTAGGAGGAAAGCTGAAAAATATATCAGAAGACAAAATCGAAATATAAAAAAACCAATCACATTTCAAAAAGGAGACCTAGTGTTAATTCGTTCACTTAGAAAAAGTAATGTTAAAGAAAACCGTTGTAAGAAATTACAACCAATGTTTGAAGGTCCATATACAATTGAAAATCAGAATGGACTAAATAGTTATGTGTTAATAGATGCAGAGAACAGACTAAGAGGCATATTTCATATCAACGACATTTTTCAATATCATGAAGAGATTGAATAATGATTTCTATACCTTTAACACAAATATAATAACACTAATAACTTACTGATATATCCATTTTATTCAATAGACTTGATTTGTTAAATAGATGGTAGATTTCATTATTTTGAATCAATTTGACATCATACTTGTTGAATTTTGTATATATGGAAATTAATTTGTACCCTAAAAATCATAATTTGGGGTTAGATACAGAATTGATTGTGTAAATGTCTTTATAAAAAGTGTAAAACTTACCAATTCATATGGATAAAAGCCTTTTGAATGGAAATAATTCCTAGATTTTGTCTATAAACAAACAGAACACAATATAGATTATATTTTTAATTAAGGTTATATTTTATTCTCTGATAAAATCCATTCTCCAATTGACATGACAGTTTGACCATAGAATAGCCGAACTGTGCAGCGTTGTTCTCTGCTTTGACATAGACAGCGAACAGGGATGTATTTAACACATTTTAAATAAAAAAAAAATTGATTTATTAAATTTAATAAGGTATGAGAAAATTAATATTTAAAAAAATAATAAGTAAATTATTTATTTTAAATATTATTTTTGGGGTATTGTGACGATTGGGGTTTATAGAAAATAATTTATAAGTTATATACTACATAATATTAGATATTTGGTTGTTTTAAATAAGTTATATACTAGAGAATTTAATAAAAATATATTTATGTGAGGGCATTTTTTATAAATTAGCATATAATAATTGTAAAAAGTTGTATTTTAATATTGTAAATATATATAAGTGAGCCATGTGCTTAGGCAACCAAAAATACTCTCGGAGATTGACAGATATTTATATTCTGAAGTGACGTTTAAGAATATTTACGAATATAAAGTGGGTTATAATAATATATTGTTTGAGATGTGTATTTTATTAAATTAGAGTGTTAGTTACTAATTTAATTATATGTTCTGATCTGAAAAGCCTAAATGTAAACAAAATTATTAATAGAAAAGAATGGAATTCTCTGGATCTCCGGAGATGGCCATGTTTGCGAAATGGTTTGTTCCAGAAAATTCAGACATGTATTAAATAGAACAAATTGGAACATGATATCTTACGAGATAGTTCTAGAAAATCCAAAAACATATAAATACCCGTGATTTGGATTCAAGATGGAGTTTTTGGCAGTTTTTAAGTTTTTTAGTCAGAAGTCAAGCAGTTTATTATGAAAGTTAGTTAGAGTCAGTGAATCAAGTACAAATAGTCCAATAGTTTAATATAGTGAGTTAAATGAAGATTAAAAATTATGCATATAATTTAATGCACATTTATAATCATACACAAATAATTATTGAAGATAAAAAAAGGTATATTGGAAGAAATTAAATTATATTATGGTTGGAGATTAGTATAAATCAACTTATAATAATTGGATATTGGTATATTGAAAAGAAGAATAAATATAAATGCTGTTTGCTGGTTTGGTTGGTGGTGTATAGATGCTGGTGAAGAAAAATATATCTTAAATTGGTAGAAGCTGATAATTGAAAAAAGTAATTTCACAAAAAAACAAGGATAACTGAAGTACGAAGACATTCAGTGGTGATTAGAATCTATATACTTAGTGGAAAATAGTTCATTTAGGCATTCAGTGAAAGAAAGGTACAAAATTTTGTTAATATAATTTAGTTAGTGTCATAACAATTTCAATTTTGAAGATAGTTTGTTTAAAATTTAGATTGTCTATAGAATTTAATTAGTTTTATAAGAATATCAGTTTAAAGATAGTTTATTTTAAATTTACATTGACTAGGTTAGATATATATGTGTGTTTCATAATAGTTATAATAAAGATAATTTAAAAAAGTACTTACAAGCTAATTCTTTGAGAACCGCGATAAAAACCCTATATATTATATTATTAAAAATACTCATTGCTCATCATTCAAACAAAAAACACATCATAACAATATATATATATATATATATATATATATATATATATATATATATATATATATATATATAAATACTCATATACGGCAGCTTACCCGCGGCGTGCACGCTACTTGCAAAGACGCAAGTGTGCATCGAGCCTAAAACTCGTCGCACCATTTTCGCTGTCAATATACAAACTCTTTCCAATCACAAGTACTACTATGACAAACTTATTAGGGTACCATTAATTAGGCTTGTGTTAATCTCTCAGAGATCACTGATTAGAACCACATTAAATTTTGGGTAATAACTAATCTGATTGTAACAAATATTTTGCAGGTAAATATAAAATAAAAATATGTTCCAAAAATATAAATCTTTTCATGATCTCGATAACATGGAACTGTCTTTAGTGTTGAGCAAAAAGGTAAAACTGTTACGCAAACAAACATTTCCTTGTACAATGTGCAGTGTACGCGAATTATATCAAGAGGATTTACTGTATATAACTTCTTATTAATATTGTAAAAAATGATTATAAAAGGATTTTTTTAAATCAATTTAGAAATTACTTGATTCATATTTTAATTACTAGAGCAATTTACTTCCGTACTTCTTATGTTATATTTAAACCGGAAATGGAAAATAAGTAATTTGTCTTAAGAGCATGACTATTATATTCCCAATCTTTAAACTCTTTTCTGCTTTTGTTGTAAGATTTTTGCGACTGCAGAATATAGTAGCTTTACTGAAGGATTTAAAGATTGGGGAAACTTATCAAAAGCCTCCCAAGAAACAGGCAGACAATCTAAAATCTAAAGAATTAGAAAAAAAAAAAATAAAACTATTATTGATTTCCAAGAACAAACTATAGCGGGATGGATGGAAAACATGGAATAAATGTTTAACAAGATTAATAGAAATATTAAAATTTTTGGGAGAACAAAAATTTGCAAGATAGAAATAAAGGCAATTTTTTGAAACAAGTATAATTGTGTGGAAAATTTGGTATATTTTATTACAATTTATATCCAATTTAACTCTAAAACAACCTACGAATAAGCGCTGAGAAAGTCAATGCTATTCGGTCTTTTCGATATCAATTAAGAGAAATTTACCAAGCTTTTAAAAAAATTTAAAATAAAGATAACTTTTAATAATTAAATTAAACATAAAGCAAAATTTTAATGCCGTAACACAAGATTTTAAATTTATTTGCAGTTTATTAATTTGGTACGATTTACTCAATGGAATTAATCCAGTTAGTAAATCTATTCAAGAGAAAAATGTAAATACATATTTCGTTAGGTATGCAATTTATTAAGAATTAGTTATATTTCTGAATATCGACATGATACAAATTATAAAA
This sequence comes from Diabrotica undecimpunctata, assembly GCF_040954645.1. Taxonomy (NCBI): domain Eukaryota; kingdom Metazoa; phylum Arthropoda; class Insecta; order Coleoptera; family Chrysomelidae; genus Diabrotica; species Diabrotica undecimpunctata. The sequence goes on along the minus strand of NC_092804.1, from coordinate 99,356,067 downwards.
AAAATTGGAGGTTACAAAACAATTAAGTGAAAATCTGAATGAAGAAACGGAATTCAAATATATACTAGAAGCTCGACAGCGAAAAAAGAAAAATCAATTTGATTGATCGAGTTTCTTCAAATTCCCGAAGATAGATTCAGAGTTATTGTTTTTTTATACCCTTATCGATACTGCTTTATGATGATTAAACATGTTTTATCCAAACTATTTGAGATAAAAAACGAATATTTGAGAAAATACTGTAACTTTTTATAAATAATTCTGACACAATAATTTTGTAAAAATTAAAATAAGGAGGATATATTTTTTAAACTATTTACATTGCCTTTTACTAAATTTTGCACGATTGCCAAAAGATGAAATAAATAAATAAAAATAATTAAATTAAAAAAAACTGAAGGGCGACATCACTTTTGCAGGCGGGCACCTTATACCCTAGCGCCGGCACTGAACATCCCTGAACTATATTATTTATATATATATATATATATATATATATATATATATATATATATATATATATTGTTACGATAATTATCCTGGCCTAAAATAACCGTAAATATTATGACTAATGCTGTTCTGTTTTTAGATTTTACGAGAGTATTCTATTAGCCGGCAGAAATTTACCTGAAGGGATCTTCCAGAAACGGTCGAGCCGATGTAAAAATACCCGTTTGCCTTACCGTTATAATTTCGCCGCTAATCGAGAAGGCTGTTCGATGATTCTAGCGTAAAGGCAATGGCATATATAAAGGACATTTTATTTGGAAGGAACAGTTAATTCGGACGACGCGCTCGCGATAAAATGTTACGTTCGCTTTTTAATAAATTATGTATGTTTAGTGAAAATAAATAAATATCAGTCATTGTGCTTTTTAATGAATTAAGATAAGAACAAGACATTATAAATTAAAGACTTAATAATTAATAAATTCACAACAAATGGTGTCAGAGTGAGATCGAACATAAATTAGACTTATAATAATAATACAAGTGAATATAAAATAAATTGTGAAAATGGCTACGATTTATGAGCTGACAGTGACTAATTTAAGAAGACATCTTGAAGACAGAGAATTAGCTTCTACCGGAAAAAAGGCTGAGTTAGTCCAACGACTAAAGAACGCTTTGCTAGAAGAAGGACTAGATCCAGAGACTTATATATTTGAAGACAAACATGATGCTGTCCTCTCGTCGATTTCGAAATTTCTGGTGACATCGCATCATTAGAGAACAAAGTTTCCGGCGACATCGCTTCTTTGGAAGACAAAGTTTCTAACGAGATTTCTTCGCTGGAAAGCAAAGTCTCTGCTAATATCTCTTTGGAAATCTCTAAAGTCACTTCTGAGATGTCTGCCCTGGACGATAGAATATCTTCGTTAAAAAACCAAGTTGCTGCCGATATGTTGGCCTTCGAAGAAAAGATATGGAAAGAGATGGAAAAGAAGCTGGAGGAAACAGGGACAGCAGAGAGAGGAAACAATCCAATTACAGTGGAGACAAAAGAAGACGAGACGAAATGTAAGTTGGAAACACGACCGAAATTTGAAGGAAGTGGAGGTTCTGTCCATGTGAAAGTCCCAACTTTCGACGGAAAATCATCATGGAACAACTACATGAAACAGTTCGAATCAGCCGCAAGAGCAAATGGATGGTCTGAAAAAGAAAAGGCTGTAAACCTGACTATCGCTCTTCGAGGAGATGCCTTAGATGTGCTTCAGACCATAGCCGTAGAGGAGACCGATGATTTCGAACAACTGAAGAAGAGGTTAAATATGCGATATGGCCACGAACATTTGGAGCATGTATATCAGTCGCAGCTTAAAATCGTAGACAGAAGAAAGATGAGGCTCTTCAAGAATATGAGGTAGATATTGCCAGATTAGTACGATATGCTTATCCAACAGCTCCCGAAGACATGATGGAAAAATTGGCCGTTCAAACGTTTATTGATGGTCTTCGTGATCATGAAATGCAGAGAACACTGCGATTAGCTCGTCACAAGACGCTGGTTGATGTCCTATCCGCCGCCCTCGAATACGAGTCAGCTACGCAGGCCTCTGGCGGGTACAGTAAAGTTAGGACTGTAAAAGAGGAAGGAGATGAAGATAAACTTGACCAGCTCGTTAATATGATGAAAAGCATGACATACAAGAAAACGAAGACCATCAGATGCTGGAATTGTGGCGAAATAGGACACGTACGAAGCTCCTGTAAGCACCCTAGGTACGACGCAAATCAAGAAACTCACCATCAGGAAAACTAGAACGGGTCAGCCTTAGGGGGGCAGCTTCGACCCAGAACTTTTCCAAAGACCCTCTCATACTAATAGCTTCTTTGAAATGTCGTGAAGATAGTGTATATGTAGATGGAGACATAAATGGTAAAAAGCATACGTTGTTGGTGGATACCGGAGCGACCAGAACCATTATACGCCCGACAGTTATAAACAGCCGAAAGAAACTGTTACCAACGAGGTTACGACTTCGGACCGCTACAGGTGAAAATGCCAACATTCATGGAGAAATCCAGGTACAATTGGGAATTGGGGCAGAAAAGTTTGTCCATACTGTTATAGTTGCTGACATCGAAGAGGATGTTATATTAGGAATGGACGTAATGAATATGCATGGATTCCAATTGGATTTTAAGAATAAGGTAATCAAAGTTGGCAACGAGGAGGTATTTCTCCATCCACATAATGACAACACTGTGCAAGCAGCCATTACAGAAGATACAGTCGTGCCTGCGAGAAGCGAAACGATCATAGTAGCGCGACTACAGGGAATTGTAGACGAAGGGAGACCTGTTATGATGGAGCCTTGGAACCACGACGATGAGGTTGGCCGTGGAATCATAATTGGAAAGGAATTGGTGACTTCGGCTAAAGAAATTCCTGTGAGACTTATCAATGTCAACGACTACCCAGTGACCATAAAGAAAGAGACAAAAGTAGGAACTTGTGTACCTGTGACATCCATAATTCGTCAGGCGACAACATCTGATAATTCCAACGACAAATTCGACCAAATGGTTGCAGTTGCAGGACAGTCTCTAAATCAGATGGAGAAAAGGAAATTAAGGGAATTTCTTCGGCAGTATCGTGATATTTTCGTACCGAAAGGAGGAAAGACGGGAAGAACTACCGTTGTTAAGCATAAAATTGATACTGGTAATGCTAAGCCAATTCGTCAAACAGCTCGACGATTACCACAGGCGAAGAGAGAGGAAGCTGAAACGATTGTTCAGGAAATGAAGAAAGACGGGGTGATAGAACCTTCTACGAGTCCATGGGTCTCTCCGGTGGTCCTGGTTAAGAAGAAAGACGGAACGACGAGGTTCTGTGTGGATTACCGTTTGCTGAACAACGTTACCAAGAAAGATAGTTATCCTCTGCCTCGGATCGATGACACATTGGACACATTGGCTGGAAGTAAATTGTTTTCTACTTGAGATTTGAAGTCTGGATACTGGCAGGTAGAAATGGACCCAGTCGATAAAGAAAAGACAGCCTTCACCACAGGATCTGGATTGTGGCAATTCAACGTTATGCCATTTGGACTTTGTAATGCTCCTGCGACATTTGAGAGGCTTATGGAAAATGTGTTGAGAGGGTTATCTTGGAAAACATGCCTGGTTTATTTAGATGACATAATCGTCTTGGGGGAGACATTCGAAGATCATTTGAGGAATTTAGAAAACGTTTTTAATCGACTTAAAGCTGCTCAATTGATGCTAAACCCCAAGAAGTGCCAGCTATTTCAAGGTAAAGTCAATTATCTGGGTCATATAGTCAGTAAAGAAGGAGTGGCCGTGGATAAGGGAAAAATCGATTCCATTAAGGAATGGCCAAAACCAACTGACAAACATCAAGTGAGAAGTTTTCTTGGACTATGTACTTACTACCGGAGGTTTATTAAGAAGTTTGCAGATATCGCTAAGCCATTAACGCGACTTACAGAGGAAGCAAGAGAATACCGCTGGGATATAGACTGCCAAAATGCCTTTGAAACGTTGAAAAAGCATTTAATAACAGCACCAATTTTGGGGTATCCACTGCCAGAAGGAGAGTTCATCTTAGATACGGATGCAAGTAATGTGGGAATTGGAGGAGTGCTGTCTCAGATTCAAGGAGGACAGGAACGAGTCCTCGGATATTTTAGTAAAGTTCTTTCAAAACCTGAGCGGAATTATTGCGTCACGAGAAGAGAACTTCTAGCAGTAGTTAAATCAGTAGAGCACTTCTATCAATACCTCTATGGAAGGAAGTTTTTAATCCGAACCGACCATGCCGCCCTTAAGTGGTTGATGCAGTTTAAGAATCCAGAGGGTCAGATAGCCAGGTGGATCGAACGACTCCAAGAATACGATTTTAAGATTGAGCACCGAGCCGGAGTTAGCCACAGAAATGCTGATTCTCTTTCCAGAAGGCCATGCCCCGCAGAGTGTTCCCACTGCAACAAAACGGAATCCAAGGAAGCAGCAGTGCTAAGAACGACGATTGTCAACGACGACTGGACGCCTACTAAGATAAGGGAAAAACAAGAGAGAGATCCAGTTATACAGAAAATCCGAAAATGGAAAGAGGAAAACCGTCGACCACCTTGGCAGGAAATATCAAACCTATGCTCAGTAGTTAAGACGTATTGGGCCCAGTGGGACTCATTTATCATCGAAGATGGCTTGCTCAAACGAGTCCTGGAAAATGATGACGGTTCAGAGAAAAGAAGACAGTTGGTGATCCCAAAGAGCAGAATAGCCGAAGTACTTCGTCAGTTACACGACAGTCCATCGGGAGGGCATTTTGGTGTAAGGAAAACCCTTCAGCGAATTCGGGAACGGTTTTATTGGATGAACAGTTCCGACGACGTAAAAGACTGGTGTAAGAAATGTACTATTTGTGCTACGAGTAACGGGCCTCACCGGAAAAGGAGAGCTCCTATGAGACAATATAATGTTGGAAGCCCGTTTGAAAGAATAGCTTTGGACATTGCAGGGCCATTTCCAGAAAGTGAAAATGGGGGCAAGTACATGTTGGTAGTAATGGATTACTTCACTAAGTGGGTCGAGATTTATGCACTTCCAGACCAGAAGGCCGCCACCGTTGCAGATAAGTTGATCCAAGAATATATCAGCCGATTTGGAGTGCCTTTGGAGATCCATAGTGACCAAGGCAGGAACTTTGAAAGTGATCTATTCCAAGGAATATGTGATAGACTAGGCATGAAGAAAACAAGAACTACCGCGTATCATCCGCAATCGGATGGTATGGTAGAACGAATGAATAGGACAGTTGGCAAGTATTTGACAAAGATGGTGTCCGATCATCAGCGAGACTGGGACCAATACCTTCCGTTCTTCACAATGGCCTACAGATCTGCTGTTAACGAATCAACGGGCCAGACACCAGCCAGAGTCCTATTCGGACGCGAAATGCGACTACCTTGTGATCTAGAATTTGGGTGTCGACCTGGAGAAGATGTAGCAGGTGAAGATTATGTGATCGAATTACGAAGAAGAATGGACGATGTACATGAGTTGGTCCGTTCCCACCTTCAGATCGCTAGCGACCGAATGAAGAAACGGTACGATACACAAGCCGAAAAAGGTTGCTTTAAGAAGAACGACAAAGTATGGCTGTATAATCCCAAGAAGCGAAAAGGTTGTTCTCCCAAATTGCAGCAGTTTTGGGAAGGTCCATACCTCATCATGGAGAAGATCAACGATGTCATCTACCGAATAAGCAAGATTCCGAGGGGAAAGCCGATGATAGTACACCATAACCGGCTGGCGTCTTTCGAAGGTGACCACGACGTAGATGAAGAAGTGGAAGTAAACCAAGTCCAAGACGTGTCTGACCTCACGTTTGAGGAATTCATGGGTGCCTATGGAGGTACCGGTAAAGCAAGACATGGTGTTACCACTGAAGAAAAGCAAGATCTACTCGCGCTCCCCGATGACTACTCGCTGGCCCTTACCATCCCGGCCAGTATCAAAGACGCACCAGGGTTGGCATCCGTCTTTCGAAGGAAGTTTGGTCGAGTTGCAGAACTTCAATGCCAGGTGCCAGCTCCCGGTAAAACCTTGAAACTCCAAGATGCATCACGTTACCTTTTCTACCTGGTAACAAAAGACACTGCCCGTGACCAACCTACCTACCGAGATGTGTGGGAAGCCTTACTTCAATTGAGAGAGCACGTACTAGAGTCCGACGTGCAAAAGTTAGCCATGCCAAAGTTGGAGTGCCGCCAATTAGATTGGAGGGTTATCCGAAATATGGTGGAGGAGATCTTTAAAGACACCGAAGTCCAGGTGTTAGTCTGTTGCAATCCGCATAGTTACTGGTGCGGAGAGAAAACCGTCCCTTGTCATTTTTATACAACTGGAAGTTGTAAAAGAGGGTCCAGTTGCCGATACCAGCATACAGTTCCGGTTTCAGTCCCGACAAGGTTCCAGGAGGAACCATCTTTTAAGAGGGGGGCAATGTTACGATAATTATCCTGGCCTAAAATAACCGTAAATATTATGACTAATGCTGTTCTGTTTTTAGATTTTACGAGAGTATTCTATTAGCCGGCAGAAATTTACCTGAAGGGATCTTCCAGAAACGGTCGAGCCGATGTAAAAATACCCGTTTGCCTTACCGTTATAATTTCGCCGCTAATCGAGAAGGCTGTTCGATGATTCTAGCGTAAAGGCAATGGCATATATAAAGGACATTTTATTTGGAAGGAACAGTTAATTCGGACGACGCGCTCGCGATAAAATGTTACGTTCGCTTTTTAATAAATTATGTATGTTTAGTGAAAATAAATAAATATCAGTCATTGTGCTTTTTAATGAATTAAGATTAGAACAAGACATTATAAATTAAAGACTTAACAATTAATAAATTCACAACAATATATATATATATATATATATATATATATATATATATATATATATATATATATATATATATATATATATATACAGTGATGAGTGCCTTAAGAACCGGCAAGATAACGCAAAAGATAGAAAACATAATACGTTGTGAAATAAAAAGAGATGAAAGTAATAGAGGTGGGAAATTATCGATAGAAACCTCTAATTTACATTACATTACATTAGGACTATCGATAGTTTCCCACCTTTAGACGTTAGCTTATGAGCTGGTTGACTTCAGTCATAATATTACAAGTATGACGTCGAACATTACCATTTTTTAAATTTCGCATAAAGTAAAAACTGATTGAAGGCAATAAAGCAAATAGTAAGTAAACAGTTTAATTAGTAGTAATTTGATAAATACAGAATAACAATCTATGATAATTCTGTATTGAGAAGAGTGTATGCGACGTCTCAAATCACAGTTTATTATTGATCAATACTTTAATTTTGGATAAAAACATACTCGTACTTGAACTGTTTTTACTTACATTACGTGATACGTATTACTATGACTGAAGTCAACCAGCTCATAAGCTAACGTCTAAAGATGGGAAACTTTCGATAGATCTAATGTAATGTAAAGTAAATTATAGGTTCATATCGACAATTTCTCACCTCTACTACTTGCATCTCTTTTTATTTCACAACGTATTATGTTTTCTATCTTTTGCGTTATTTTGCCGGTTCTTAAGGCACTCATCCCTGTATATATATATATATATATATATATATATATATATATATATATATATATATATATATATATATATAGTGTGTAAACCACTTATGGAATAAAATTGTTTGTGTCCTTATTATAGAAAATAATAAAAAACTCTGGGACACGTTAACTTTTAAATTTAAATGTGCGCTTTTTAAACATAAATTTAAATGTACAGCGTGATCCATGCAAGTCTGGCATAGTCCATAATCCTTATTTTTAATGAAACATCCTGTATATTTTTATGTTTTTAAAAGATTCTTAACAACCTGATCTCAACGAACTATATCATGTAGGGTCTATAATGAATAATACAAGGTGAAATTTTAAAATTAATAATTTATCACGTGTTACGGCATTATTTTAAATTAGCTAAATACAGACAATACACTTCTACTCTACAGTGTCAATATATTGGAGAAAATTTCTGTTTAGTAACCGTGTTAACACGTGTTTTTTGTCATGAATAGGTAAAAACTGTCTAGATAGTCTGCTAATTAAACTAAATCGGTAAATAATGCGGATTGTTATCAATCAGTTGTTGGTGTGTTGACATTTTACATTAAAATAATAAATTCCTAATTAAAAGATAATTTCTTGCAGAAATAAAAATTAAATATTTAACTGAGACCCACCGAATTGAGATTTTAATGATGATCGATTACGGGGAGAATTGTAGAAGTCAAGTTGATGTAGCAAACTTATTTAATCAGAGGTATCCTCAGTTGCCTAATATTGCAAAAGGTAATGTATCTAACATTTATGCGCAATTCAGAGAACTTGGAAATGTCAAACCATTAAAAAGAAACCGAACTTCATTGAAGATGAGGTGAAAGTGGATATTTTGTTAAGTGTCGCAGAGAATCAAACGTCAAGTTCACGTCACATTGCACGTCAAAATAATGTGAGTCACACAACTGTCCTAAGGTGTCTCCATGAAGAAAAACTTCATCCATATAAATTGACTTTTGCGCAGGAGCTAACAGAAGACGATCCAGATCGTAGTATGGATTTCTGCAAAATAATGATGGATAAAATTAACACAAATGAAATAGCTCTTGGCACAATTCTTTTTTCTAATGAATCAACATTTACATTAAACTGAGAGATAAACCGACAAAACTGTAGATATTGGTTAGGGGAGAATCCTCATTGGATGCATGAGACACACACTCAGTATCCTCAAAAGTTGAATGTTGGGGCAGGTATTATAGGAGATCATATTATTAGTCCTATATTTGTAGATGGTAATTTGACAGCGGAAAAATATTTAAGCATGCTAAGAGACGATGTTCTTCCTCAGTTGGCTAACTTATATCCCAATCCAATAGATCCGACCCTACCGCATGAAACTGTCTGGTTCCAGCAGGACGGTCCAACACCCCATTATGCTTTAATGATGAGAAATTACTTAAATGAAATTTTCTTCAATAAATGGATTGGACGAAGGGTACTATTGAGTGACCAGCTAGGTCGCCAGATCTTACGCCTTTGGATTTTTTCTGTGGGGTTATTTCAAGAACAAAGTATATGCAACACAACCATCTAGCATTGAAGACCTCAAAGAAAGGATAACTACAGAAATACGGAATATTTCATCTCAAACTTTAAACAAAGTTCGGGACGAGTTTTATAGGAGACTGTTATTGCCAACAACAAGGTGGAGAACATTTAGAGCATTTATTTTAATGTAATCCAATTAATTACCTCGGGTATTCTATGAATTAATTGTCTTGAAGAAAATTATACTTAATTTCAAAATTTCACCTTGTATTATTCATAATAGACCCTACATGATATAGTTCGTTGCGACCAGGTTGTTAAGGAGCTTTTAAAAACATAAAAATATACATGGTGTTTCATTTAAAATGAAAACAACAACTGGCGAATTAGGTATAACAGAGAAATATACGAGCAATATAGCTAACCAACTCTAGCACAATACACTAAACTGCAGAGATTACGGTGGGCAGGGCACGTGGTCCGCATGCATAAGAATAGAATCCCCAGAAAATTACTAAATGCAAGAATGCAGGGAAAAAGACCTGTTAGAAGACCTAAAAAGAGATGGGAAGACGAAGTCGATGAAGATGCCAGGAACCGCCTGGGAACGCGTTCATGGAAAAGAACAGCGGTAAATCGAGATGATTGGAGAAGCTTGTTGAAGGAGGCCAAGGCCCGATTTGGGCTGTAGTGCCATTGTATGGATGGTTTCATTTAAAATACAGATTATGGACTATGCCAGACTTGCGTGGATCACCCTGTACATTCAAATTTATATTTAAAAAGCGCACATTTAAATTTAAAAGTTAAGGTATCTCAACGTTTTTTATTATTTTCTAAAATAAGGACACAGACAATTTTATTCCAGAAGTGGTTTCCACACTATATATTAATATTTACAGGGTGAGTTTTTAGTGCGACATCGGTCGATAATTTCATTGTGGTACAAGATATCCAAGAAAATTATTTAGAAAAATTTAGGCAATTATATTCTCCATACTTGAAAAATATGTGGAATTCTACAGGGTGATTAATAACTACGTGGTATAGCAAACATACAATTTTTTAAATGGGACGCCCTATATATTTTTTCATATTTATATTCCTCTCATAATTCTTGTTCTCATAATATTGAACTTTGCATTACTATACAGAGTATTTAACAAGTTATGACCATTTTTATTTCGAAATTCCAATGAAATCAACACCATGTATATAAAGAAATAATGCATAAACAATTATTTATTTTATCTAATAAGGTAAGCAATATATTGTACTTTTTAAATTAAAAATTTGTATACAGGATAACTACAAAACAAAATTATGATTTTCTCAATTTTTTTAAATGGATCACCCTGTATTTTATTTTTTAGAAATATTGAATTTATGATACTATATATTTTATTTTTATATAGCATTTCCTATACCCAAACACAATATTTTCCGAGAAATTTTTAGTTTTCTTAAAATTTTGGGAATACATTCAATTTATGTAAGCAGGAAAAAGTATTGAGTATTGAGTGATAATATAACAAAATTATTTTTATTCAATAAGTAACTAAGAAAAAATATAAACCATATTAATGTGTAATGAATGTAACAATTAATATGATATTAGGAAATAAGTAAATGTTCAAAATGTCCACCTTCAACGTCTATACAAGTTTGTAACCATCAGCATCATCTGGCGCTGTTGGAGGCTTCTTGTATAAAAGGTCTTTTATATAGCCTCACATGAAAAAATGAATTTTGGAGATTCCGGAATTTAGATGATTGTGAATATGAGCAGTGTGGTGAACTGGAGCACCGTCGTGTAAAAACCACATTCGTTGTCGAATATTAGACGGTATATTTTGCAGTAGTATTGGCAAATGATTATTTAGAAAATCCAGATATATGGCACCATTCACACGACCGTCAAAAAATGTGGACCAATCACTTAATCGCTTTTTTCACTTAGAACAGTTTTGGTTCTCTCATTATTTTTTTTTTTTTTTCATATAGGTATAACTGATACAGTGCGAACAAAACGATCCATTAATTTTTCAAAAGCTCTTGCGTTTCGCTTCATCCGTTCAGGATATCGCTCGGGATATATTCTGGATACAAGTAAGCAATTTCTCGAACTTTCTCCTAATACCCAGATCATATCTGTTAACTCTTCTACAGAAAAATTCATTTTTAACAATAAAGAAAGCCATACATTGGCTTCGTTCACGGTTTAATACTTAGAGAAGGAAAATGAGAGGACAGATAACACTCATTTAATAAACCTTCGAAAAGTGAAGCCAGTTTCGATGTGACCGCCATGTTTTGGTGCCTGTACGTTGCCCATTACTACCTCTCGCAGTATTATCAGGTCTACTGATTTTTCACTAAATCTACTGATTTCAACTTCAATTTACTGAAACACTATATCGATCTACTAAAAAGTTCAAAAAGTAACCATTATGTCAGTCTTCAATTATAAATTTTGAAAAAAATCTATATATATATATATATATATATATATATATATATATATATATATATATATATATATATATATATATATATATATATATATATATATATATATTAGAAGTGATTATTTCGACCAAAAAATAATTTATAAATACGTTCAAATTATCGGGTATAGTGGTCTATAATAAAAATCTTTCTTTTTTCTAAATTACTCAATATTTCGCTATTTATTTAAAAGCTTCGTCAGGAGTAAACTAAAAACAATTTGAACATTACAAAAAATGGCGTACAAATAAATTTTAAAACACTTACAGAATTTAAAAGCAAAATTTATTTATTTTAAAATTTATTTGCGAAATCTTTTAAATTCTGTAAGTGTTTTAAAATTTATTTGTACGCCATTTTTTGTAATGTTCAAATTGTTTTTAGTTTACTCCTGAGGAAGCTTTTAAATAAATAGCGAAATATTGAGTAATTTAGAAAAAAGAAAGATTTTTATTATAGACCACTATACCCGATAATTTGAACGTATTTATATATATATATATATATATATATATATATATATATATATATATATATATATATATATATATATATATATATATATATATTTTATAGCCCTTTTTCTATCCGAGTTGTCGAATAAAGGCCTCTCCCATTTCTCGCCATTCATCCTTGTTGTGTGCTAGGCGTTTCCACATTGGTCCTGCGACTCTTTTGATATCGTCGCTCCAGCGCATTTGAGGTCTTCCTCTTGGTCTCTTCGCATCGTACGGTCGCCAGTTTCCGACTTCTTTGTTCCATCTACCATCTTCGAGACGTTCGTTGTGTCCAGCCCATTTCCATTTTAATTTAGCTGCTTGTTTCGCGGCGTCCTTTATTTTTGTTTTGTTCCGGATTGCTTCGTTCGTTTGCCGATCTATTAGTGAGATACCAAGCTTCTGTCGTTCCATGGCTCGCTGAGTTTTTCGAATCTTGTCCATGTTCTTTTTTGTGAATGTCCAGGTTTGAGCTCCGTAAGTGAGAACGGGAAGGATACAAGAATCGAACACTTTGGTTCGAAAGTTTTGGGATATATTATTCTATATATATTCTTATATCTATTATTCTCAATCTACTGAAGAAATAAAATATGACCTGGCAGCTTTTCTGATGCCGGTTTTGCTTCAGTCAATTCCATACGATTACGTGTACGCTCTCTTTCCTTGTGTAATGTTTAATAATACGAACTGCCATTTTTTCAAAGCCTACTATTTTACCTTTGTAATTGACACAAATCGCGTTTTACTTATTAATAACTGTGCGTCATAATCGGCAGTTAGGAATGTTTTATTAAAAATTCCTGGCTAAGAATACTGTTGATATACCAATCTAAAAAATTTTACACAATTGTATATTATTTTGATTTCTGTTTTGTGTGAGTTATTTATTGAATAAAAATAATCTTGTTATATTATTATACAAACATATTATGTAGGAACTAGGAATCTTGTATTTCATTAAGGAAATATATTTCCATAATATCACATTTATTGGTACATTCATTGCATATTGTTATGGTTTATATGTTTTGTTAGTTACTTATTGAATAAAAATAATGTTGTTATATTATCACTCAATGCTCAATACTTACTTCTACTTACAAAAATTGAATGTATTCCCAACATTTGAAGAAAACTGAAAATATTTCAGAAAATAATATCTCGGACATAAAAGAAAACAGCAAGAAAACACGGATTATGAAGCAATTACTATGGATTACCAACGCCTAACATATCAACTAGTGATGTGAATTATAAGAGACAGCTTACTTTCGTGAGTTTTAACGTACATGTATTCTCTACGAATCGATCTGTTTTTACACATATCCACAAACCATCACAAAGAAAGGTACTGATAATGTTATATCTATGCTATATCATTTTTGTACAAAAATTCTCAGTCTACAAGTAAGACACCTTTGCATATTTTGCGGCTCATGCGATAGCCAAAATAAAAATTATACATTAATTAGATTCTTACACAACTTCTTAGATTTGCCTCTATCCGTGTACGATTTCCAATACGAGGGCACTCATATTTGGAATGCGCCAATGATTTTGGATTGATTAATCAAAAGCTAGAGTGGAAGTTCCTGAGCAGTGGAATAACGAGTTTAAAGCGGCACGATAAAAACCATCACCTATTGATGTAATTGGTTGCAATCAAGAAATATTCTTGCTTGGACAAAAGTTCCCTCCAAATTCTATAATAAAAGTCCGAGAGCTGCAGTACTCTACAAACCATCCACGTATAATTAAAACAGTAAAACAGAGTGTCTACAATACTACAACACATTTTGTTCTAGTACCTGGAAACTCAAAAATTTCTTCAAAAAAATGTTCAGCCTGAACAACTTTATAGTGGATTAATACCAATACCTATCTTAAAAAAGTATAAGGAGTTCCAAGAACTTAAAATATTCATTTCAGAGGAAACACAATCATTTCATGATAATTTGCCAGTAGTTGAAGCAAACCGAAGTGATGAATTTGGAGTAAGTATAACTTGAAGATGGTGAAGAGTTACAATTCTTCCAAATTTCAAGGGAGTAAATAAAAATCTGTGTACTGCTAAATTACATATGTGTATTACATAGTATTCTAATTCTTTTTTATTTGCACGCACTTTAACTAGAACTGGACTGAGACCAGTTTTTCCATACATTTTTATTCATTTTTCTTCTGTTTAATTTAGAATTAAAATATATACGATGTTTTTGTTAATAAAAAAATCGTTTTCATTTTTCATCATCACTCCTTTATAACGTTGTAATTTTTAATTAGGAATACCTTAAAACTATTAAAATGTGACAAAAAAGGTATATCGATGGAAGGCAACCGTATATAGTAGTTTTTATATAAAAATGCGTGCACGTCATTCAAGATTTTCGACGTCAGTACCCCACAGCATTGCCAAAACATCATAATTGTTAGTAAGTGAGGAATTTTTAAAATGTCAACTATTTGTCAAACTACTATATTAATAATAAATAAATACACTTAGTTTTAAAATTTCTGCAACACACTAAAATACATAAGAAAACATTTTAATACAAAATTATATATTCTAAATTTTAAACTTACCTCTTTTCGAGCACTAATATTAAAAACGTCCCGCCATTATTTCTTGTTCAATATAATCTATCTTATATGAAAGCTTATCAGATTTCTACAGACTATTTAGTTGTTTTGCTATAGCACAATCACAATACACAACAATAATTAGTTTTTAAAGCTATTAATCTAAATTTAATATGTATTTATAAATACAATGTATTAATATATATATATATATATATATATATATATATATATATATATATATATATATTATGATAAATTTGTGTAATACATCAAAACATAAACAAAATTCTTACTCTAAAAAAACGGCAACACTTTAAACAATTTTGCCACACGCTGAACTGTCAAAAAAATTGAAGTATTCATGTATCAGTTGCGTACAATTGTCTAACATATTTAATTAAAATTATTATTTTGTGGATTATTTAGACTTAACGAGTTATTTCATAAAATTTATATTATTAATAATAACAAATGTTTTTGGTTATTTAATCAATATAATTATAAAATTCCCAATATAATGATGATTACATTTTTCTGATTATTATACCCTGTTGACGCCTATAAAAGATCGAGCAGTTCCGTATGGGTTTCGTATTATTAGCTGTGTTAGGAAAATTTGAACTCTAAGGTTGACGTTCTGGAAATTTTAAATATAAGTGACGTCACTTAATATAAATTGTGACGTGCACGCATTTTTATATGAAAAATACTATATACGTATTTCTGACTATTGGTCGTCTTCAGTACGGTGCAGCCAATTTAGAAAATAACTTGAGAAAGGATCACTACGGGAGCAATGCAACCAATTTGTGGCATTAAAGTTAAAAGACCCTGATGGTTTCCAGGGCAACAACTAACAATAACCACGGAGGAAGCTACAGCTACCTGGGGAAAGGAATGCCAAACGTTAAAACGTTTAAAACAAATGAAAAAAGATAATGCAAGTGAATAATAAAAGTAAAATGTATTGGCATGTCTTACAAAACAAAAAACCAAAAAAGGTATATCGATGGAAGGCAACCGTATATACGTATTTCTGACTATTTCTGATTATATATATATATATATATATATATATATATATATATATATATATATATTTATATATATATATATATATATATATATATATATATATATATATATATATGATTTTGAAATCTTATGATCTATGTAATCTAATTTAATTATCCTATGTAATTTAACGACTTATGTCCAACATGTTCAACATTTGTTCAGAAAATCTATTAATGTAATATATAGTGTTTGTTTGATTTAGTGGCATTATTATTATTATTGCTAGGTATGGTACAGTACCAATCCAAAACAAACCCAGAACATACCTAGCAATAATAATAATAATAATACCACTAAATCAAACAAACACTACCTATATATTTACCGTTCATTAACGGATTTTCTGAAATATGTCGAAAATGTTGGCAAAATACGATATTAATGTTGGGCATAAATCGTCAAAAACATCTGGAAGATATTTTTCAAAATTTAAAACCAAGGTTAATAAAGATCATCAATCAAATGTTATTTATAAAATAAATTGTAAAGCCTGCAATTCGACATATATTGGGCAAACACACCAATACTTGCATAGAAGGCTTGATTTCAAAAATGTGCAGATTGTGGAAAAAGAACAAAATTACAACAAAAGATGCATATTGGAGATGATTCACAAAAAAAAGATTTGAATTCTAACAATAATAAGACTGACATCAAAGATCTTTCCAATATGTACCATAATTTAATAAATTGACTTATTTTTAAATGCACTTTGGCGGATATTTAAGATACGACCCTGGACCACTACTGTTGAAAGATACCGGGCAGATGTCATCTGTCAATGTCAGATACCAATTTTTCAATCCGTGTAAAACTTCCTATGTAAACTTCTAATAAGTGTAAACATGAAATATAATTGTATAATGTAATATTACCAACAAACCCAGAAAATAAAAAAGATTATATAAAAGCCGGGGACAATTATTAGTTTAATGCACCCAACAGGACCAAATATATTTTCCTCAACGCACCGCGTCACAGTGTTGCCATATTTTTTTGTAAAATGTATATGAATGTTTAAAATATCAAGTTACTTTTACGAAATTATAATTTGCGTTATGAGAAGCTACAAGTTTTGAATAAGTATAAAACAGCATTCATAAATATTTTTCTGTTACTTTAAATGCATTTAAACATTGTAAATTATTTGTGGTAACTCAGCTTTGATAAATTGAGTTTAAGTTTTAAAATAAATTTAAGTTTAGTTTAATGTAGTGTACTCTTTAGTTTACCTTCATTTTTTATCTTTAATTTAATTTAATTAAAAAATATGAATTTTTATATCATTTCAATGCATTTCTGTTATATATGTATTTTTTTTAAATTCATCTTTATGCTTAATTCATTTTTAATTTCATCATTTAAGCTTACATTAAATGTCAAATATAAGTTTGATTATGTTGGGTGCATTAAACTAATCATTGTCCAAAGCTGGTGTATATATAGAGAGAGCGGCTGGTCTGGCCAATGTAGCAGGAGTTGCACTCTGCACAGGATATATGATAGACGACATTAGTTTTTTCTAGAGGGGCCAATGGAGTTTTTGTCGTTGACAATAGCTTTCCTAAGGCTCTGGTGTTTTTTAAGGCTATTTTGACAGGTAAGTTTTTGAAAAGTTTGGTAAGCGTGTTCTTGATCTGTGGGAAGTACGGGAGCGAAACATACTTGTGGTTTGTTCAGGGGCAAAGGGCGAATTATTCATCTGTATTTTATTAGAAATGGACGCTAATGTTCGCCCGTTGGGTGTTAAGGCGCTATTGGTTAACTATTTATTATCTCAAGCTTTCAATTGTGTTTACAATTATTATCAAGAGCTGCTAAAAAAGACACAATATCTTACAAAGTTAAACTAGAAAGAAAACAATTTTTTGTTAACTCACCAAATAAAATTAGTTTGGTCAATAAAATTGCTGCAAATACATTTCAAAAAGGATTAATACTAAAATGCCCTTATCTAATAAATTCTTCCCTGAAATTTTAATAATTTTGAAAACATTTTCTTAACACAAATAATTGAATTTATAGATAGTTTAAACTATTTTCCAAATGAGTTACAAGTACGAGGCATGTTTTTTAAGTAAGTACCGTTTTGCGATTCCGCCGCCGCAGCGCTACGGTCAGCGTTCCGCGCATGAGCGCTGGTTACCTACATCTCTTGTCTACGCACTGACGCCATTACAGTCTGATTCTTCATTGTATACTTGTTTACTCCAGTGTTTAAGATGCCTCCAACAATCGTGAGTCACGCTGATTGTGAAGTACGGGCTGTTACACGATTTCTTAGTGCTAAAGGCGTAAAACCGATCGATATTCATCGTGAGATCGTTGAAGTTTACGGACAAAACATTATGAGTGATGGAATGGTAAGGAAATGGGTGAGAGCATTTAAAGATGGCCGTAAAAATGTGTATGATGAAGAACGGAGTGGGCGTCCTTCGGTCGTTAATGAAAATTTGGTGCAGAAAGTGGACGAAAGGTGAGAGAAAACAGACGCTTTACAATTTCATCATTGTCCGACTGCTTTCCTCAGTATTCTCGTAGTGTTTTGTATCGCATTGTCACCGAGAACTTGAATTACCGGAAATTGTGTTCACGTTGGATTCCAAAAATGTTGACGGATTTGCACAAAACCCAACGTTTAGGCAGTGCATTGACTTTCCTTGAGCGGTACCACAGTGAAGGTGAAGATTTTTTAGAAAAAATTGTTACTGGTGTAGAAACGTGGGTGGCCTACGTCACACCAGAATCGAAACAACAATCCATGGAATGGCGACATTCATCATCACCCAAAAGAGTGAAGTTTAAGCAAACAATTTCTGCCCGGAAAATCATGTGCACAGTTTTTTTGGGACAGAAAAGGAGTATTGCTAGTGGAGTTTCTGCCTCGTAATGAGACAATCAATGCAGCGTCTTATTGTGAGACATTGAAAAATCTGCGTCGTGCAATCCAGAACAAAAGACGTGGCAAGTTGAGTAAGGATATCGTTTTGCTGCATGACAATGCCCGTCCACATGTGGCTAATCAGACCAAAGATCTCATCAAATCATTTAAATTGGAAACTCTAGATCATCCTCCATACAGCCCTGATCTGGCGTCCAGCGACTACCATTTGTTCCAGCTCTTGAAGAAACACCTGGGCGGTCAGTGTCTTCAAGATGATAACGAAGTCAAAACATTTGTGATGCAGTGGTTAACAAGTCAGGCGGCAGAATTTTATCAGGAGGGTATTCAAAAACTGGTGCCACGTTATGACAAGTGCCTCAATATTCACGGAAATTATGTAGAAAAGTAGATTAAGGTACAGGCTTTCATGTAAAAATAAAATTATTGCCATATCTTTGCACATCTTTTTTTAATTCCAAAACGGTACTTACTTAAAAAACACGCCTCATACTTCTTTTTTCTTACTCTTATAAATATATATATATATATATATATATATATATATATATATATATATATATATATATATATATATAACAACATACATGTAATAATGTAAATATAGTATCTTAATCCCCTCAATATGTTACTGTGAAGAAAGTAGTATTATGAGGTTACTATAATATTTGTTGGAAATTTGTGAGGAAGAACACAATACTAGATAGAACAAGATCCAGGAGGATGTAAAAAATAACATTGTGGAGCATATAAAATGGATTAACTCAAAATACTGTACTTAGAAAAAGGCTTAAATATATCTGTAATGTACATAATGTACTAGAATATAACAAACTAAAATAATGGGATGCAGTAGACAATACAGGGATATCTAAACTCACAATTACAAAAAGCAGAAGAAAATTACACTGTGTGCCATGTTTTACAAACACTTTGTTAAGACATCTGAAAGATACGAATAAAGAATTGTTGATAAGTAATAAATTGTTTTTAACAATATGCTTTTATTTGCAGAAGGTATTAGTAACATCTAAGACAGAAGTAAGTAATTTACTATTTTTGTGGGAACAAGCCACAGTTTTACTTTAAAATAAGTTTCTCAAAATACAAAACATTAATAAATTAAACAAATTTTGTTTTTTTTAACAAAACTTTATTTTTGTCAAAGTTTAGTTTGATGTTTTTATTTCTACTCAATATAGATCAATAAAATAAACCAATTTTGTTTTCTTTTTTAAACAAAAAAAATTGTTTAATTTTAATAATTTTTATATTTTATGAATAATTTTCGAAGTGGAAATTGAGACATCAAAATAAACTTATTTTAAATTAAAATTCCCAATAAAAATAGTAAATTGTATTAAGATACAACAAAAAATATCTTCAGAACAATAATAAGTAACTTTTATTACAAGAGTAGGATTGCAACATATAATTTTACCATTTACGACTTGAGCAATAATCAGGGATACTGCTGTATATTAAACGAGCAAATATTGAAAAGGGGATTGGATGAAATTACAAGCTGATTATAATTTTTTTAAAAGTGCAAGATAAGATGTCATTCAAAAAATCGTAATTATATTCCAACAATTACTGAGAGCAAAATCACAACCATTTTATTTCTTTGATATTTGATCATGCATCAGTAACTTTAGGTCTGAAAGTAAAACACCATTTTTCTAGAGATTGGCCATATTCAGAACGAAAAAAGACAACATGCATCATGTGATATAAATTGCAAAAAACCTCATTTTGCTATTTATCCTCCGCACCAGTGGATTAACCTCATCAAAATGGCAAAAATTACTTCCTCACAATATAGAGCTAAAAAAAATGTTCTAAAAATACTCTTAGTTTTAAACCAATGGTTCAGAATCAGAACTAGAAGAGAACTAACATTACAGATGTGGAAAAAATAAGCAAAATTAGGTAAATTCACTACGAACCAAAGACTTATTATACCTTTCATTTTATCAACAGTTTTACACGATATTACAGAGAACATAACATAAACCTGAAGAATACAAAGCACCACAATAAAGTCTTTTACCAATTGATAGTAAAAAATTTAATGGCTATTAATTCATATATTTATTCTATACTAGTACCAATTATTTAAATAATAAAAAGACAATATAATAAAAGTAAAGTAAGAACAATGGGATTTCCACGGAAATAAAAACAGCCAAAACATATGTGATAATGACTGCAAAAGGAAATTTACTATTTTAAGATATATCTTTCATAATTCTTATTATCAAGAAATAAATTCACAATGGAAGACCAAAACGGTCAATAGGAAAATCATAATAATATCCACAAATAATGGAAAAGTATTAAAAAAAACAAATAAGCCCTTTTGCAGATCAGGGTTACAAGTCAAATACATATTTATTGACTTACCTTTCCCACATATGGAACACATATTTCTTAATTTTGGTGTAGATTTTTGGGTTAATTTTTTCAAATTTTTTGTACATTGGTTTTCAAGTGTTATGCACGCTGATGATGGTCCTGATTGCAACAGCATTTCCTCGGGTTTTATAATATCAGGCAAATCTTCACATTCAATTTCAGCCTTAAGAAAATATGGATTTAGTAGTTTTATTTTTCTTATATCTTTCTCCACTTCTGATTCATTATTAAATACATCAGTTTCTCCAGGTTCCCTTTTAATTTCTTGTTTTATAGGTTCTATTAAGCTTGCTTCTAAGGATTCTGTTTTTATTTGTGAATTTTCTATAGGAAGTTGAATTTTAATATCTGAGCAATCTATATCTATTTCATCTTTAAAGTCGTGTTGTCCATAAGGCTTTAGGTTCTGAGAAGTGGGATCCATTTTTGATGTATTCCACTTATTCCAGACTTTTATGTATGTCTTATGTCTTTTATTATTTGGCAAAAGTATAGAGAAAGTGCCGATGAAGTTAGCTACAAATGATCCGTCAAATTTGTGTTTGCTGTATTGCCAAGTACTTATTATGTATATGTTTTATGCCTCAAATATGCTTTGAAACAGTACATTTTTATTATATTATTTTATGAAATCGGGTATTTTTTAACATATTTTAAATTTATATAAAACACGAACGAATAAATATTTGTTTTTTTTATATTAGTTGCAGTTAGTTATTAGAAAAAAAAAAAAATTATAATTGGCCTTTGGTAGATTAGCAAATAAACTTGGCAATATTGTCAAAACTTTGAAAACACTAGTTGCCAGATTGCAACAGATGTTCAGCAGATTTCAATTTTATGCCTATTTTCTTATAATTTTGGGATGAAATGGTACCTGAATACCTTAAAAACTTAAGAATTTAAAAGCTTAAAAAGTTAAAATTAATTTAAATTATAATAGATTAAATTTAAATCAATTAAACTTCTTTTA
Source organism: Diabrotica undecimpunctata (assembly GCF_040954645.1). Taxonomy (NCBI): domain Eukaryota; kingdom Metazoa; phylum Arthropoda; class Insecta; order Coleoptera; family Chrysomelidae; genus Diabrotica; species Diabrotica undecimpunctata. The sequence goes on along the minus strand of NC_092804.1, from coordinate 99,333,952 downwards.
AAAACTTAAAAATAATGTTTAGTAACATTAATCTTCTTCTTCCTATTTCGTCCCCATTAACGGAGGTTGGCGACCACATTTTTAAAAGCTTCTCTGTCTTTTGCAACGTGGAATAATTCGTCTACAGTCATGTTTGTCCAGTCTCGAATATTTCGCAGCCATGACTTCCTCTGTCTACCTATTCCCTTTTTGCCATCGACTCTACCCTGCATGATGACCTGCAGAAGACTATATTTATTATTTCTTAGTATGTGTCCAAGGTATGCAGTCTTGCGTACTTTTATCGTTCTCAACAATTTTTTGTCTCGACCCATCCTTCTCAGCACTTCCTCATTGGTGACCCTGGCAGTCCATGGGATTCTCAACATTCTCCGGTATATCCAAAGTTCAAAGGCTTCAATCTTTTTAACTATTTGCGCTTTTAGTGTCCATGTTTCTACCCCGTACAATAGTTGCGACCAGACGTAACATTCAACAAACCTCAGTCTCAGCGCAATATTCAGATTTTTGTCACAGAACAATTGTTTGAATTTTAAGAACGCTGCCCTTGCCATTTCTATTCGTACCCGGATCTCTTGGTCTGGATCTAATTCTGTGTTGATGTAAGCTCCCAGATATTTATATTTTGTCACTCTCTCTATTTGCTGTCCACCAAGAGTTAGTTGTTCATTATTTATTGGACTTCTTGATACTATCATAAATTTGGTCTTATCTGTGTTGATGTCAAGTCCCATTTGAATGCATTCACTATTTATTGCATCTAGTAATGTTTGTAGTTCTTCTATACTCTCAGCCAGAATTACCGTGTCATCTGCAAATCTCATGGTGTTTATGATTTCTCCACCAATTCTTATTCCCTCTTTTCTTTCCCATAAGGCTCTTCTGAATATGACCTGTGAGTACACGTTGAAAAGCGTCGGAGACAAGACGCATCCTTGCCTAACCCCTCTCGCAATCGGTATATTATTTGTTTCTATATCGTTCACCTTTACTACTGCTTTCTGGTTCCAGTATATAGCCTTAATAAACTCAATGTCTTTTTTGTCTAAATTGATATTTTTTAATTCATCTATTAACTTCATATGCTGCACTCGGTCAAAGGCCTTCCTAAAGTCTATGAAGCATACACATGCACTCTTGTTATATTCCCGACATTTCTGCAAGAGTACCGTCAACGCAAATAATGCCTCTCTTGTACCCATGCCTCCTCTGAAGCCAAACCGAGTTTCATCTATCTGCTCCTCACATTTCTTATAAATTCGGTTTTGAACAATTTTCAAGAGAATCTTTAAAGGGTGGCACATTAGGCTTATCAATCTATAGTCATTACATGATTTGGGATTGTTGTTTTTTGGTAGAGGTAAAAATATCGATTTAAGCCATTCTTCCGGGATGTTGCCCTCTACATATATGTGGTTGAGAATTCGGGTTAGTCTCTTTATATTACCGTCATCTAAGGCTTTTAACAGTTCAACTGGAATTTGATCAGGACCCGGTAACATTAATAATTAATATTATATCGCATGCTCTTTCGTGATTTATTTGTGATATGGCAACACTGCCAAATACAAATCTGTCCCTCATTTGTAGCTAACTTCATCGGCACTTTCTCTATACTTTTGCCGACAAACGATATTTCTCTATTTACCATGGAGTTAGAATATAACTCCATGCTTGCTAAATATTTAGTATTTAAAATTTATACCATAGGTAAGAAGGTTAGGTTAGATTTGGTATTTACTACTATTATTTCTATTTACTAAATAAACGGAAGTTGGGACCACTCAACCACTTAATTTGACACTATGTATTAATTAACCAATATGGCGACGGGCAGGTCCGGATTCAAATTAATTCAAGTTATATTTACGATACCTTTATGCACCCTTTATGTAAACTTCTTCCACAAAAACTTAAAAAAATTTCGATTCTTCAGCTTAGTTTTGGTTAATATATTAGTACTGTGGAGTTAGTGTGATACTAAAATTTTAAAAGTACACGTCGAATAAATTAAGAACTACCTATGTCGAACATGAAATTAAGATCTTCTGTAAAGGCGTGAAGGAACTATGTGAAAAACGTGAATTTTTAAAAATTTAAACAGACAAATTCCATTAAGATATATAATACCTACACAGTTAAAAGTATATTTTAACGCTTTCATTGAAATGACACCTGGTTTTTGCGATTTTATTTGTATTCAGTAGATAAAATCGTAATTAAGTATTGTGATATAAAAATAAATTAGTAAACATATTGGAGAAAAAGTGTAAGTACCTACCTAGTATTTAATATAAAAAAAGATACATCAAAACAAGTTTCCGATAATATAAATATTTTTTAAAATGGATGAAGATTCTGTTGGTTATAGGTATTTCTTTATTTCTTCTCCTCTCAACAATCAACCCAGTTCATATTCCAACGCTATAACTTCATTTAAATATCCAACTAAAAACCGCTAGGTATAACCAAACTACCAAACACTTCCATCTATCAAAAGTGGAAGGTAGATCCCGCTGACTGGGAACTATATCAACATCTTGTAACCAATGATGTACATCTTGGACTTTACTCCGGAAGAAAATATAGATACTAACATACAATCTACTAATATTATTACAAAAGCTACTGATATATCCATAGGAAAAACCAAATTACGTAAAAGAAAACTGGTGCTATGGTGGAATCAAGAAATAGCTGTTACTATGAAAGCTGGCAAGAATGATTCTGAGAATCTTCTTAATTTTAAAAGTTTGAGAGCTAAAACTAAATATCACCCGGTCGTGGAGATGCCATTTGAAGAAAACTGATGAATTCTATCCTCGATGGTGCTTTAAAGGTCCATCAACGGGAGGTATCGACATAATGTGTTCTAGGCCGATACTTACTTACTTTCCGTTACACGTTAGGCTTAAAGCCTAACAGCTTTAAATTTTGTGTTTCCAATGGTTGGCCACATAGATGGCCCTGTCATTCGCTAAGAATAGGTCTTTTTTGTGCAGGCCTTCCTCATCTCTGTGCATGATAGTAGATTCTGGCTATTTTGAACCGCGCCACAGTCGCAGGTACCGTCCTCCTGGTATCCCCATTTCTTCAGGTTACTAGCACAACGTGAAACGGTTTGAAGCAGATGAGGGTGGATTTGCCATTAAGTCATTTATCTAATATCGTGTAAAAATCCATTTCCATATTAAGTTCAATTTTCATTTATTCAAGTGTTTGAAGTATGTTTATTATTATTATTTTTAAGTTGTATTCGACGACAGCATTCTCGCAATGAGAATGCCGGCATCGAGCTATTTCCGTTTCTTCTTTAATAAAGGAAGAGTAGACGGCAATAAAACACAGTAATTGTCGTAGACAACCACAACTCACCAAAAGGAGATTCACAAGGAGTGCTTGACCAGGCAATGGGCACGCTGTACTGTGAGACTGAAGAGAGCCCTTTAAAGACTCTTTAGCCGTTGTTCTTTTGCAAATCTGCCGTTGCCGAACAAGCTTTGGGAAGAGGAGAACATCGAATACTGTTTGAAGAAACGCAGATGCTGGACAAAACTTCACAGTACTACCCACGGTTGTATCGGGAAGCGGTGGAAATATATAAGCACCCAAATAATTTTAATCGGATACAAGAAGGACTGAAAATTGACAAGACATGGATACCAATATTAAAATCCACAAACACCCTTCCCGCCAAACACGAAGAAAGAAAAGCTACTACGAACGACGACACGCCCCCTCAAGCCGAAACCAGTGGAGGGAAGGCGAGTGGGAAATATAAATATTGCCTCCGTAGTATAACGCGGAGGCGATACATGGAATGGCGACATTCATCATCACCCAAAAGAGTGAAGTTTAAGCAAACAATTTCTGCCCGGAAAATCATGTGCACAGTTTTTTTGGGACAGAAAAGGAGTATTGCTAGTGGAGTTTCTGCCTCGTAATGAGACAATCAATGCAGCGTCTTATTGTGAGACATTGAAAAATCTGCGTCGTGCAATCCAGAACAAAAGACGTGGCAAGTTGAGTAAGGATATCGTTTTGCTGCATGACAATGCCCGTCCACATGTGGCTAATCAGACCAAAGATCTCATCAAATCATTTAAATTGGAAACTCTAGATCATCCTCCATACAGCCCTGATCTGGCGTCCAGCGACTACCATTTGTTCCAGCTCTTGAAGAAACACCTGGGCGGTCAGTGTCTTCAAGATGATAACGAAGTCAAAACATTTGTGATGCAGTGGTTAACAAGTCAGGCGGCAGAATTTTATCAGGAGGGTATTCAAAAACTGGTGCCACGTTATGACAAGTGCCTCAATATTCACGGAAATTATGTAGAAAAGTAGATTAAGGTACAGGCTTTCATGTAAAAATAAAATTATTGCCATATCTTTGCACATCTTTTTTTAATTCCAAAACGGTACTTACTTAAAAAACACGCCTCATACTTCTTTTTTCTTACTCTTATAAATATATATATATATATATATATATATATATATATATATATATATATATATATATATATATATATATATAACAACATACATGTAATAATGTAAATATAGTATCTTAATCCCCTCAATATGTTACTGTGAAGAAAGTAGTATTATGAGGTTACTATAATATTTGTTGGAAATTTGTGAGGAAGAACACAATACTAGATAGAACAAGATCCAGGAGGATGTAAAAAATAACATTGTGGAGCATATAAAATGGATTAACTCAAAATACTGTACTTAGAAAAAGGCTTAAATATATCTGTAATGTACATAATGTACTAGAATATAACAAACTAAAATAATGGGATGCAGTAGACAATACAGGGATATCTAAACTCACAATTACAAAAAGCAGAAGAAAATTACACTGTGTGCCATGTTTTACAAACACTTTGTTAAGACATCTGAAAGATACGAATAAAGAATTGTTGATAAGTAATAAATTGTTTTTAACAATATGCTTTTATTTGCAGAAGGTATTAGTAACATCTAAGACAGAAGTAAGTAATTTACTATTTTTGTGGGAACAAGCCACAGTTTTACTTTAAAATAAGTTTCTCAAAATACAAAACATTAATAAATTAAACAAATTTTGTTTTTTTTTAACAAAACTTTATTTTTGTCAAAGTTTAGTTTGATGTTTTTATTTCTACTCAATATAGATCAATAAAATAAACCAATTTTGTTTTCTTTTTTAAACAAAAAAAATTGTTTAATTTTAATAATTTTTATATTTTATGAATAATTTTCGAAGTGGAAATTGAGACATCAAAATAAACTTATTTTAAATTAAAATTCCCAATAAAAATAGTAAATTGTATTAAGATACAACAAAAAATATCTTCAGAACAATAATAAGTAACTTTTATTACAAGAGTAGGATTGCAACATATAATTTTACCATTTACGACTTGAGCAATAATCAGGGATACTGCTGTATATTAAACGAGCAAATATTGAAAAGGGGATTGGATGAAATTACAAGCTGATTATAATTTTTTTAAAAGTGCAAGATAAGATGTCATTCAAAAAATCGTAATTATATTCCAACAATAGGGATGTTCACTAATTTTTAAATATTGTTAAATTCAATAGGTTATAACATATATAAAAACATAGCAAACATAAAATTGTTTAAAAATATATATTTCTTAAGATAAATCAATTCTTAATTTCAATTCTGATGGAGGCTAGAAAAACGGCTCCTCGCAGCGAGGCTACGGTGTGTGACGTCAGCAGTCGTATCGACAACTTGTTTTGTATACGTATTTACGAAGTGTGACCAGTTCTTTAAATATTTAATCACTGATAATGAAGCCAATTAAGTGGTGTTTTGTTCCTGGGTGTCTAAATACATCTAAAAACAATTCTGAGAAGATTTTTATTACAGTTCCAAACAATTTAACACCATATTCACATAAAATTTTCAAACCACAGGTTTTTATATCTGTACCTCGGAGGGATATTCTACAACACTATGTCCATTTTTTCAATTTTGACAATTTTACAGACATTAACTTTTATAACTTTATTTAAAGGAATAGAGCACTAGGTCCTAAACCATTTGCTGATAAAGAAAGTGAATTTTAAAAGAACACCAAGTCCATTTTTACTTAGAGGGATAAAACACCATGTGGACTTAATGTTTTGTCCCTCTACGCATGTAAATTACCGCCGCGCATATATCTATGATGGGAGGTAGACTGTTAGTGATCTAATAATAATACTTTTGCTATTTATGGTGTGTTTACAGTGGTTTGTTACTAATAATAAGAACAATGAACCATAATAATTATCGTAGGAGAAAGATTCTTGAAGTACCTACTAAAAAGTCTGCGAATTCTTCTACTGCATTTACAGGTAAGCTACCTTTTTCCTCATTATTTTTAAATTATTAAAAAACATAACCTCAAAAGGATAATGTAGTGATTTGATACCAAAATTAGACTAGCAATATTATTAAATCTTTTACAACCAATATTATACGCCTTGTTTAATTTTAGAATCAAATAATACACCAAGAAATGATGTTTTAAATGAAGAGCATATTATTAGAGATGCCTTGAGTTGTGATAACGAAGATCAGTCTGATATAGAGAAAATTTCTGATAAACTATTCGTAGTGGAAATGAAATAAGATCTGCATTACTAAAATGGGCAGATACCGTCATTCCTGACAGTAACATAGAAGAAATCATACTACGGTCTTACAAATGTTACGGCCAGAATAAAAATGTTAGCATTAATACTTGTTTAAAAAAAAAATATCATCTAGAAGTTTCTACTAAAGAGTAATACCCACATGGAGGCGGACACTGTCCATGCGCTGATAGAGCGAAAGAGAAAAAACTTTTCTATTTACACGCCCTGGGACTGGCAGCCGTTAGTTAGATAAACCTCAATGAAATATACCGTACATACTATGGAACTAGAAGAATTAAAAAATTTAAGGTCTTTGTATGATATCAAAACATCTTAAAATCCGCCTTTGATTAATAGAAAAGAGACATTAACAAACAACAAGTTCTTCTGTCAAACTGTGTTTAACTTCCATTAAAAAAAAAACAGCATTAGAACTATGTTTTTAAAAAGTAATTTTCATGACGAGAACCAGGAAATTGACTTTGTTAGGTTTCGAAGGCGACACCTTACATTGCCAAAAGATTTGCAACTGGTATCACAAAGTCCAATACTTATATCACAACAAAAGTAAAACGATCTAGTGGCATTACTATCAAATGTTCCTACATTTTGCCATGATTTTTATCAAAACTTAAAGCATACCTACTAGTAATACTAATAGTGACTCTCCAGGAGACTTGAGGATGACTGAGTGGTTTGTACCTAAAATGCCATTTTTATATACATATTTTTATTTGTAAAGGTAAATTGTATGGTTAAATAAATTTTGTCAGTAAAAGTCAAATAGGATTGTAGTTGTTATTGAATACCTTATACTAATTCTTACAGTACAATAACTTTATTAGATGGATACAACATCATGTCCGTTAAAAGGGTTAAAAAACAGAGAAACAAATTTGTTTTTAATTATAACAAATGTATTATGTAAATAACAATAAATCGAATGTTCTAGTAAAATATTGTTTCAATATCTTAATAAAGAGCTGCAGCAATAATACTTTTTGGTGAAAAAAAGTTTAAAACTGCTCTCCTGTAAAGTTTTAAAAATAAACATAGTGTTGATTCCTTCCGAGGTACAGATATTTGCATTTATTTTTTTTTCTAACTTGCATAATAACTCCTTTTTCTAGTTTTTCCCTCTCTTTGTAGCAAACACCACTTATTTTGCTTCATTATCACGGTATAAATACTTAAAGAACTGGTTACACTTAGTAAATACGTATACACAACAAGTTGTCGATACGACTGCTGACGTCACACACCGTAGCCTCGCTGCGAGGAGCCGTTTTTCTAGCCTCCATCAAAATTAAAATTAAGAATTGATTTATCTTAAAAAATATATATTTTTAAACAATTTCATGTTTACTATATTTTTATATATTTTATAATCTATTGAATTTAATTGAATGTAACTATATTTAAAAATTTGTGAACATCCCTATTACTGAGAGCAAAATCACAACCATTTTATTTCTTTGATATTTGATCATGCATCAGTAACTTTAGGTCTGAAAGTAAAACACCATTTTTCTAGAGATTGGCCATATTCAGAACGAAAAAAGACAACATGCATCATGTGATATAAATTGCAAAAAACCTCATTTTGCTATTTATCCTCCGCACCAGTGGATTAACCTCATCAAAATGGCAAAAATTACTTCCTCACAATATAGAGCTAAAAAAAATGTTCTAAAAATACTCTTAGTTTTAAACCAATGGTTCAGAATCAGAACTAGAAGAGAACTAACATTACAGATGTGGAAAAAATAAGCAAAATTAGGTAAATTCACTACGAACCAAAGACTTATTATACCTTTCATTTTATCAACAGTTTTACACGATATTACAGAGAACATAACATAAACCTGAAGAATACAAAGCACCACAATAAAGTCTTTTACCAATTGATAGTAAAAAATTTAATGGCTATTAATTCATATATTTATTCTATACTAGTACCAATTATTTAAATAATAAAAAGACAATATAATAAAAGTAAAGTAAGAACAATGGGATTTCCACGGAAATAAAAACAGCCAAAACATATGTGATAATGACTGCAAAAGGAAATTTACTATTTTAAGATATATCTTTCATAATTCTTATTATCAAGAAATAAATTCACAATGGAAGACCAAAACGGTCAATAGGAAAATCATAATAATATCCACAAATAATGGAAAAGTATTAAAAAAAACAAATAAGCCCTTTTGCAGATCAGGGTTACAAGTCAAATACATATTTATTGACTTACCTTTCCCACATATGGAACACATATTTCTTAATTTTGGTGTAGATTTTTGGGTTAATTTTTTCAAATTTTTTGTACATTGGTTTTCAAGTGTTATGCACGCTGATGATGGTCCTGATTGCAACAGCATTTCCTCGGGTTTTATAATATCAGGCAAATCTTCACATTCAATTTCAGCCTTAAGAAAATATGGATTTAGTAGTTTTATTTTTCTTATATCTTTCTCCACTTCTGATTCATTATTAAATACATCAGTTTCTCCAGGTTCCCTTTTAATTTCTTGTTTTATAGGTTCTATTAAGCTTGCTTCTAAGGATTCTGTTTTTATTTGTGAATTTTCTATAGGAAGTTGAATTTTAATATCTGAGCAATCTATATCTATTTCATCTTTAAAGTCGTGTTGTCCATAAGGCTTTAGGTTCTGAGAAGTGGGATCCATTTTTGATGTATTCCACTTATTCCAGACTTTTATGTATGTCTTATGTCTTTTATTATTTGGCAAAAGTATAGAGAAAGTGCCGATGAAGTTAGCTACAAATGATCCGTCAAATTTGTGTTTGCTGTATTGCCAAGTACTTATTATGTATATGTTTTATGCCTCAAATATGCTTTGAAACAGTACATTTTTATTATATTATTTTATGAAATCGGGTATTTTTTAACATATTTTAAATTTATATAAAACACGAACGAATAAATATTTGTTTTTTTTATATTAGTTGCAGTTAGTTATTAGAAAAAAAAAAAAATTATAATTGGCCTTTGGTAGATTAGCAAATAAACTTGGCAATATTGTCAAAACTTTGAAAACACTAGTTGCCAGATTGCAACAGATGTTCAGCAGATTTCAATTTTATGCCTATTTTCTTATAATTTTGGGATGAAATGGTACCTGAATACCTTAAAAACTTAAGAATTTAAAAGCTTAAAAAGTTAAAATTAATTTAAATTATAATAGATTAAATTTAAATCAATTAAACTTCTTTTAAAAACTTAAAAATAATGTTTAGTAACATTAATCTTCTTCTTCCTATTTCGTCCCCATTAACGGAGGTTGGCGACCACATTTTTAAAAGCTTCTCTGTCTTTTGCAACGTGGAATAATTCGTCTACAGTCATGTTTGTCCAGTCTCGAATATTTCGCAGCCATGACTTCCTCTGTCTACCTATTCCCTTTTTGCCATCGACTCTACCCTGCATGATGACCTGCAGAAGACTATATTTATTATTTCTTAGTATGTGTCCAAGGTATGCAGTCTTGCGTACTTTTATCGTTCTCAACAATTTTTTGTCTCGACCCATCCTTCTCAGCACTTCCTCATTGGTGACCCTGGCAGTCCATGGGATTCTCAACATTCTCCGGTATATCCAAAGTTCAAAGGCTTCAATCTTTTTAACTATTTGCGCTTTTAGTGTCCATGTTTCTACCCCGTACAATAGTTGCGACCAGACGTAACATTCAACAAACCTCAGTCTCAGCGCAATATTCAGATTTTTGTCACAGAACAATTGTTTGAATTTTAAGAACGCTGCCCTTGCCATTTCTATTCGTACCCGGATCTCTTGGTCTGGATCTAATTCTGTGTTGATGTAAGCTCCCAGATATTTATATTTTGTCACTCTCTCTATTTGCTGTCCACCAAGAGTTAGTTGTTCATTATTTATTGGACTTCTTGATACTATCATAAATTTGGTCTTATCTGTGTTGATGTCAAGTCCCATTTGAATGCATTCACTATTTATTGCATCTAGTAATGTTTGTAGTTCTTCTATACTCTCAGCCAGAATTACCGTGTCATCTGCAAATCTCATGGTGTTTATGATTTCTCCACCAATTCTTATTCCCTCTTTTCTTTCCCATAAGGCTCTTCTGAATATGACCTGTGAGTACACGTTGAAAAGCGTCGGAGACAAGACGCATCCTTGCCTAACCCCTCTCGCAATCGGTATATTATTTGTTTCTATATCGTTCACCTTTACTACTGCTTTCTGGTTCCAGTATATAGCCTTAATAAACTCAATGTCTTTTTTGTCTAAATTGATATTTTTTAATTCATCTATTAACTTCATATGCTGCACTCGGTCAAAGGCCTTCCTAAAGTCTATGAAGCATACACATGCACTCTTGTTATATTCCCGACATTTCTGCAAGAGTACCGTCAACGCAAATAATGCCTCTCTTGTACCCATGCCTCCTCTGAAGCCAAACCGAGTTTCATCTATCTGCTCCTCACATTTCTTATAAATTCGGTTTTGAACAATTTTCAAGAGAATCTTTAAAGGGTGGCACATTAGGCTTATCAATCTATAGTCATTACATGATTTGGGATTGTTGTTTTTTGGTAGAGGTAAAAATATCGATTTAAGCCATTCTTCCGGGATGTTGCCCTCTACATATATGTGGTTGAGAATTCGGGTTAGTCTCTTTATATTACCGTCATCTAAGGCTTTTAACAGTTCAACTGGAATTTGATCAGGACCCGGTAACATTAATAATTAATATTATATCGCATGCTCTTTCGTGATTTATTTGTGATATGGCAACACTGCCAAATACAAATCTGTCCCTCATTTGTAGCTAACTTCATCGGCACTTTCTCTATACTTTTGCCGACAAACGATATTTCTCTATTTACCATGGAGTTAGAATATAACTCCATGCTTGCTAAATATTTAGTATTTAAAATTTATACCATAGGTAAGAAGGTTAGGTTAGATTTGGTATTTACTACTATTATTTCTATTTACTAAATAAACGGAAGTTGGGACCACTCAACCACTTAATTTGACACTATGTATTAATTAACCAATATGGCGACGGGCAGGTCCGGATTCAAATTAATTCAAGTTATATTTACGATACCTTTATGCACCCTTTATGTAAACTTCTTCCACAAAAACTTAAAAAAATTTCGATTCTTCAGCTTAGTTTTGGTTAATATATTAGTACTGTGGAGTTAGTGTGATACTAAAATTTTAAAAGTACACGTCGAATAAATTAAGAACTACCTATGTCGAACATGAAATTAAGATCTTCTGTAAAGGCGTGAAGGAACTATGTGAAAAACGTGAATTTTTAAAAATTTAAACAGACAAATTCCATTAAGATATATAATACCTACACAGTTAAAAGTATATTTTAACGCTTTCATTGAAATGACACCTGGTTTTTGCGATTTTATTTGTATTCAGTAGATAAAATCGTAATTAAGTATTGTGATATAAAAATAAATTAGTAAACATATTGGAGAAAAAGTGTAAGTACCTACCTAGTATTTAATATAAAAAAAGATACATCAAAACAAGTTTCCGATAATATAAATATTTTTTAAAATGGATGAAGATTCTGTTGGTTATAGGTATTTCTTTATTTCTTCTCCTCTCAACAATCAACCCAGTTCATATTCCAACGCTATAACTTCATTTAAATATCCAACTAAAAACCGCTAGGTATAACCAAACTACCAAACACTTCCATCTATCAAAAGTGGAAGGTAGATCCCGCTGACTGGGAACTATATCAACATCTTGTAACCAATGATGTACATCTTGGACTTTACTCCGGAAGAAAATATAGATACTAACATACAATCTACTAATATTATTACAAAAGCTACTGATATATCCATAGGAAAAACCAAATTACGTAAAAGAAAACTGGTGCTATGGTGGAATCAAGAAATAGCTGTTACTATGAAAGCTGGCAAGAATGATTCTGAGAATCTTCTTAATTTTAAAAGTTTGAGAGCTAAAACTAAATATCACCCGGTCGTGGAGATGCCATTTGAAGAAAACTGATGAATTCTATCCTCGATGGTGCTTTAAAGGTCCATCAACGGGAGGTATCGACATAATGTGTTCTAGGCCGATACTTACTTACTTTCCGTTACACGTTAGGCTTAAAGCCTAACAGCTTTAAATTTTGTGTTTCCAATGGTTGGCCACATAGATGGCCCTGTCATTCGCTAAGAATAGGTCTTTTTTGTGCAGGCCTTCCTCATCTCTGTGCATGATAGTAGATTCTGGCTATTTTGAACCGCGCCACAGTCGCAGGTACCGTCCTCCTGGTATCCCCATTTCTTCAGGTTACTAGCACAACGTGAAACGGTTTGAAGCAGATGAGGGTGGATTTGCCATTAAGTCATTTATCTAATATCGTGTAAAAATCCATTTCCATATTAAGTTCAATTTTCATTTATTCAAGTGTTTGAAGTATGTTTATTATTATTATTTTTAAGTTGTATTCGACGACAGCATTCTCGCAATAAGAATGCCGGCATCGAGCTATTTCCGTTTCTTCTTTAATAAAGGAAGAGTAGACGGCAATAAAACACAGTAATTGTCGTAGACAACCACAACTCACCAAAAGGAGATTCACAAGGAGTGCTTGACCAGGCAATGGGCACGCTGTACTGTGAGACTGAAGAGAGCCCTTTAAAGACTCTTTAGCCGTTGTTCTTTTGCAAATCTGCCGTTGCCGAACAAGCTTTGGGAAGAGGAGAACATCGAATACTGTTTGAAGAAACGCAGATGCTGGACAAAACTTCACAGTACTACCCACGGTTGTATCGGGAAGCGGTGGAAATATATAAGCACCCAAATAATTTTAATCGGATACAAGAAGGACTGAAAATTGACAAGACATGGATACCAATATTAAAATCCACAAACACCCTTCCCGCCAAACACGAAGAAAGAAAAGCTACTACGAACGACGACACGCCCCCTCAAGCCGAAACCAGTGGAGGGAAGGCGAGTGGGAAATATAAATATTGCCTCCGTAGTATAACGCGGTGTCAGTTTCAGGTTACAAGCGAAGCAGTAACATCTCCAGAAGATGCCAAACCCTAGTGTTGGCGAAACGTCGAGAACTAATCTCAGAAGACAACGGCCTAACAGCCCGAACAAACAGTTTAACACGATGGCCGTGAAAGCCTAACGCTGAATACCTCTTGTTTTATATTTTTACCCATTTAATAAAATCTTTTAGAACAAAATTAGTGTGTTTTATTTCAAGAATTTCACGTAAGAATTTAAATAGTCGATTTAAAGAGATGGTAGCTTTTTTGATTCATATATATATATATATATATATATATATATATATATATATATATATATATATATATATATATACAGTATACTCCCTCTATAACGAACACGGTTATTACGAGGTTTCGCTTATAAAGAGATACTTTAGATGTCCCGTGAAATTTCTATTGAACTATAACCGTCTATAGCGAGGCAAATTTGGTTATAACGAGAGAAAATAAGATCAAAAAACGTGTTTTTTACGTTTTTGGTCCGGTCGTGGCTATAAATAAATACCTTTTCATACAGCCCCTCAATAAACTTAACTGCAGCCCGCAATAAACTTCTTTACAATGAATAAATACAACTGTTTCACATCTTTAGAAAATATGATAGAATGATACTGGACCATTTAAAGCAGTTAAAAATGACAGAGTTCTTAAAATTGCAGAAGCAATAGTTTACATTATCCTTGAAAATACGCTTTATACATTATGTAGTTGGAAAAAAATATAAGTACAGATTTTTTGTTTTAACGTTTATCATTGATAATAAAAGTAAACAACTCTTTTATGTTTTAATACATTTCATTGACAATAAAAGTAAATAACTTTTTTTCAAAAACGCCATTCAAACAATATTTATTAGCATCTTATATTGCTCCTAATGGCTTCACTATAGGAAGTTAATAGTTTAGAAAACTACAGATTCATATGTATGCACAGTATTATTATTGTCTGATATAACGAGATCGGCTTATAACGAGGTAATTAGTCTGTCATTTCAGTTCTCGTTATAGATGGAGTCTACTGTATATATATATATATATATATATATATATATATATATATATATATATATATATATATATATATATATATATATATATATATTGTTATGATGTATTATGTGTGAATGATAAGCAATGAGTGTTTATTTAATAATATAGGGTTTTTATCGCGGTTCTCAAAGAATTAGTTTGTAAGTACTTTTTTAAATTATCTTTATTATATCTATTATGAAACACACATATATATCTAACCTAGCCAATGTAAATTTAAAATAAACTATCTTTAAATTGAAATTCTTATGAAACTAATTAAATTCTATAGACAATGTAAAATTTAAACAAACTATCTTCAAAATTGAAATTGTTATGACACTAACACTAATTCTAGGGGTTAGAAGATGGAGGGAAGTTGCCAGGAATCGACAGGAGTGGCGACTTCTTTGTGAGCAGGCCAAGATCCACAACGGATTGTCGAGCCACTTATGATGATGATGATGATGATGACACTAACTAAATTATATTAACAAAATTTTGTACCTTTCTGTCACTGAATGCCTAAATGAACTGTTTTCCACTATATAGATTCTAATCACCACTCAATGTCTTCGTGCTTCGGTTATCCTTGTTTTTGTGAACTACTTACTGTGAATTACTTTTTCCAATTATCAGCTTCCACCAATTTAAAATATATTTCTTCTTAAGCATTTATAAACCACCAAGCAAACCAACAAACAGCATTTATATTTATTCTTCTTTTCAATATACCAATATCCAATCACCAAATAGATTATATATTTATATTTATTCTTCTTTTCAATATACCAATATCCAATCACCATATAATTATCATAAGTTGATTTATACTAATCTCCAATCATAATATAATTTTTAATTTCTTCCAATATCCAACCAATATTCTTCTAATATACTTTCCAATATTATCAAATTTTAATACTAAATCACCGATTATTACATACTTTATACTTTCTTTCTAATTCTGACTAAACTGTAACTGATCTGACTTCTTCTAACTTTCATACTAAAACTGGCCTATATTTACTTCATATTAACTGACTGACTTTATACTTTATAACTTTCTTACTATAACTTTCTGACTGGCCATCTTGAATCCAAATCACCGAGTATTATACCTTTTCAATCTTCCAGAACCATCTGGTTTGAAATCCTGTTCGATTTGTTCTATATCCTCTATATGAATGTTCTGGAAACAGTATATGTTCGATCCACAGACATAACCATTATTCGAGAATGTTCTACCGTAAACAAAGGTCAAATTCTGTATTCTGGAGAATTCTTTAATTTTCTATTGATAATTTTGTTGACATTTAGGCTTTTCAGATCAGAATATACGCTTAAATCAGTAACTAACACTCTAATTTAATAAACTACACATTTTAAACAACATATTATTATAACCCCACTTTATATTCGTAATCATTACTTAAACGTCACTTTCAAGAGTATTTTTGGTTGCCTAGTCACATGGCTCGTTACTGTTACAATGGAAGCCCATAGGAAGGCCCAGAACGAGATGGTTGGATGACGTGGAAGACGACCTGAAAACAATGAACATAAGACAATGGAGAAGAAGGGCACAAGAGAGATCTGAATGGAAGGACATAGCCAGACAGGCAAAGACCCATCCAGGGTTATGATGCCAAAAGAAGAAGAAAGAAGAAGTCACATGGCTCACTTAAATATATCTACAACATTATAATTACTAAAATAAAACTTTTTTTTACACCTATTACATGCTAATTTCTTAAAAATGCCCTCACATAAAAATTTTTATAAAATTTTCTAGTATATAACTTGTTAAAATAACCAAATACTTTTAATATCTAATATTATCTAGTATATAATTTATAAATTATTTTCTTTAAACACCAATCATCTCAATATATAGGTATATATATATATATATATATATATATATATATATATATATATATATATATATACCGTTGTTAATATAACATTGACAATTACATTTTTTGATGGATTTTAGAATCAATCAATGTTTTCAAAAGTTAAATTAAAAAAACTAATATAAAATTACTTTAATTGGGAATCTTCCGGCGTTCTGTGTTTTTGCTGATTTATTTAATAGATTAATTTTTGATGTTTCTTCACAATAATAACATCTTAATGCTACAGATCTTTTAAAGGTAAGATCATTTACGTAATTGTTTTTCATATAGATGAATCGCTTATAATATTCTTTTAGATGAACTGATGATGCCCAATGAACATTGGGCGAAACGTCTTCAATAAATAGATAAAGTAGCACAACTCTTGTCTTTTTTATCTCCAAATTGACCTAAAATATCCCATTCACTTACGAGTGCACATTTTTATATATATATATATATATATATATATATATATATATATATATATATATATATATATATATATATATGATACGATTGGGGTTTATAGAAAATAATTTATAAGTTACACATTAGATAATATTAGATAGTTGGTTATTTTAATAAGTTATATACTAGAAAATTTTATAAAAATATATTTATGTGAGGGCATTTTTAAGAAATTAGCATATAATAATTGTAAAAAGTTGTATTTTAGTAGATATATTTAAGTGAGCCATGTGACTAGGCAACCAAAAATACTCTTTAAATTGACAGACAGGAATTAATAAATTACGAATATAAAGTGGGGTTATAATAATAATGTTAGTTTAAAATGTTTAATTTATATATATTTAATGATTTAAATGTTTATTCTGATCTGAAAAGCCTAAATGTAAACAAAATTATCAATACAACATTAACGAATTCTCCAGAATGCAGAATTTGACCTTTGTTTATGTTGGAACATTCTGGAATAATGATTATGTCGGTAGATCGAACAGATACTTTTTTCGAGAACATCCATATAGAAGAAATAGAACTAAATAGAACATGATTTCTTACCAGATGGTTCTGGAACATCCGAAAAGATATAAATACCCGTGATTTGGATTCAAGATGGCCAGTTCATTATGAAAGTTAGTAGAAGATAGACTCATTAAGTTAGTGAAGTAAATTGTTCAGAATTTTCAAGACAGTCAATCAGTTACAAATAGTCCAATTGTTTAATATAGTGAGTTAAATGAAGATTAAAAATTATGCACATTTATAATTATACACAAATAATTATTGAAGATTAAAAAAGTATATTAGAAGAATATTGGAAGAAATTAAAATTATATTATGATTGGAGATTAGTATAAATCAACTTATAATAATTGGATATTGGTATATTAAAAAGAAGAATAAATATAAATGCTGTTTTGCTGGTTTGCTTGGTGGTTTATACAATACATCATAACAATTTGGCGCCCAACGTGGGGCTCTCTATTTAAAAGAATTTGTTTGGGAAGATAAGTGCTCTCATATAATTAAATTAATTATCAGTAGAAAGAAAAAATTATAGATTTTATTTTTAATTATATTTGAACAAGTAAAGTCTCAAAATGTCTCAAGGAAAGAAAGGTACAAGAAGCAAAAAGAATGAAGAAGATGTTGAAGTAGAAACACAACCTGTACAAGAGGAGATTTTAGTTCAAGCTCCACAAGATACTGCAGAAATGAATCCAGAAAGAGAGGAAAATGTCAATATGGCAGCTTTGATGTCATTAATGATGCAGATGAACAAGACAATGGAAGAGAATACGAAAAAAATGGAAGAGAATTCAAAAGAAGTCAAAGAAGACATGAAAAAAATGGAACAAAAATTGGAAGAGAATTATAGAAAATTAGAAAAGAAAATAGAAGATAATAATAATAAATTGTAAAACAAATGGATAAAAAACTTGAAGCTGCAGAGAAAAAAGTAGCAAATGAAATAAAAAATATACGGAATGACTACAAGAAAAGGATAGAAAATGAGAGGACAGCAGTAAAGAGGATTATTCAAGATAATAAGATAGATATAGAACAGAAAATAGAGTTGCAGAAATGTAACTTAGAAGTAAAAATTAACGAAGACAGGAGAAACACAGAAGAAAAATTAGACGATATACAACAAAATATCCAAATAAATAGTAATCAAATAAGAAATGTGGAACAGAGAATAGATGATATTTCACAAATGAGAGACATAGGGAGACCCTACTTAAATTTAACAAATGAGACTGGGATTAAATTCTCTGGTAATATAAAAAATTTGCATCCTAGAGTATACATAAATAGTTTAAAACATAAATTAAGATTTGTGAATAATATTAATGATATTAAAGATTATATTAGAATGACATTAAATGACAATGCAGCAACTTGGTTTGCTAGTATTGAGAATGATTTAGATAATTTTCAAACATTTGAAAATAAATTTTTAAATCATTATTGGGGTGAATTAGAGCAAGCCAAGTTTAGAGAAATTCTATATTTTGGAAAGTATAATCACAATTTAAAATCAAATATGGTAGATTATGCATTAAAACTGATAACAGTTGCAAAATATTTAGAACCACCACTTAGAGAGGATGAAACAGTCTTAAATGTATCTAGACATTTTGATGTTGATGTTGTGCAAACAGTAACTGTACAAAATATTCAAACAATAGATAGTTTTATTAATTTTATTCAAAGAATACAAAGAGGCAATATGACAAGTAATAATAACAACAGAAAAAACAATAATAACTTTCAATATAATAAAAATGATAATCAACAATATAGACAATCATATAACAATAACACTAGGTATGGTGATAGTTTACAAAATTTTAATAATAATAACAGAAATCAAAATAGACAGAATTGCAATAACAATACTAGTTATAATAGACAACATTTTAATAACAGTACTAATAATAATAGACAAGATTTTAACAATAGAAGAAATACAGAACGACCTAATTATAACAGACAGATAAATTGGGTTCGAAGGAATAGGAGCTGCGAAGACAGGGAACGAAATAGTACAAGGCAAGAAAATGTGAGTAGAAGTCATAGTAAAGAAAGACATAGGACATCAGATCCAAGTGGTCAGATACAATCTGACAATTCTAATAATCAAAATTTTGTGCAGTAAACTTTCTGAATTACAAGTTAGGCCATTGCTATTGTGAAAAACCTTCTGAATTTATTTCTTTAGATGAAGAGAAAATTATTGAATCTATTAATTTAATTTATATAAATGCTTTGGCCAAAAATAAAATGATTAAAATTATGATAGATACTGGTTCAGAAAGTATTTTAGTCTCGGAGAATTTTATTTTTAATACATTAAAACTATCAGATATAATAAAGATTCCAAAAATTAAAATTATTGGTGCAAATAATAAGAAGTTGGGTGAAATTGATAAACTAGCCAATTTTAAAATTAATATTCTTAATAAAGAAATTAATATGCAAGGATTTATTGTCAAGGATTTATGTGTTGATATATTAATGGGAAATGATGAATTGGAAAAGAAGAAAGTAAAGATAGATTTTGAAGAAAAAATGGTAACTTTGGAAGGGCAAATAATTAAATTTATGCAGAAAGATGAGGTGGAAGAAGGAATAAGAGTTGATAGGATATTATTAAAAGAAAATAATGATGTTTATGAAGAAGAAATGTATTTTGATGATAGGGAAATGTCCCAGAAGAATGTAAAGAATAATTATTATAGTGAATATTTAAGGAATGGAAATTTTAAGCAGATGGATGCCTACGAGGCGGAGTGCGTAAAATTGGAAGCAAGGAATAATGAGTACATAATGAAGAATAATTTTATTTGTAAAGAAGAAGATGTGATAAAAGTTTTAAATTGCCCTGAAGAATATAAATCAATAGTCATTTCCATATTGCAGCAACACAAGGGACTTGTCAATAAAGAAAATAGAATTGCACAAAATTATATCCATAGTATAAGAGTTAAGGAGGAAAAAGATTTTTAAAACAAAATCATACCCAATACCATATAAATACAGAGAAGAAGTAAACAGAACGATTAATAATATGTTAGAAGATGGAATATTAGGAAGAATTACAGGAATGTCATTTTTTACTAAAATCGATTTACAGCATAGTTTTTGGTTAATACCTCTAGAAAGAAAAAGTAGACAGTATACAGGATTTCAGATAGATGGAGTAGTATATCAATTCAAAGTAGTACCATTTGGACTTCAATCATCTTGCAGTGTTCTATGTAGATGTCTTCATGATATTTTGGATCACTATGAACATTTTGTAATTCACTACATTGGTGATATATTAATTGTTTCTAAAACGGCTGAAGATCATGAGAAACACCTAAAAATTATAATAAACAGATTAGATAAAGTTGGACTTAAAATAAATCAAGAAAAATGTACATTTTTTCCAAAAGAAGTAATATATTATAAACTTAACACTAATTATAAAAATACTAACAGCTTACTGATATATCCATTTTATTCAATAGACTTGATTTGTTAAATAGATGGTAGATTTCATTATTTTGAATCAATTTGACATCATACTTGTTGTCTTGTACATATGGAAATTATTTTGTACCCTAAAAATCATAATTTGGGGTTAGATACTAAATAGATTCTATAAATAATTTGCTAAAAATGTCTTTCTAATATAATAAAGTGTTAAACTTACCAATTCATATGGATGAAAGCCTGTTGAATGGAAATAATTCATAGGTTTTGTCTATAAATAAACATAACACAATAATATATGATTATGTTTATTTTCTCATATAATAGCCTCCATTGCTTTATTTGACATGACAGTTTGACATAGACAGCGAACAGGGATGTATTTAATAGAACACATTTAAAAAAAAATTGAATTATTAATTTATTAAATTTAATAAGGTATGAGAAAATTAATATTTAAAAAAATAATAAGTAAATTATTTATTTTAAATATTATTTTGTGGTATTGATACGATTGGGGTTTATAGAAAATAATTTATAAGTTACACATTAGATAATATTAGATAGTTGGTTATTTTAATAAGTTATATACTAGAAAATTTTATAAAAATATATTTATGTGAGGGCATTTTTAAGAAATTAGCATATAATAATTGTAAAAAGTTGTATTTTAGTAGATATATTTAAGTGAGCCATGTGACTAGGCAACCAAAAATACTCTTTAAATTGACAGACAGGAATTAATAAATTACGAATATAAAGTGGGGTTATAATAATAATGTTAGTTTAAAATGTTTAATTTATATATATTTAATGATTTAAATGTTTATTCTGATCTGAAAAGCCTAAATGTAAACAAAATTATCAATAGAACATTAACGAATTCTCCAGAATGCAGAATTTGACCTTTGTTTATGTTGGAACATTCTGGAATAATGATTATGTCGGTGGATCGAACAGATACTTTTTTCGAGAACATCCATATAGAAGAAATAGAACTAAATAGAACATGATTTCTTACCAGATGGTTCTGGAACATCCGAAAAGATATAAATACCCGTGATTTGGATTCAAGATGGCCAGTTTATTATGAAAGTTAGTAGAAGATAGTCTCATTAAGTTAGTGAAGTAAATTGTTCAGAATTTTCAAGACAGTCAATCAGTTACAAATAGTCCAATTGTTTAATATAGTGAGTTAAATGAAGATTAAAAATTATGCACATTTATAATTATACACAAATAATTATTGAAGATTAAAAAAGTATATTAGAAGAATATTGGAAGAAATTAAAATTATATTATGATTGGAGATTAGTATAAATCAACTTATAATAATTGGATATTGGTATATTAAAAAGAAGAATAAATATAAATGCTGTTTTGCTGGTTTGCTTGGTGGTTTATACAATACATCATAACAATATATATATATATATATATATATATATATATATATATATATATATATATATATATATATATATATATATATATATATATATATATATAATCAATCAATCTACTATTTGATTTAAAATGGATTCAGGATCTTTTTATACTTTGGCAACTATGTCAACTTCGATCTCTGTCAATGATAATCACATGCAACGGTAAGTAAATTAGATGGACTGTATGTCGCTTTGAAGTTGAGTTATGATATGAGTTGCATGAACTTTTTTGGGGGATACCGAGGGCCTGAGGAAATTTTTTTAAAAATTGGGATTAAAATTGTGAGTTTTAAGGAACTTTTCACACACTGTTGAGTGTCATAAAGACATTCAAAACTTATCGTTATTTAAGTATTTTTAATAAAAAAAAATTTACAATGAAGTAAAAATTTCTTTAAAAGTTATCTAAAATGGTTTTATTAATTTTCAGAATTTTTTCGATGCTGTGAGATCTTTATCAGAGAAAAACTTACAAATATCTAAGTAAAACCACTTAAAAATGAAAACAAAAGGGTAAAATTTTGACTGTAAAATTGGAAATCTAGTCACATAATAAGGTCAGAAGAGCCTTAAATTACATAATTTAAGTTTCGAACGTTATTCTTAAAACACTAGGTCGATGATAAAGGATTACATTTTTGGTAATGGTTATCATGGTCATCTGAGGGGTAACAACCAACTGTTGACAAAAGAAAGTAAAAATTGTTTTGAAATGACAAGACCTTCAAGATAAGTGATAGGTAGTTTTTAAAAAATAATCAGATACTATATGCCCATTAAGGGTGTTATTTAGAATCAAATTTATATTATTGTTTTAAATGATGTATAATAAAAAAAATATTTGTTGTTGAAGAAAAAAGAATAATAATTGTATTATGAATAATTAAAAAGTTGGATAAATATTTGCCTTCGAGTGATGACGTCATTCAATAAACTGACTGAGTTGTTGCTGACCCTCAGACCTTGTCTGACAAGGTCTGAGGGTCAGCAATAAACCATGGGAGTATTATATTGCCCTGCAGAGTATCTATTAAATACTTTAACATCACAACATATGTTCATCAATAATGTAACACACAACAAATTTTGTAACTTTTTAAGGGATTTTACCCAGATATTTAGTGGCTTGACTCATGTATACCTGGTAATAATACAATGATGATGGACTTTTTATCCCCAAAATGTTCTGTGATGTAGCCCGAAAGGGTCTTTTTAATTAGATACCTTTTATAAAGGATTTTTAAATAAAACTTTTATGATTCATGCTATACAGCCAACTACAGGAAGTTCATTTTCCTTGTAAATTTAAATAAATGCGTTGTAATCACAACGGCATGTAATATATGACAAAAAGGGGAAGGAATATATGCATTACTACCAAAAATGTTGATTAAAAATGTATGAATATTGTTCGTTACTCAAATTATGTAATTTAAGATCCTCTGGTTATACTTATTTGTAGGTTTTTCACTGATGATGATCTACTAGGATCGAAAACGTTCTGAAAATTTATAAATCCATTTTTAATAATTTTTAAAAATTTTAATAAAAATTTTATACCATTTTGCAAAACGAAGTTTTTAGTTGTTAAGTAAACAACAGTTGTCTGTAAAGAAGTTGTAAGTTTTTTAAACTATGGTATACAGCCAACCACTGGGAATTTCCCTTTTAAATTTTATTTTTATTTATCTAGTAACGAAAAATCAGCAAATTTTAACCTAAAACTCCATGAAGTCCAACAAGTACACAGAAGGAAATGTAGTTTAGTTTATGAAATTAAAATAGCATAGATAAAAGGCGAATAATGTTGGCCAAGTTTAGGGATGCACGCGGGATGTCTCGTCCCGCACTTTGTCCCAGTTTGTTTCGCCCTTTTTTATTTCTGTTACTGCACCGACTCCTTCAGAGCTCACTACGCTACAGCTCTCAGTACCGATTCCTACACATTTCTTCGGATTCTGGTGCAGTTCTTTTACCAAGTTTCATATTATTTTTCCCCAGGCTTCTCCTGCTAGGCGTTGTTCTTCCCCTCTTTCTTGATTTTCGCCAATTATTTTCATGTTCTCATAAGCGTCAATGAACTTGATAAAGTCCTCACGAATGTTATTGAGTATGCATCTCAAATTTAGAGAAAACTATAAAAGTTGATTTTTTTTTAATTCTCGGGGGACCGTGGTCCCCATAGTCCCCTCTCTGGGTCCGTCCTTTTGTTCTCAATTGGCATGAGCTTTCGCAAAAGCAGCTCAAGCTACAGCTTAAACTACTTCCTTCTAACTTACTCATAAAACAAAAAAACCAAATCTGGAAAACGTGGCAAAACTTATACACGAGTAGTCCAGTCGTCAGAGATTTGACCTCTAAAAAGCTAAATTTTGCAAAATGTGTTTGCCACTCCTACCCCCGGGTTTCCCCTTAAAACACACCCTCGTAGAGCGAGGGGAGAGAAAACATCAATTTACTAAGAAAAAATGCTTGGAACAACAAAAATGTAACTGAGATAATTTTTAACAAAAATGTTTATTGAAACCTTTTTTGTAGAATGAACCGTTCTCTAAGACACGACGCTTGCAGCGACCGGCCATTTTTAATGACTGTTACACGCGTAAAATCAATTTTTTAAATTAGGTAAATTTGTATCAACTCGACGACGGTTAAAATTCGATATCTTTTGATCAAAAAGTAAAATGCGTTAAAGTTAAAGAGTGCAGCTTTTTTATGCAATTTTTGCGTTTTGCCACAATGGAAGTCCGTTTCTATAAAGCTCTTAAATAAATAACGGTACGTGATTTTTGGCATTTTGTACAATTCTCTTACGATCAATAAAATTTGTCATCTCCATTGACTGATTTGGTATTTCTATTATTAGAACATAATCTTCGAAACTTATAACATTCAATTTCGATTTTTTAGTTTGACAACGAATCATCCATTTGAAATATGCATAAAAACGCTGAATTTAAATTTTCAGATTACAAACTATCTCACGTCACGGAAAATGCTTCCACAAATACGGCATTGGGTGGAATTTATAGCTGTAGTTGTGTAATTTCAAAAAACGTACTTTTCCGGTTTTTTTCCGGGTTTAAGGATCATTATAATTTGTGCCACTTTCAATGAACTATGGAAGTAGTTTAGGAGCAGGATTACATTAAATATAAAGGTTAACAGTTTTATGCACTTATCCGAGACTTCTTTTAGAATCTTGCCAGAGATTAGGTCAAATCCAGGGGTTTTTTTGATGTTGACTTCATTTATTGTTTGTTTTACTTGGTTGACTGTAAATTTCGTGTGGGGCAGATCCATTTGAAACGGTGCTATTAGGAATCTGGTTAGTTCTGTTTCTTTCTCTGTAGATACTGTAGAAGGGTATGGCGTGAATACTTTTTGAAGGTGCTTGCCAAAAAGATCAGCTTTTTCGTTGTCGTTCCTAGCCCAGGTGTTTACCTCATCTTTGATTGGTGGGTTATACAGTTGTGGCCGTTTGAGTTTTTTCGTGGCTTTCCAGAGTGAGTAATCTGTAGCTTCAGTCGGTGTTAAATTTTCTAAATATTCTTGAATTCCATGGCTTTCTTCTTCATGGATTAATTCCTTTGTTGCTTTGTTAAGTTTTTTCTTATTTTCTGCCGTTCTTGACCGTTGCCGATTTTTACGTAATTGTAGTTTCTCTGAAATTTTTTGTTTAATTGTGGGAGACACATTATTTCTCTTTGGAGATGGTTCGCAGCTGCGAGTCGCATACCATGCAGCAATTTGTATGCTTTTTGTTAAGTTATCTACAGCTGATTCTAATTGGAGTTCATTTTTCAAGGACAGATTTAGTGAGATCAGGCTGTTTAGTTTTTCTCTTAATTGAGACCAGTTAGTCTTGGTGTTATGCAAAGTTGGTTGATGTACTTTGTTTAAGATTTTTTCGAAGATTGTTATTATAAACGGTGAGTGGTCTGATGATAAATCGAAGCATGATTTAGCTTTACATTTGTAAAAAATGACAAAAATCGGGCAACCTTTATTTATTTAACCGCTTTATAGAAACTTACTTCATTTGCATGAAAAATGTAAAAATTTCATACGGAAGCAGCACTCTTTAAAACGCATTTTGATGTTTGTCGATAGGACATTCTGATCAAAAGATATCGAATTTTTACCGACGAGTTAATATAAATTTTATATAAAAAATTGATTTCGCGCGCGTAACTGACATTCATAATCGCCGTTCACTCCAAGTATTGTTTCTGAGAGAACAGTTCATTTTACAGAAAAAAGTGCTACCCCCCCCTAAGAGGGGGGTTTAGATGGAAGCATTGGGGTAGAAACGTCAAACTTTTTTGCATCTTTTTTGGGATCCCAAAATTGTCATTTTTAGCAAAATTCAGCTTGTTCGTATGACTTTTATTAGAGTTTCAGTGGCATTTTCGTCTTTGACGACTGGAGTAATATATCAAAACGGAATAAATTTTGTAAAACACCAAAATAGAATTTCCAGAAAACCCTAGTCCTAAAAAATATCAAATAGAAGCTTTGTCAATACATTACAATCGAGAGGTATCAGTGCTAACAATGCACTGATACAATCGGAATTTACTCATGTCTACAGCAGTTCTGAAGGGTTCTATTGTCGGTTTTCCACTCCACTGCTAAATTTTTCAACTAGGACTTGCGTCGACTCCCCGATCCTATTTTCCTTCCACTTTCCCTTGTATATCTAACCAATCGCATCAACTCATATTTTTCATTTCTCAGTATGTGACCAAAGTTTGTCATTTTCTCACCTTTAAAGTGTTAAGTATTTAAAAAAGGGTGAAAGAAATAATATTATTTCTTTCACCTTTTGAAATGGACTCACACAAGCAACACATTCATGATTTGTTAAGTATTTCTTCATTTTTCCTAATGTTTCGGTGTTTGTTACGTGTTGTGTCCATAATATTTTCCACATTCTTTGATAACACCACATCTCAAAGTTGGCGAATCTTCTTTCAGTTGCGTCCGTAACTGTCCATGCCATAGCTCCATATAAATTTCTATTTCAAGTTTTCCATTGCCAGTTCCCAGTTTTTAATTCTAATATCTATTTTGAGTTTTCTATTGCCAGTTCCCATAAAAATTATAGGTAACTCATACTGCAGTTGTGTTAGAATGGGAACATAAGTATATTTTCTATTTGAGTGTCCAACACACAACATGAAGATTAATAAAATATATAATGATTTAATCGATTATCAGATAAGTAGGTACCTATTCCTATACCTAAATCTAAATTGTATTATTTTTTCAGAAAATATTAATATATTTTATGCACGTTATATTTATCACATTATAAACGGTCAAATTAATAACCAGAAACAAAAAAAGTATGTATTTTGGACAGTCTGTAGCAAAGTAGGTTTCGAATTAAGCAGAGAGTTGCACAAGGTTTTGCTATAGAACTCTTGAGGATCTCATCGTCTTGTTTATAATGAAATACTTTTTGACTAAATCAGACTGACTCACTAACGTACATTAATAGGTAGGTACATTCATTAAACTAATGTTGTGACGTAGTGATAATTCTCACTTCACACACAAACCACTGCACGTTGGACAACAGAAAAATATAATGTTTTGTCCCAAAAGGTTTATTGACTGATTCTTATAGTACTTTTTACACTGAATCCAAAAATGATAACTAATAGTTTTTTTTCCATCACGTAGGGTTTTCTTTTAACACTCAAATTACAAATTAACATATTTTTTACGTATTTACAGCAATAAGGATATGCGTTTACTAGGTACATTAAAATGTGGCGTGAGAGATTTTCTTGAGTATTCTGCATTTCTTTTACAGACAAATTTTCTCACACATCTTTTTTAAGTGTCCAACATTATCGGACTTCATTTTCCTTGATATCGTTTTTCCATACTTGATGGAAACGTTAATCACTAACATCTCCAGGATTTTGTGGAAAAAGTCCAAGTGGGAATCAAAGAAATGGATTTTAAGAGACACGTTGCAGCCTAAA
This sequence comes from Diabrotica undecimpunctata, assembly GCF_040954645.1. Classification (NCBI taxonomy): domain Eukaryota; kingdom Metazoa; phylum Arthropoda; class Insecta; order Coleoptera; family Chrysomelidae; genus Diabrotica; species Diabrotica undecimpunctata. Next base: position 99,305,405 of record NC_092804.1, on the reverse strand, counting down.
TTTATATCCAAACAACATATTGCACAGTAGTGCTGTAGGTGAGTAGGTATCACAGGATAAATTACACCTGGTGGGAGTGTGCTATGTTAGGTACTATCGTTGTATCTGGACTGTATAGGTATACGTACCTAAGTACTAATAATATATTCTATTATTTGTTTTAAAACAAGTATCTATCTAGTTAATCTTCCATATAATATATATTTTGCAAGAATTAATTTAAGCTAATGTAAAGTTTATAATTAGGTATTTACATATTGCAGTTCATATTGCAATAATTGACTTCCACATGATACCCACCTTTTGTTTATGTTATGGAAGTTAGATATGTATTATACAAAATATTATATTTAGGTATGCACTTTATACCATGATGCTATTTACACGTGATTGTAAATTCGTAGTTCAGAAATTATTTTGCTTGGACTCTAATTTTAGTAAATTCTACAAAGTTCTGGAATCAAATGTTTCTACAAATTCGTCACCGTGTATTAGTTATAGTATATATAAAGAGCTATAATTTATGAACAGATGTATGTAACAATATTAAATTGGCTAATGTTAAATTATTCCCAACTAAGTATATACTTTTTCTTGCGATTTTTTTATTAAAATGAACAAAAATTGGTTCTTTATTTCACGTCGATGGCATTCTAGACAGTAGTCACATGTTAGAAATTTATCTTACACGTCACGGAAACGTCATACATCAAATTATCAAATCCATAAGTTTTAAGTTGTGCGAAGTTCCTGAGTTGTGAACTGTAGAGAAAGAATAACCTGATTTTACATAACATATTAAATTATCAGTTACGTGTGAGTAATATTATTAAACGTACAAAGAAAATGCCACGAAGAGGAAGAGCAGCACCGGCCCCTGCACGGTAGGTCAATATTCAAGGCATTAAATTAAGTTTAATATTCAAGCCAATGTTACTTCTCCAATCTGTTCACTTTTCATAACTAATACTTAACACTTTGTTACAGGTCAAATCTTCCCGCTAGAACTCCAACTCATGCACCTCCAGCGCCAGTACATGCAGCCCCACCAGCACCAGTACCAGCACCCTCACAAGGTCCTGGATTGTTTGGCCAAATGGCCGCTACAGCTGGAGGTGTAGCTATAGGATCTGCTATTGGTCATACTGTAGGACATGCAGTAACAGGTATATTTGTTTAAATTTGGTATATATAACACATATATTTAAATAATGATTATTATGATCATACATGCATCCCGACAGCACAAAAAAACTAGGTGAAGTTTTTTTTTATTTTTATAAATTTAAATTATAGTCTTTCCATACTTTTTCTAATATAGTTACTTTTTTATTTTAATTATTTTTTCACCATTTAAGTCAGTATTCTCAGTATTCTAAGTTTTTCTTTAATTTTATTTTTTTTTCTGTACCTAGTAATCCAGGCAGGATTAATACCTAGTGGGTAAGGCATTTAGAAATGAGTATATACCTGGATATTTACTCTGGCTTTGGGTAAATGTTTAAATAACAGTAGGTACACTTGGATTAAAACAATTTTCAAATCAGATCACATTTTTCTTGTTGCCATATTTTGAAGCAATTACCTATATCCATTAACCTTTGACCTTTAAAATTTGTGTTTTGGATGTTATGTTTATTTTTGACCTAAGAAAATATCAGTATGAAACAGAAACACTTTTAATAACAAAATTAAAAGATTAATAGAAATCAATTTTGTGCTTATCAAATTATAATCTTTCAAAGGAATACATGTATTGAAATCATATTGTTCAAGAATGAATCTTAATTTCAAATTGTTGTATTAAATTTACTATTAACAGCTTGCACTGGATATTTAAATGGATTGGTATTTTTGTAGCAATATATTTAGTTCTATTTGTATAATTAAATTTAATTAGTATGTTACAACATTAAAATGACAAAATTCTAATGTTCTAAATATTCTACTCTGACAGATTCTCATTATCAGTAGTGGCTTTGTTGCTTATTCAGAATGACCAAGAGAAACTTATCTGATATAGAATTTTTCATTTAAAAATCAATTCACCTCATTCAAGATACATGAGAACCCGACAGTGTTGTTAAAACATCAGAATAGTTAATAAGTGAGGAATTTTCAAAATGTCAACTATTTAAGAATACACTAGTCGATTGGATTTTTAAAATGAAAAGAATCACATTTTCCAAATTTCTTTTTTTACTTTTTAATAATGTGGAAAATGAGATATGTTTAATCAATAATATAAAAGATCACATTAAAATGTATAATTTTAAATATGTTTTAAAACTCAACTATTATAGTGAGGCACTAAATAAATCAATAACTTTTGTTATATAACATTGCCTCTGAATTAGGGAAAATTCAGTGTGACATGGAATGGGTTGGATAACATTCAGGAAAACCTAATTTTAGTTGCATTATGAGGAGGTTCTCCAAAAGAAATTTAAGAGTGCACCAAAAACTAATAGTTGGTCTTGAGGTATAAATTACCATTTTTTAAAGTTATCCTAACTTTAAAACTAAATAGAAATGTTAAAATTTATTCTTTAATAGCGACATTATCCAGATACATCTAGAAGGTAAAGAAAATCCATACATAATATACACATATACTTACATAATATTTAATATAAAAAAATATAATTATTTATTTATTAATGGGTTCCACAACCTATTGGGGGTTACCCCAATTTTATTTAAAATATTACAAAATGATACAATAAATCAAAAAATATAGTGCAGTACATGTATGGAACAGAAAGATATCAAGAAAAAAATTGAAAAAAATTACAATAGTTGCTTTCTGCTTTGTTTACAAAGCACATAGAAATAAATCAAGGTCAATTTTACTACCATTTAAAATAATTCTATTCATGGAGAATGTTTAACAAAATTACACCTAGGAAACTTGACTGTAAAATTTGAAAATAACAGAGGAAATCTGGAAGGGATATTAAAATCAATTAAAGACAACAGTTTATGTCAATCAGTCAGCCTTGGGTCAATCAATTCAGTTAATCTTGGAACAAAGTAACCCTCCTTCCAACACAACATCTGCATACATTAAAGACCAACAATCTCCCCTTGAAGTTCAGCTGTTATCTGGTCCAGCATTAATTAGAATAAATATGAGCTTAACACAGGGCCCTCATAAAGCTCTACTTTCACACAAAATTTTACAGTTTCACCTGCATTAGTTCTAACGCTAGTTGTTTACCTCTCATACATGTCTTGCATTACTGTCATATTATTCAGATGGCACTCCTGTCCTACTTAATGTCCACCACAGTAGATTTCTGATAACTTTGTCATATGCCTTCCAAATAACTATTGCAAACCAAATAAAACACTAAATAGATATTTTAAAATTTGTTCATTATTTATTAAAAATCTGGGAAATCAAAGAAGGAGGAGCCCTTCTTGGTGCAATGTGAAGGTAAAACTCCTCTAAACCTTGCCTAGGACCCAGTACATCCCAATTGAAAAATTTAACTCTAATATAGAAGTTTATAAATAACATCATTACTAACATGGCTTTACAATTCAGACCTAACCTAAGTGTGCATACATATAATCTTATAAGAAATTTCACTATATTTACTAGTCAAGTAAAATCTATAATAATGTTAAATTAATTAACTTTCTTGCAAATAAGCCTATAAAACTATATTAAAAATTCAATACATATACAAATATAAAAAGATATTTATTAAGTTTTCCTTCTGTAGACTTCGTTTGGCTTTTTCCTGGATCACATTTATGTGTTCTACCTTTCCTCTGACAAACTTATTAATTTCCTCCTGATGCCTTGATTTAATGATTGAAGTTTCTCCCAAACAGCTTGCAACACATCATCTAAAACATAGTTAGTACCTATGTGCTCCTCATACATTCTTAAACTCCATTCGCTTAGCTGTCAAAAAGTAACTAACTTCGCAAAAAAATAATTACTAAATTCACTAGACAGTTCGGACTGGGAATAGCGAACCGAGTATACCAAGTGCACATGCTTACACAAGGTATTTCTTACCACATATTTGTCACACATACCAGTAGCGATGAATACAAATTTATTTGAAATTGCCCATATACCGTAAAATTCTTCTTAACCTTCACTTTGTTTTTTATTGATTCTGCCATTTTGTGAGCTTTTGTTATGACTCTATCTTGATAATTAATGTGTCTTAAAATGTATATTATAGAATAATAAACAAACTTTGTCTCATTTGCTTCTTGTAATAACAAGTCCATAAATGGATTTTCATCATACAAATACAATGGATGATATAGGTTTGGTTTTGTTACAGCAGATTTTCATCATTTTCATTAATAATTCTTTTCATTTACCTTTTTATTTGTATTTTCAAAATTGGATCATGTATTTGCTTCTTCTCTTAAATATTCAAATTTTTTATAACATTGACAGGTCTACAGGTACCCTTTTTGGTTGATTGCACATTATCTTTGCCTGTGCATTGTAATATTTTGAGACCTCTCAAGGTTTTTGAAAATTATCCTTACTTATCAGTCATAAATTTTCACTACTCATATAATACATACCTAAAAAAACTTAAGTTCAATAAGTCTAATCTGTTTGACAGTAAGAAAGCTACTGGGAATCCTGCATTTCTATCATTTTTAATATTATGTACTACTGTTAAATCCATTGCTCTCTTATTTAAAGCCAATATCTTCTGTTTTTGGTTCATCATGTTGTTCTCCTAATAAAAATAAACCTCCAAATTTATAATTTACTCAAAATTTATGTATAATATATACACACACATTTGGAATTTTTTTACCTGTAATAGGATTTTTAATACAATAACTCAGATTCCCTGATTTGCAATTAACCAGTGTAAATTTCAATATAACGTCCCAATGTTTTATAAGTAATTTATTTGTTCCACTGGATGGCCCCTTCTTTGCAGTTTATAATATTTATAGTAGCATATGTCGCACGCCAATAGAGTTGTTCAGTCTACCGATTTTTCCTGAAAGTCCGGTTTTGTGCAGATAATAATAATGTTTTATTAACATCAATTTTGTTAGTGTTCATTAGGTATAATTTGAATAATTAAATTTATACTTAAATACATTTAGTATTCCCAATATTGTTTATAATTTCAAATTAAAAAGGGTCTATTATTTTATTTTTGAAATTCCTTTTTATTTTTAGAAATCTACTTTTTTTCAAACCGTTTTGGCAATAAAACATAACCATTTTTTTTAGTTAAACAATATTTTTAATTCCATATCTACATTTATAAATGTACGTTTTTGGCGAATTGACATGCACTCTAGCTGTGTTCCGTTTTTACACTTACACTGGCGGCATCGCGGCATGGATTGACTTGACGTCTTGACGATGATCGTTTGCGAAGGTGCGGTAGTTATCATTATCATCATTTGGCTCTACAACTCTATGTGAGTCTTGGCAGCGTTTACTATTTTCCTCCATTGTTGTCGGTTCTAAGCAGATATTTCCCATTGCTGTGTTCTCATTTTGCGTAGATCACTGGCTACTGCTTCGTTCCTTCTCTTTCTTGGGCGACCAACTGACCTTCTGCCATCGGGCCTTTCCCAGAATGTGATGTTCAGAAGTCTTTCGTCACTCGATCTTAGTACGTGGCCCGCTCATCTTATTCGGTTTGCTTTAATGTAGCGTACTATGTTTTCATCTCCATATACTGTCTGTAGTTCATCATTGTGTCTTCTTCTACATTCTCCTGTTGTCTCTTCTTTGCAAGGCCCATAGATAGTCCGCAGTATCTTTCTCTCCAGTACCAGTAATTTTGTCGTTTCCCGCTGGTTCAGAGTCCATGTGTCGCTTCTATACGTTATTGTTGGACGAATTATTGTCTTGCACACTCTTATTTTTGCTGGTATTGAGAGTATTTTTGATTTAAGTACGGTCATTAATGACTAATATGTCCTGTTTCCTGCAATGATCCTGGCTTCCACGTCCTTTTCATATTTATTTTCAGATGTCATGATCGCTCCCAGGTACTTGAATTCTTTGACGACTTCAAAGTCGTATTCATTAATTGTTACGTTTTGTCTAACCCTTGGTCTTGGGTTCTTCGTAACCACCATGTACTTGGTCTTGTCCCCATTGACCTTCAGATCAACTTCCTTGGCTCCGTTTTCGAATAGGGTGAAAACTTCTTTTGCATCTCTGGTGGATTGTGCAATTGTGTCCACGTCATCCGCAAACGCCAATAGTATTTTTGATCCTTGTGCGGCAAATCCGTTTGTCAGTTTTGGTTGAGCTTTTCTTACCGCATGTTCCAGTGCAAAATTAAATAGCAGGGGGCGAGAGGATCTCCTTGTCTAAGCCCGGTGTCAATGAGGAATTCCTCCGACGTGGTGCTGCCAATTCTGATCCGTGCGGAAGCGTTCTTTGTGCTCACCTGTGTTAATTGTACCAGCTTTCCAGGTACTCCCATTTCTACCATGGCCTCCCACAATGCTTCTCTGCTAACAGAATCGTAAGCTTGTTTAAAGTCCACGAAGATTTGGTGTATATCGCGGTTGAATTCCCAGTTTTTTCCAACACCTGGCGTAGGACGAATATCTGGTCTATAGTCGACCTTCCCGGTCTGAATCCGCTTTGGTAGTCGCCTATTATTTCCTCTGCGTATGGAGTTAGCCTTCTAGGCAGTATTATGGATATAATTTTGTACGTTGTATTGATTAACGATATTCCTCTATAGTTCCGACATATTTGTTTGTCACTAAAAAAAGGTGCGGTAGTGGTAGTAGGATATCGACTGGAAAGGGACTCCAGTCCAACAAATGAATTAATTATAAAACATTGCGACGTTGTATTGAAATTTAAACTGGTTAATTGTAAAACTGAATCAATTTTAATTGTGTTTCTAAATATTTTAGGAATGTTCAGTGGTGGTGGATCAAGTGAAGCACCTGTACAACAGGCACCACAACAAGTAGCACCCCAACAACAGTATGCTGGAGCAGGAGCAGCTGGGGAACAAGGACCATGTTCTTGGGAAATTAAGCAATTTTTACAATGTTCATCTACACAGTCTGATTTAACACTATGCCAAGGATTCAATGAAGCTCTACAACAATGCAAAGTTAGAAACAGTAAGTATTTATTTAATTATGTTTGTATTTTTATAAATATTGGCCATCAATTATTTTGTTAAATTTGCGTTCTACTTTGATATTTCTGATATATTGTATAAAAATAAAAATGGTCTCCCTTTGGGTAATGATTGTCATTAAATGCACAACGCTTGTTTTGAGTCTAAAATGTAAAGTGCATATAGAACATGTTTTTTTTTAATAATCCCAAATATGTATTTTTGGCTTGTTAATTTTATTTGTTGTGTTTACTTGTTGAAAATTTTTAGTTTTATTTTTTTTTGTACTCCTTTTGAAAATTTTCTTATGAAAGGCAATTGTGTATCCATTTTTTTAAAACAGATATATGCAGAATGCTTCTGTAAATTCTTTCTCTGCTCACTCTATTAATCTGCTATTCTATTAATGGTGTGAATTTCTTCTTGGTATACTATTCATTTTCCCAGGTTACTTAAATTTCTTGTTTCTTTTGTTAGAATTATTTTTGAGAAATTTCGAGGTCCTTTTGTCTATATTTTTTTGTTTTTCTATATGTGTTTCTTTTCTCCTCATATGTTTCACCCACTTGTTGCAAGTTTCTATGATTGAGTGTTTTAATTAATTCAATATTCACCTAACTTTTGGTAAGGTGCTTTGTTATATATAGTATTAATTAAACTAAAAATAAAAATAATTAATGTTTTTGTTTTAGATATTGCTGTTTAGACAGACTAGTGATATATTTTAAATTCCGGTGTTACTGAGATGTTAAAATTATTCTAAACATTACCTCACAGAATGCACTATATGTAGATAGGAATGTTACACAAATGTTAAATTAAATGTTTTTGCGAATATTTGGTTGTTATTTCTTCTTATCCTTAACGTGTCGTATTTTAATAGTAGGTCACACTTTAACATAACAGATAACAGAAATCCTTGGATAGTTTAGATTTATCACAAAGGGTTTCATAAAATATTATTTATTCTAAAAATACACTTAAATGTCAAACTTAAAACATAGCTATTAGTTTTTGGTTCATGAATCAATTCTTTAGAAAATCGTTGCTCCCAGGTAATATTGACAAGACTCAGACTTGGCCATGGCAAATTAACACATAAACATTTAATTAAGAAAGAACTTCAACCGCAATATGAAGTGACATTATCGATAAAACACGTGTTAGTGACATATTCCGTGGAAAGACTGAATAACAACTTATTGTCAAATATATCGTGGGTACACACAACCAAACTTAAATGGAATCACCATGTATTTCAAACTAATATTTATTTCTTTTGAAAAAACTTGTTATTGTTGCGAAGAATAAAGGTTTTTATTGAAAATAAACAAACCAACAAACTAATCAGATAACACTGCTCGGCACGATATAGATTATTTGTTTTAGTTGTAAATTGGACGAAAATAAATAAACTAACTTTTGCTTTCAAAAAGGAAAATATGCCTTATGTGGGGTTAACGGATGTGCAAAGGGGAAAGGTTATTGGTTTTGTGGAGCAATGAATGTAGGTACATAGCTACAGTGGTAGGCGTAACACAGGGCGTTGTGTCAAAACCTATGTTGGTATCAGGACTTGCTTAAGAATAGACCAAGATAAAGTTGCCAAAAAGTAACAACGGCTTGTCGGAACCGTTTTATTGTCCAAGTAGATAGAAGAGACCCAACAATTTCTCACCCGCAACTCCAAAAGCAGCTTTTGGAAGGTACAGGTGTAAGTGTTTCAGTTGAAACGACAAGAAGAAGACTTCATGCCCAAGGACTATACAGCAGTAGACAGTTACGGATTCCCGAGTTAACCAGGCAGCACAAGATTGATCGCCTAAATTAATGTCTTCAATATCAAAACTGGAACATTGGAAATTGGCAAAATGTGCTATTTTCAGACGAAATCATGATTTGTCTAAAACCATTTGATCGATGAATTCGTGTTCTTAGAGGGCGAGGAAGACAAATAAGAACGGAAACAGCCAGATCTGTTCACAGACATAAATGAGGAAGTGTTATGTTCTGCTAATTAACTTTAATAGCTCGCATGTTGATTTGGTTCTACAACCTGTAGTTAAGACTCCAAAAAAGTGCAGTGGGAAAAAATTTATTTTCATGCATGATAATGCACCTCCACATACCAGCAGAGTCACTACAGACTTCCTTGAAGCGGACGATATCGGTATTCTGTAGTAACCTGCTTGCTCACCCGAACTTAACCCTATAGAGCATTTGTGGGATATGCTTAAAAAAGAATTAGACCTAGATTCGGGATAATCCACAAAACACCGTACAGCTAGTACAACTTGCTCTTGAAGAAGGGAAACAACCTACGACAATAAAATGTTTACAATTTAACATAATGACGGTATTAGATTTTTACATATTAGACAAAAATCTAATACCGTCATTATGTTTTATTTCTTTATTATCCGATAAGCGAGAGCTGGCGGGTTGCGCGTAGAACAAATTAAAAAGTGGAAGGGATTGCTCATTTCTATTGCTGTCGGCTACGAGTTCACATCGTGGGATTAGTGCTAAATTTCTGACAGTGTTGTCAAGTATTTACATTTTTATTTGGAGTGGCCCTATATTATAAACTCTTATTTATATTTATTAAAATGGCAAGTGTATTAAAAGGCAAACCTTTGGGATCTCAAGCATGAGAAATAATTTTCAATGTTTTTAAGACACCGAAGAAGCTAATGCAGATAAAGTCTTAGTTGATTTAAAAAAGATACAAGAAGTGTAGCTCATTTAACTGGTAATTATAATACTCATTTTCAAAATAAATTCAGATTTAAATAATTTAATTTAAGTTAACTTACAATAAATAAATAAATAAATAAAAAATTACAGTACATTAGATTACCAGTAAATAATGTGAAACACATGTGAAATAGAAATGACATAAAAATTGAAATGTGTTTCTCCAATATGTTTATTTACTACAGATATGCTGGACACTTTAATATTTCGATACGTTGCATTTTTCATAAATGGGAAACGAAATATGATATTGTAAGCAATGATATCACAAGATAAAAGGCCGATAATACTTGAGTTTATCGTCTGGCTTAGAAAAACAAACAAAGAACATGTTTTCTATGTTGTGTTTAGTAATCATTAAGACATAATTTGCATCTGTCTGCGATACATACAAAAATACCTTCCCTTCGGGAATTAATTACGTTTTACGAAAATAAATATTATTAACAGTTTTTTCTACGTTTTATTCAATATTATTATTTTTTTTTATTTTGTTTTCGTGGTAAATAAGTTTATCACACACGCATCCACACAACCACGGAACATATCTACTAACGTAATTTTCAGATCCCAACTAAATTTTTGATACGGCAACTACGCATTTGTGACACCCACGATTAAGTACCTCTCCTATCTCTCTTAGAATAAGTCCTTTTCTATTTTCGCGCATCTCACCCGCCAGCTCTCGCTTGTCTGATTGTACTCTACTATTACTCTACTCTACTCTACTATTATCTAATACAGAAACTGAATTCACTACGAATTTTGACCATGATGAACGGCAGGTGGAATGCAATTTGTAGATTCCCTTGCCGGGTATTTTATCAAGCTGTTTGCTTTGCAAGTTTTAGAAGGCACAGTGGTAAAAAATTGAATTCGGTTTTACAATTTGTTTAGGAGCATGCCCACGAGAATTGGAGCTTGCGTAACGCATAGTGTTAACACTAACTACTAAAAAAAAACATAAATAAATAAAAACAATCTGACCATCATTCCTTGTACATTGAAATTTTGTATGCTATTGACTTTAAACCAAATATTCGATTTTAATATTTAAGAATTTGGATATTTCAGAAAGCCATAAATGGAGAACAGCTCCCAAAGGAATGGACGGAGGCATATATGACATCTATATTTAAGAAAGGAGACAGAAAACGATGCGAAAACTACAGAGGAATAAGCGTAATATCATCAATAGGAAGATTATATGGGAAGATACTGCGAGAAAAGATAGAGAAAGCGATAAAAGGCAAAATCGGTGATGATCAGGCAGGCTTCACGGCAGGAAGATCATGCATAGACCACATATACACACTGGAACAACTGTTGGAAAAGAAAAAAGCAAAAAATAGAGATATACACTTGCCATTTGTGGACCTGAGAAAGGCGTATGACCCTGTACCAATTTCAGAACTATGGGAGGCAATGTACAAATTAGAAATACAGACGGAACTCATAGAAGCTACAAAAGCTCTGTATAAAGAAAATAAAGTGTCCATTAAAATAGGAACAAGAATCATAGGAGACTTAACCACAACAAAAGGGCTCCTGCAGGGTTGTTCCACATCTCCAACCCTATTCAAAATATACTTAGAGAAAGCCTTGACTACAAGGAAAAGAAAATGTGAAGGCATGGGAGTACCGGTACGGAACGAATACCTATATACGTTAAGCTTTGCAAACGATCAAGTAGTGATTGCACAAGACCAAGACGACCTCAGCTACATGATGAAGAAACTACCAAGAAACTACCAAGAAGAATATACCAAGGCTGGCCTAGATATTAACCTCGCGAAAATAGAGTACCTATCTACAAGTGAAGAAGACATAGAAGATCTACAGATTGATGACAACGTAACAATCAAAGGAAAGGATACATTCAAATACCTGGGGTTTATAATCACGAAAAAGGCAACAACAGAGGAAGAAATTACACAAAGATTAGAACAAACAAGAACAGCAATCCGACAACTTAACTCAGTATGGTGGGATAGACACCTAAATATGAAGACAAAAACGCAGATTTATAAAACATTAACCAGATTAACGGATGACAGATGGACCAGAAAGATTCTGGAATGGCGACCAAGGCAAGAGGCATATCGAAGCAGAGGACGACCACCGACTAGATGGACGGATGATATCAAGCGCATCACGACAAACTAGATACAAGAAGCACAAGATAGGAATAGGTGGAAAATTTTACGGAAGGCCTACGTTCAGCAGTGGACAAATATAGGCTAATTGATGATGATGATTATGACATATGGGGCTGAAAATTGGATCACAAACAAGAAAAACAGCAATAAGATAGTAGCAACAGAGATGGAATGCCTGCGAAGATGCTGCAAAGTAACAAGAATGGATAGGAGAAGTAATGACGAAATAAAGCAAAGAACATAAATAGACACAGACATACTAACATATATAGAACAAAAAAGACTAAAGTGGTATGGACATGTAAGAAGAACTAGCGACAGCAGATGGATAAAGAGAATAACCGAATGGAGCCCCATAGGAAGGAGGAAAAGAGGACGACCCCGAAAATCCTGGAGGAACGAAGTTTACGACGCCATGTGTAAGAGAGGCCTAAACGATGGAGAATGGAACAACAGAGAGAGATGGAAACGGTTGAGCGAGGGAAGGCAGTGAATACTGTAGAATCCCTATATATATATATATATATATATATATATATATATATATATATATACAGTAGACTCCCTCTATAACGAGAACTGAAATGGCAGACTAATTACCTCGTTATAAGCGGATCTCGTTATATCCAACAACAATAATACTGTGCATACATATGAATATGTAGTTTTCTAAAACATTAACTTTCTATAGTGAAGCCATTCGGAGCAATATAAGATGCTAATAAATATTGTTTGAATGGCGTTTTTAAAACAAATTTATTTACTTTTATTGTCAATGAAATGTATTAAAACAAAAAAGAGTTGTTTACTTTTATTGTCAATGATATACGTTAAAACAAAAAATCTGTATTCTGTAAATATGTATAAAGCGTATTTTCAAGCTTTAAATTGTCCAGTATTCTATCTATCATATTTTCTAAAGATGTGAAACAGTTTTATGCTTCTTCATTTGCGGTTTGTCCTTGGATAAAGTTTCTGACAACCTTTAAAACACTTTCACATCTTGTCTATTAGGACCCATATTATTAGATGTGAATGGTCAATCCCCTACAATGACACTTGTGAATCATAAATTTTACATTTCCGACTATGTAACACTGCCGTGCTACAATAATATATACAAGCCAGAATCGCTCACTGTCGAAGAGAATTGGGCGGGGTTTTCTTAAACATATAGAAACTATATCGTATCTTAAATTCAAGCACAATTAGATAATATGAAATTATAATTTATTATTGGACGCCACCCCTGGTTTATCCTCGAAGGGGAAGAGCAAAAAAAAATTAAGATTTATTGAAAGTTTACAAGAAAACTATTCTTTATTATTTCTTAGTAATGAACAAAAAGAAAACATTAAAAGTTACGTCATCCCAAAGGGATTCCAAAATATTATTTTATGTTAACATTATCATAAACAAAAAATCTTTGTATCGTATTAAATTAAGAATTGGTTATAAAGAAAATGAATGTATATATATATATATATATATATATATATATATATATATATATATATATATATATATATTAACCCCAAATTTCGAAATTTGTTTACATTGAAAATAATATAGTTATTTATCAACTAGGAATAATGAAGAAAATAAACCTTTAAATAAAATAGAACACTTCACTATATTTTCATTTCTTTTTTTTTTGAGTTCATAATTTCCGTTGTCTTGAAAGTAGGTATAATAAAAATTGGTACAACCTTAATCTGCTCTGTTTCTTTCCTTATTTAATCAGTCACCAAATAAACCATTGATTCGGCTACGTCTTATATCAATCCACCACCATCCTAGATAAGAGGGGTTAGGTATTCCATAAAAAGATACCGCTACGGGGCCATGATCTGGAATAACTCCATACCAATATTATCTTGCGACAATGTATCAGAAAAATATCAGCATTATAGCCTCTCCAATAAGGGTCAAAAAAAATAAATATCTATCTGAAATATGAACAAGAAAAGGATTGCTTAGCTCACCTCTGAAATGAGACCCACTTTGGAAATACGTCTTAACGGTTGGACGTTCTTAACAGGAAAGGGCGAGACGCTATTCTTGCGCTCTCTGGAAATTGGGCGTGAGTGACAAGTTGAAAAATATGCTCATCTACCGGATATATTTGGGAATTACAGAAGAATCCTTGAGTCGGCTACAGGTAGATACTTGAGAGATAGATGGGGTTACTAGTTTTATTTAAAAAAAATATAATCGAAATTTATAATGATTTTCTTTTAAATCTTTTGAAACGGTTACACAGCCCTCCCCACGATTTCAACTGGGTACCAGCGTGGAATCGGACTAGGCATGGTGGCACACCATACTAACCTTTTCAAAAGTGGAAATAGATATACGGAGAGGTAAGACAAACAGAATAGACAAATGTAGCTACAATCTGGACTCACAGAATCCTTCTTTCACAACTCACGTGGGAACAACTCAAAGATTTCAGAACAAAGCGAAACTGAAGGCATAGAAATGACTCAACTATAAAAATATAAAACAAAAAAATTGCATTCTCACTCTCAAAATGCATAGGGTATTTCACCTATAACCAATATCATGAACAAAGCGGAATAAAACAAAACATATCTACAAATCATTATTTGAGACCAAATGCTCGCATTTAATCGAAGTAATATAATTAAGATATTACCATTTGAAATTTCATAAGTAATATAAAGCAAGACATACTAGTGTTGTCACCAAGATACAAAACAGATAATTTACTGCGTAGTCGTTATGAGACCTAACACAATAAAACACAAAAAAAAATAATGTTATCGTTTGTTCGGAAGCGTAGAGTCTTTCATCTATGACTTAATCCACGAATAACATAAGAATAATAATACAATCGTATCATTAACGCCATAAGATACAAAATACAAATGTGTCATCGTTTGTTCGGAAGTATAGAGTCTTTCATCTATGACTTAATCCACGAATAACATAAGGTAATAACGCAGCGCGTCATTATAGACACATTTAGAAATACGCAAAGAAAAGGAAAGAGTTACTAATAGTTCAAAATTGGGTACATTAAAGTTCTACAAAGACAAGCCTTAATAAGTTTACTGGGAAAGGTAGACATCAGAATTTCTGTAAGACACATCTATATTTAGAAACAAAAAAAGCTGATGTTTAGTTATTAGTATGACAACTAGAATTTGTGATAACTAACGTGTATCATCCGCCTATAATAGGGACAACATCGGTAGGTCAACTTCGGGTAGGGTTAACTTCGGGTAGGGTCTAAATAATTCTAGATTACATAACTAAACAAGTATTGGAGAACTAAAAAAAGTTTCCTGACGCGGGAGGCTGTTATTCTAGATTTATTACTGAAATACAATTATGAATGGCTTATCATTCCAACGAGTCAACTAGCGGGAATCCGCTTACTTCATCCCTAGCCTTCCTCAGTGTCTGGCCATTCAGAATATAGGATGTTAGACAGCAATAATCTTTTCAAACATTATTTTGGGGGGTTTCGAATAGAGAGTCGAAATTCGAAGGTCTTCACACTAAGAGTAAAACTTAGGCAAATGAACAGATACTATAATGAACTATCATTGGTAACTAGACAGAGGAATCTTGATATTGTTACGTAAAAATATGAGTCATAGTTTTAACCTGTAAACATGTTTTTATTCTAATATGTTGTAGAGTTTACCGAGAGGCCTCGATTTACCTGAGCGACCTTCCAGAACCGATGCGAGGGAAATCCAGTTTGCCTTTACCGTTTCGCCATCGAAGGTTTTAGATTTTTCGAGATAACGGCACTGGTATATAATAACGGAACTTTATTTGGAAGGGACAGTTAATTCTCAAGACCCGCGCTCGCGAATTTGTTACGTACGGATATAATAAATTATTGTCAGATAAGTTAATATAAATAAAGAAATAAATTAAATCCGTAAGTGTTATAAATATTGAACCTTTTAATAAATTCACAACAAATGGTGTCAGAACAGTGGAATACTTAGATAAATTGCGAAAATAAATTACAAGTGAATATAAAATAAATTGTGAAAATGGCTACGATTTATGAGCTGACAGTGACTAATTTAAGAAGACATCTTGAAGACAGAGAATTAGCTTCTACCGGAAAAAAGGCTGAGTTAGTCCAACGACTAAAGAACGCTTTGCTAGAAGAAGGACTAGATCCAGAGACTTATATATTTGAAGATGCTGTTATCTCGTCGATTTCGAAATTAGAGAACAAAGTTTCTGACGATATTTCGAAGGTATCTTCTGATGTAGCCAAAGTTTCTGGTGACATCGCATCATTAGAGAACAAAGTTTCTGACGATATTTCGAAAGTTTCTTCTGATGTAGCCAAAGTTTCTGGTGACATCGCGTCATTAGAAAACAAAGTTTCTAACGAGATTTCGTCCCTGGAAAGCAAAGTTTCTGCTAACATCTCTTCGGAAATCTCTAGTCACTTCTGAGATGTCTGCCCTCGACGATAGAATATCTTCGTTAAAAAACCAAGTTGCTGCCGATATGTCGGCCTTCGAAGAAAAGATGAAAGAGATGGAAAAGAAGCTGGAGGAAACAGGGACAGCAGAGAGAGGAAACAATCCAATTACAGCAGAGACAAAAGAAGACGAGACGAAATGTAAGTTGGAGACACGGCCGAAATTTGAAGGAAGTGGAGGTTCTATTCATGTTAAAGTCCCAACTTTCGACGGAAAATCATCATGGAACAACTACATGAAACAGTTCGAATCAGCCGCAAGAGCAAATGGATGGTCTGAAAAAGAAAAGGCGGTAAACCTGACTATCGCCCTTCGAGGAGATGCCTTAGATGTGCTTCAGACCATAGCCGTAGAGGAGACCGATGATTTCGAACAACTGAAGAAGAGGTTAAATATGCGATATGGCCACGAACATTTGGAGCATGCATATCAGTCACAGCTTAAAAATCGTAGACAGAAGAAAGATGAGGCTCTTCAAGAATATGAGGTAGATATTGCCAGATTAGTACGATATGCTTATCCAACAGCTCCCGAAGACATGATGGAAAAATTGGCCGTTCAAACGTTTATTGATGGTCTTCGTGATCATGAAATGCAGAGAACACTGCGATTAGCTCGTCACAAGACGCTGGTTGATGTCCTATCCGCCGCCCTCGAATACGAGTCAGCTACGCAGGCCTCTGGCGGGTACAGTAAAGTTAGGACTGTAAAAGAGGAAGGAGATGAAGATAAACTTGACCAGCTCGTTAATATGATGAAAAGTATTACATGCAAGAAAACGAAGACCATAAAATCAAGAAACTCACCATCAGGAAAACCAGAACGAGTCGGCTTTAGGGGAGCAGCTTCGACCCGGAACTTTTCCAAAGACCCTCTTATACTAATAGCTTCTTTGAAATGTCGTGAAGATAGTGTATATGTAGATGGAGAAATAAATGGTAAAAGACATACGTTGTTGGTGGATACCGGAGCGACCAGAACCATTATACGCCCAACAGTTATAAACAGCCGAAAGAAACTGTTACCAACGAGGTTGCGACTTCGGACCGCTACAGGTGAAAATGCTAACATTCATGGAGAAATCCAGGTACAATTGGGAATTGGGGCAGAAAAGTTTGTCCATAGTGTTATAGTTGCTGACATCGAAGAGGATGTTATATTAGGAATGGACGTAATGAATATGCATGGATTCCAATTGGATTTTAAGAATAAGGTAATCAAAGTTGGCAACGAGGAGGTATTTCTCCATCCACATAATGACAACACTGTGCAAGCAGCCATTACAGAAGATACAGTCGTGCCTGCGAGAAGCGAAACGATCATAGTAGCGCGACTACAGGGAATTGTAGACGAAGGGAGACCTGTTATGATGGAGCCTTGGAACCACGACGATGAGGTTGGCCGTGGAATCATAATTGGAAAGGAATTGGTGACTTCGGCTAAAGAAATTCCTGTGAGACTTATCAATGTCAACGACTACCCAGTGACCATAAAGAAAGAGATAAAAGTAGGAACTTGTGTACCTGTGACATCCATAATCCGTCAGGCGACAACATCTGATAATTCCAACAACAAATTCGACCAAATGGTTGCAGTTGCAGGACAGTCTCTAAATCAGATGGAGAAAAGGAAATTAAGGGAATTTCTTCGGCAGTATCGTGATATTTTCGTACCGAAAGGAGGAAAGACGGGAAGAACTACCGTTGTTAAGCATAAAATTGATACTGGTAATGCTAAGCCAATTCGTCAAACAGCTCGACGATTACCACAGGCGAAAAGAGAGGAAGCTGAAACGATTGTTCAGGAAATGAAGAAAGACGGGGTGATAGAACCTTCTACGAGCCCATGGGTCTCTCCGGTGGTCCTGGTTAAGAAGAAAGACGGATTGACGAGGTTCTGTGTGGATTACCGTTTGCTGAACAACGTTACCAAGAAAGATAGTTATCCTCTGCCTCGGATCGATGACACATTGGACACATTGGCTGGAAGTAAATTGTTTTCTACTTTGGATTTGAAGTCTGGATACTGGCAGGTAGAAATGGACCCAGTAGATAAAGAAAAGACAGCCTTCACCACAGGATCTGGATTGTGGCAATTCAACGTTATGCCATTTGGACTCTGTAATGCTCCTGCGACATTTGAGAGGCTTATGGAAAATGTGTTGAGAGGGTTATCTTGGAAAACATGCCTGGTTTATTTAGATGACATAATCGTCTTGGGGGAGACATTCGAAGATCATTTGAGGAATTTAGAAAATGTTTTTAATCGACTTAAAGCTGCCCAATTGATGCTAAACCCCAAGAAGTGCCAGCTATTTCAAGGTAAAGTCAATTATCTGGGTCATATAGTCAGTAAAGAAGGAGTGGCCGTGGATAAGGGAAAAATCGATTCCATTAAGGAATGGCCAAAACCAACTGACAAACATCAAGTGAGAAGTTTTCTTGGACTATGTACTTACTACCGGAGGTTTATTAAGAAGTTTGCAGATATCGCTAAGCCATTAACGCGACTTACAGAGGAAGCAAGAGAATACCGCTGGGATATAGACTGCCAAAATGCCTTTGAAACGTTGAAAAAGCATTTAATAACAGCACCAATTTTGGGGTATCCACTGCCAGAAGGAGAGTTCATCTTAGATACGGATGCAAGTAATGTGGGAATTGGAGGAGTGCTGTCTCAGATTCAAGGAGGACAGGAACGAGTCCTCGGATATTTTAGTAAAGTTCTTTCAAAACCTGAGCGGAATTATTGCGTCACGAGAAGAGAACTTCTAGCAGTAGTTAAATCAGTAGAGCACTTCTATCAATACATCTATGGCAGAAAGTTTCTAATCCGAACCGACCATGCCGCCCTTAAGTGGTTGATGCAGTTTAAGAATCCAGAGGGTCTGATAGCCAGGTGGATCGAACGACTCCAAGAATACGATTTTAAGATTGAGCACCGGGCCGGAGTTAGCCACAGAAACGCTGATTCTCTTTCCAGAAGGCCATGCTCTGCAGAGTGTTCCCACTGCAACAAAACGGAATCCAAGGAAGCAGCAGTGCTAAGAACGACGATTGTAAACAACGACTGGACGCCTACTAAGATCAGGGAAGAACAAGGGAGAGATCCAGTTATACAGAAAATCCGAAAATGGAAAGAGGAAAACCGTCGACCACCTTGGCAGGAAATATCAAACCTATGCTCAGTAGTTAAGACGTATTGGGCCCAGTGGGACTCATTTATCATCGAAGATGGCTTGCTCAAACGAGTCCTGGAAAATGATGACGGTTCAGAGAAGAGAAGACAGTTGGTGATCCCAAAGAGCAGAATAGCCGAAGTACTTCGTCAGTTACACGACAGTCCATCGGGAGGGCATTTTGGTGTAAGGAAAACCCTTCAGCGAATTCGGGAACGGTTTTATTGGATGAACAGTTCCGACGACGTAAAAGACTGGTGTAAGAAATGTACTATTTGTGCTACGAGTAACGGGCCTCACCGAAAAAGGAGAGCTCCTATGAGACAATATAATGTTGGAAGCCCGTTTGAAAGAATAGCTTTGGACATTGCAGGGCCATTTCCAGAAAGTGAAAATGGGGGCAAGTACATGTTGGTAGTAATGGATTACTTCACTAAGTGGGTCGAGATTTACGCACTTCCAGACCAGAAGGCCGCCACCGTTGCAGATAAGTTGATCCAAGAATATATCAGCCGATTTGGAGTGCCTTTGGAGATCCATAGTGACCAAGGCAGGAACTTCGAAAGTGATCTATTCCAAGGAATATGTGATAGACTAGGCATGAAGAAAACAAGAACTACCGCGTATCATCCGCAATCGGATGGTATGGTAGAACGAATGAATAGGACAGTTGGCAAGTATTTGACAAAGATGGTGTCCGATCATCAGCGAGACTGGGACCAATACCTTCCGTTCTTCACAATGGCCTACAGATCTGCTGTTAACGAATCAACAGGCCAGACACCAGCCAAAATCCTATTCGGACGCGAAATGCGACTACCTTGTGATCTCGAGTTTGGATGTCGACCTGGAGAAGATGTAGCAGGTGAAGATTATGTGATCGAATTACGAAGAAGAATGGACGATGTACATGAGTTAGTCCGTTCCCACCTTCAGATCGCTAGCGACCGAATGAAGAAACGGTACGATACACAAGCCGAAAAGGGTTGCTTTAAGAAGAACGACAAAGTATGGCTGTATAATCCCAAGAAGCGAAAAGGTTGTTCTCCCAAATTGCAGCAGTTTTGGGAAGGTCCATACCTCATCATGGAGAAGATCAACGATGTCATCTACCGAATAAGCAAGATTCCGAGGGGAAAGCCGATGATAGTACACCATAACCGGCTGGCGTCTTTCGAAGGTGACCACGACGTAGATGATGAAGTGGAAGTAAACCAAGTCCAAGACGTGTCTGACCTCACGTTTGAGGAATTCATGGGTGCCTATGGAGGTACCGGTAAAGCAAGACATGGTGTTACCACTGAAGAAAAGCAAGATCTACTCGCGCTTCCCGATGACTACTCGCTGGCCCTTACCATCCCGGCCAGTATCAAAGACGCACCAGGGTTGGCATCCGTCTTTCGAAGGAAGTTTGGTCGAGTTGCAGAACTTTAATGCCAGGTGCCAGCTCCCGGTAAAACCTTGAAACTCCAAGATGCATCACGTTACCTTTTCTACCTGGTAACAAAAGACACTGCCCGTGACCAACCTACCTACCGAGATGTATGGGAAGCCTTACTTCAATTGAGAGAGCACGTACTAGAGTCCGACGTGCAAAAGTTAGCCATGTCAAAGTTGGAGTGCCGCCAATTAGATTGGAGGGTTATCCGAAATATGGTGGAGGAGATCTTTAAAGACACCGAAGTCCAGGTGTTAGTCTGTTGCAATCCGCATAGTTACTGGTGCGGAGAGAAAACCGTCCCTTGTCATTTTTATACAACTGGAAGTTGTAAAAGAGGGTCCAGTTGCCGATACCAGCATACCGTTCCAGTTCTAGTCCCGACAAGGTTCCAGGAGGAACCATCTTTTGAGAGGGGGGAAATGTTACGTAAAAATATGAGTCATAGTTTTAACCTGTAAACATGTTTTTATTCTAATATGTTGTAGAGTTTACGAGAGGCCTCGATTTACCTGAGCGACCTTCCAGAACCGATGCGAGGGAAATCCAGTTTGCCTTTACCGTTTCGCCATCGAAGGTTTTAGATTTTTCGAGATAACGGCACTGGTATATAATAACGGAACTTTATTTGGAAGGGACAGTTAATTCTCAAGACCCGCGCTCGCGAATTTGTTACGTACGGATATAATAAATTATTGTCAGATAAGTTAATATAAATAAAGAAATAAATTAAATCCGTAAGTGTTATAAATATTGAACCTTTTAATAAATTCACAACAATATCTTTGGTATAGATACCAAAAAAATTACTTGGATTTATAAATCCGTAAAATAAGATAAATTGAATTTTGTATCCACTTGAAGACAACTAAAGGTATGTATAATTCATTGTAATATAAACTAACATAAGCATAAAAATATCACATTTTACCAAGGCATTCTAAAAATAAAATGAGATTAAATTTTGCAAACACCCTTAAAATCAATATAGGTTCTTGGTCGGGGTAGCATAAACTCAAGATCTCGATCAATACAAACTAGAGAGAGAATAATACCGAAGTAGAATAAGATAAGATAAAAATAAAATTTATGTCGAAAAGAAATACGACATATATACATATATATATATATATATATATATATATATATATATATATATATATATATATATATATATATAGACATATTGAACACAATAAATGCTCAATATTATAATAATAAAAAGTAAAACAGTTCAACGAACTGGGGTGCGAGCCAAACTGAGTTGCTCTGGAGATCGACGTGCGGAGTCTCCTACACTACTTCCAGAGGCTCGTCTCTTTGCGACAACATCTGAGATACACAAAATTATTAATTGGAATAGGGATAGGTCCACTAATCCACTTGACTATAGCAGGATGGTCCCTGACTAATAGTCAACACCACCGACATAAAACAAGGGTTGTCGAGACAGCTCAAAAAAAAATTGAAACGTGTCAACTTCCTGAAGGGAAAGAAGCACTAGAGGACAGATTTGCCGAAGCAAAGTGGTATTCAATGTACTAAGTACTAGGGTATCAGTGCTGTACTGACCCCACGCCAAAAAAATTTGGAAAGGAAACGAATCCTCTCCAGGATAAAGTTCGCGTTAGCGCAACTCTTCCTGTACACGGGCCACGGAGGGGTTGAATAGTCGCTGGAGAAGGTAGCAAAGATTAAGTACGCAAGGCGTAAAGGGAATCAACTAAAAAAATTAAAAATTAAGAATGGACTAAACATTTTAGAAGAAAGGTATTAAAAATTTAAGAAAACCGATTTATTCGGTTTCAGACAAATCTGAATTTTCCGACGAAACACTGACGTAGATAAGTTTTAGGTCTGAATAAAACAAAAAAATAAACAAAAATCACGACATATTTATATGCAAAATTAAACTGGATGCTCGATTTGATGAATCGACATCAGGTACAGTTCGTTGGCTATTAGGCACAACGACCAATGGCAGATTTCTATAAACATGGCTCTAACCAACCAAAAGTGTGGAACAGACCAGTGTTAAAGTTTCTGGGAGCAAAAAGAGGGATGCTTCCAGCTCAACAAAGGCGGGTGGCCAATAGTTCCATAAGAATATCCTCTGGGATTGATCACAGTGGAAAATTTCCAAGCAAGAAGACTGGCAAAAGGACAAAAGAAGAAAATAAATCCAAACCGTTAATACACAATCTTGGAGAAGAAGAAAGAAAATGGGTTTATGGCCTACAAGCCACAATCGCTACACAAACAGTTCAGTCTAAGACTGATGTTTCCAAAAGAAACAAAAAAAAATCGTAAGAGTCTTCCACGAAACAAAAACTTAAGATAAGACTTAAAAGGAACGAAAGAATCATTATAATCTTCCAAAGAAATAGAAAAATATTACAGTCCATCGTCAATAATAAAAAAATCATGATGTTGGATGTAACACACCACAACAATAAAAAAAGTTGAATAGTAAAACATTTTTGACACCTAATTGAATCCAATATGGTCGTCGTACAAATCACAAAGAAATGTTTACCATTCTTTAGCAGAACTCCAACAGAGTCAAAATAATATAAACTTTTAATTCTCAGTGGGTCATTTAACGGTAGTACCAGAACTATTTCAATTATTAAACAAACGTGGTCTTAACGTCGACATAAAGATAAAAGATAAATTCACAATAGGCGGCAGCGGGTTGTTTCACCTCTGTATATACAAAGAGTCACAATAGACAACAGCAAACTACTTCAACCTTCACTTGTACCATATCATGAACACAAGATAATAAATGAAAGCTTTTGAGCCTTAGCCAAAAGTCTCAAAGCAAAAAGATATATGTGGTCTAATAAACTATTAGAAGACCGCAAAAATGTCAACGCCAAAAAAAGAAAGCTGCTGGGTATACCAGTAGTCTGACATCAACACAAATAACTCAAGATACAATAATACAGGTCACGTGCCTGTACGTCCTACAGGACATCTCGAGAAAAAAAAAAGGTAAAACCACAAATAACAATAAATTCCAGTACCAAAAACATACTTCTACTACATCTGACCACACAAAGACATAAAATTAACATAACAGAAGGAGAATAACAATATTTCCGCTCTATATTCTCAACAAAGACGCCTTAGGCAGAGAGAAACGAAGTCATATCATTACTTCCTTATACATTCAAAACAAAAGAACCATGGACTGTAAAATATAGAAAGCATTTTCCTTTTCAGGAAATAAAGTTTTCTTTTCAAAGTACGAAAAAGTTAAACTATGAAAAAATAAATTTTTAAAATAAACGAAAGACAAATTAAAAAGAAAATTTAACAGATAACAGACTAAACATCCAAGATCAAAGAACGCAACTTCAAATCCTCGCAAAAAAATATTTCGCGTAAGTATTCTACACGAATCCAGATAACACATTTTAAAATAAGGTAAGGTGTAAAATAACACAGCAAAAGAATGAAGAATGGAAAAGAATCTGCTTAAATATTGAAACATATATAGGAGGTACAAGAACTTCGGAGTCATGGAAAGTACTGAGAGGATTGAAACAAAACTCAAAAGAAAAAACTAAATTGGGAAATATACAGGACAAAGAATGGAAGGACTACTACAAGGAACTATTAACAGAACAAAGACCACAATTCATTGGAAAAGAAAACAGGCGAAGACAAAGCAGATTCCCACAACAAGAAATAGAAATAACAGATAGGGAAATGAGAACGGCCATAAAAACAATCAAAAATAAGAAAGCACTGGGACCTGGAGGCATCTCACCTGAGCTTATAAAATACGGATCAAAAAAATTACACCGGATGATACAATGGATATTTCAGAAAGCCATAAATGGAGAACAGCTCCCAAAGGAATGGACGGCGGCATATATGACATCTATATTTAAGAAAGGAGATAGAAAACGATGCGAAAACTACAGAGGAATAAGCGTAATATCATCAATAGGAAGATTATATGGGAAGATACTGCGAGAAAAGATAGAGCAAGCGATAAAAGGCAAAATCGGGGAGGATCAGGCAGGCTTCACGGCAGGAAGATCATGCATAGACCACATATACACACTGGAACAACTGTTGGAAAAGAAAAAAGCAAAAAATAGAGATATACACTTGGCATTTGTGGATCTGAGAAAGGCGTATGACTCTGTACCAAGGTCAGAACTATGGGAGGCAATGTACAAACTAGAAATACAGACGGAACTCATAGAAGCTACAAAAGCTCTGTATAAAGAAAATAAAGTGTCCATTAAAATGGGAACAAGAATCATAGGAGACTTCACCACAACAAAAGGGCTCCTGCAGACCGAATGAAGTAACGGTACGATACACAAGCCGAAAAGGGTTGCTTTAAGAAGAACGACAAAGTATGGCTGTATAATCCCAAGAAGCGAAAAGGTTGTTCTCCCAAATTGCAGCAGTTTTGGGAAGGTCCATACCTCATCATGGAGAAGATCAAGGATGTCATCTACCGAATAAGCAAGATTCCGAGGGGAAAGCCGATGATAGTACACCATAACCGGCTGGCGTCTGTCGAAGGTGACCACGACGTAGATGATGAAGTGGAAGTAAACCAAGTCCAAGACGTGTCTGACCTCACGTTTGAGGAATTCATGGGTGCCTATGGAGGTACCGGTAAAGCAAGACATGGTGTTACCACTGAAGAAAAGCAAGATCTACTCGCGCTTCCCGATGACTACTCGCTGGCCCTTACCATCCCGGCCAGTATCAAAGACGCACCAGGGTTGGCATCCGTCTTTCGAAGGAAGTTTGGTCGAGTTGCAGAACTTCAATGCCAGGTGCCAGCTCCCGGTAAAACCTTGAAACTCCAAGATGCATCACGTTACCTTTTCTACCTGGTAACAAAAGACACTGCCCGTGACCAACCTACCTACCGAGATGTATGGGAAGCCTTACTTCAATTGAGAGAGCACGTACTAGAGTCCGACGTGCAAAAGTTAGCCATGTCAAAGTTGGAGTGCCGCCAATTAGATTGGAGGGTTATCCGAAATATGGTGGAGGAGATCTTTAAAGACACCGAAGTCCAGGTGTTAGTCTGTTGCAATCCGCATAGTTACTGTTGCGGAGAGAAAACCGTCCCTTGTCATTTTTATACAACTGGAAGTTGTAAAAGAGGGTCCAGTTGCCGATACCAGCATACCGTTCCAGTTCTAGTCCCGACAAGGTTCCAGGAGGAACCATCTTTTGAGAGGGGGGCAATGTTACGTAAAAATATGAGTCATAGTTTTAACCTGTAAACATGTTTTTATTCTAATATGTTGTAGAGTTTACGAGAGGCCTCGATTTACCTGAGCGACCTTCCAGAACCGATGCGAGGGAAATCCAGTTTGCCTTTACCGTTTCGCCATCGAAGGTTTTAGATTTTTCGAGATAACGGCACTGGTATATAATAACGGAACTTTATTTGGAAGGGACAGTTAATTCTCAAGACCCGCGCTCGCGAATTTGTTACGTACGGATATAATAAATTATTGTCAGATAAGTTAATATAAATAAAGAAATAAATTAAATCCGTAAGTGTTATAAATATTGAACCTTTTAATAAATTCACAACAATATCTTTGGTATAGATACCAAAAAAATTACTTGGATTTATAAATCCGTAAAATAAGATAAATTGAATTTTGTATCCACTTGAAGACAACTAAAGGTATGTATAATTCATTGTAATATAAACTAACATAAGCATAAAAATATCACATTCTACCAAGGCATTCTAAAAATAAAATGAGATTAAATTTTGCAAACACCCTTAAAATCAATATAGGTTCTTGGTCGGGGTAGCATAAACTCAAGATCTCGATCAATACAAACTAGAGAGAGAATAATACCGAAGTAGAATAAGATAAGATAAAAATAAAATTTATGTCGAAAAGAAATACGACATATATACATATATATATATATATATATATATATATATATATATATATATATATATATATATATATATATATATATATATATATATATATATATATATATATATATATATATATATATAGACATATTGAACACAATAAATGCTCAATATTATAATAATAAAAAGTAAAACAGTTCAACGAACTGGGGTGCGAGCCAAACTGAGTTGCTCTGGAGATCGACGTGCGGAGTCTCCTACACTACTTCCAGAGGCTCGTCTCTTTGCGACAACATCTGAGATACACAAAATTATTAATTGGAATAGGGATAGGTCCACTAATCCACTTGACTATAGCAGGATGGTCCCTGACTAATAGTCAACACCACCGACATAAAACAAGGGTTGTCGAGACAGCTCAAAAAAAAATTGAAACGTGTCAACTTCCTGAAGGGAAAGAAGCACTAGAGGACAGATTTGCCGAAGCAAAGTGGTATTCAATGTACTAAGTACTAGGGTATCAGTGCTGTACTGACCCCACGCCAAAAAAATTTGGAAAGGAAACGAATCCTCTCCAGGATAAAGTTCGCGTTAGCGCAACTCTTCCTGTACACGGGCCACGGAGGGGTTGAATAGTCGCTGGAGAAGGTAGCAAAGATTAAGTACGCAAGGCGTAAAGGGAATCAACTAAAAAAATTAAAAATTAAGAATGGACTAAACATTTTAGAAGAAAGGTATTAAAAATTTAAGAAAACCGATTTATTCGGTTTCAGACAAATCTGAATTTTCCGACGAAACACTGACGTAGATAAGTTTTAGGTCTGAATAAAACAAAAAAATAAACAAAAATCACGACATATTTATATGCAAAATTAAACTGGATGCTCGATTTGATGAATCGACATCAGGTACAGTTCGTTGGCTATTAGGCACAACGACCAATGGCAGATTTCTATAAACATGGCTCTAACCTAACCAAAAGTGTGGAACAGACCAGTGTTAAAGTTTCTGGGAGCAAAAAGAGGGATGCTTCCAGCTCAACAAAGGCGGGTGGCCAATAGTTCCATAAGAATATCCTCTGGGATTGATCACAGTGGAAAATTTCCAAGCAAGAAGACTGGCAAAAGGACAAAAGAAGAAAATAAATCCAAACCGTTAATACACAATCTTGGAGAAGAAGAAAGAAAATGGGTTTATGGCATACAAGCCACAATCGCTACACAAACAGTTCAGTCTAAGACTGATGTTTCCAAAAAAAACAAAAAAAAATCGTAAGAGTCTTCCACGAAACAAAAACCTAAGATAAGACTTAAAAGGAACGAAAGAATCATTATAATCTTCCAAAGAAATAGAAAAATATTACAGTCCATCGTCAATAATAAAAAAATCATGATGTTGGATGTAACACACCACAACAATAAAAAAAGTTGAATAGTAAAACATTTTTGACACCTAATTGAATCCAATATGGTCGTCGTACAAATCACAAAGAAATGTTTACCATTCTTTAGCAGAACTCCAACAGAGTCAAAATAATATAAACTTTTAATTCTCAGTGGGTCATTTAACGGTAGTACCAGAACTATTTCAATTATTAAACAAACGTGGTCTTAACGTCGACATAAAGATAAAAGATAAATTCACAATAGGCGGCAGCGGGTTGTTTCACCTCTGTATATACAAAGAGTCACAATAGACAACAGCAAACTACTTCAACCTTCACTTGTACCATATCATGAACACAAGATAATAAATGAAAGCTTTTGAGCCTTAGCCAAAAGTCTCAAAGCAAAAAGATATATGTGGTCTAATAAACTATTAGAAGACCGCAAAAATGTCAACGCCAAAAAAAGAAAGCTGCTGGGTATACCAGTAGTCTGACATCAACACAAATAACTCAAGATACAATAATACAGGTCACGTGCCTGTACGTCCTACAGGACATCTCGAGAAAAAAAAAGGTAAAACCACAAATAACAATAAATTCCAGTACCAAAAACATACTTCTACTACATCTGACCACACAAAGACATAAAATTAACATAACAGAAGGAGAATAACAATATTTCCGCTCTATATTCTCAACAAAGACGCCTTAGGCAGAGAGAAACGAAGTCATATCATTACTTCCTTATACATTCAAAACAAAAGAACCATGGACTGTAAAATATAGAAAGCATTTTCCTTTTCAGGAAATAAAGTTTTCTTTTCAAAGTACGAAAAAGTTAAACTATGAAAAAATAAATTTTTAAAATAAACGAAAGACAAATTAAAAAGAAAATTTAACAGATAACAGACTAAACATCCAAGATCAAAGAACGCAACTTCAAATCCTCGCAAAAAAATATTTCGCGTAAGTATTCTACACGAATCCAGATAACACATTTTAAAATAAGGTAAGGTGTAAAATAACACAGCAAAAGAATGAAGAATGGAAAAGAATCTGCTTAAATATTGAAACATATATAGGAGGTACAAGAACTTCGGAGTCATGGAAAGTACTGAGAGGATTGAAACAAAACTCAAAAGAAAAAACTAAATTGGGAAATATACAGGACAAAGAATGGAAGGACTACTACAAGGAACTATTAACAGAACAAAGACCACAATTCATTGGAAAAGAAAACAGGCGAAGACAAAGCAGATTCCCACAACAAGAAATAGAAATAACAGATAGGGAAATGAGAACGGCCATAAAAACAATCAAAAATAAGAAAGCACTGGGACCTGGAGGCATCTCACCTGAGCTTATAAAATACGGATCAAAAAAATTACACCGGATGATACAATGGATATTTCAGAAAGCCATAAATGGAGAACAGCTCCCAAAGGAATGGACGGCGGCATATATGACATCTATATTTAAGAAAGGAGATAGAAAACGATGCGAAAACTACAGAGGAATAAGCGTAATATCATCAATAGGAAGATTATATGGGAAGATACTGCGAGAAAAGATAGAGCAAGCGATAAAAGGCAAAATCGGGGAGGATCAGGCAGGCTTCACGGCAGGAAGATCATGCATAGACCACATATACACACTGGAACAACTGTTGGAAAAGAAAAAAGCAAAAAATAGAGATATACACTTGGCATTTGTGGATCTGAGAAAGGCGTATGACTCTGTACCAAGGTCAGAACTATGGGAGGCAATGTACAAATTAGAAATACAGACGGAACTCATAGAAGCTACAAAAGCTCTGTATAAAGAAAATAAAGTGTCCATTAAAATGGGAACAAGAATCATAGGAGACTTCACCACAACAAAAGGGCTCCTGCAGGGTTGTTCCACATCTCCAACCCTATTCAAAATATACTTAGAGAAAGCCTTGACTACATGGAAAAGAAAATGCGAAGGCATGGGAGTACCGGTACGGAACGAATACCTATGTACGTTAAGTTTTGCAGACGATCAAGTAGTGATTGCACAAGACCAAGACGACCTCAGCTACATGATGAAGAAACTACAAGAAGAATATACCAAGGCTGGCCTAGATATTAACCTCGCGAAAACAGAGTACCTATCTACAAGTGAAGAAGACATAGAAGATCTACAGATTGATGACAACGTAACAATCAAAGGAAAGGATAAATTCAAATACCTGGGGTTTATAATCACGAAAAAGGCAACAACAGAGGAAGAAATTACACAAAGATTAGGACAAACAAGAACAGCAATCCGACAACTTAACTCAGTATGGTGGGATAGACACCTAAATATGAAGACAAAAACGCAGATTTATAAAACATTAGTGCGAAGTATTATGACATATGGGGCCGAAAATTGGATCATAAACAAGAAAAACAGCAGTAAGATAATAGCAACAGAGATGGAATGCCTGCGAAGATGCTGCAGAGTAACAAGAATGGATAGGAGAAGTAATGACGAAATAAAGCAAAGAACATCAATAGAAACAGACATACTAACATATATAGAACAAAAAAGACTAAAGTGGTATGGACATGTAAGAAGAGCTAGCGACAGCAGATGGATAAAAAGAATAACCGAATGGAGCCCCATAGGAAGGAGGAAAAGAGGACGACCCCGAAAATCCTGGAGGAACGAAGTAGACGACGCCATGAGTAAGAGAGGACTAAACGATGGAGAATGGAACAACAGAGAGAGATGGAAACGGTTGAGCGTGGGAAGGCAGTGAATACTGTAGAATCCCTAAATATATATAAAATAAGGTAGATCGGGACAGCCTGTATATAGATATAATTCCCAGCTGCGAATAAAAACCATGAATCAAGGTCAAGAAATAAAATTCACTTAATTGATTTTTCAAATAATAAACGCTAAGAGCCATTTCGTTTATTTAAAATAAACACAATAAAAATAAACACATTGAGGAATATAATTATTATGGTTCTTATAAACAAAATAAAACTGAACTGCAAAGAAAATGAATTGAGGACTAGAATATAAAATGCTTGAACATATTAGCCCGAATAAATTCAAGGTTTCAATCAATCTAAACACTAAAAAAAGAAAAACGAAATATATTACTTACTTCATGAACATAAACAAAATTTCTAACATGGAATGTTTACCTTAGACGGACGGGGAATAAACACGTTCACATTAAGAATACCGACAAAAAGAAATTCGTGTGTAAGCAGTGAATGTTTACATCACATCATTCCAAATGCGTTTTAAGTATTTCACAAAATTAAAAATACGACGAGAATATTTCTACGCAATTTTATAAAGTGAAAATAAAAATCGTAGCAGTTAAAACTTGATTTAACGAAAATTGGGCAAAAGCAAATACACAATTTAACTAAAAAAATGGTTCAAAACATACAGACTTAATTAACTACATATACAGGGGGGTACAAAACAACTAATAATATTGAAAAAGATATCTGGCTTCGGGAAAAGGGATAAAAATCTAAAAAATTCTGAAGATGCAGGAATATTCAAAAGCCTTAAAAGGGCCTCACTGGCGAGCGCCATTTTTGTAACGAAGGTACAAATAGAGCAAATCTAAAACATGCCCCACGTTGGGCGCCAATTATGTAACACTGCCGTGCTACAATAATATATACAAGCCAGAATCGCTCACGGTCGAAGAGAATTGGGCGGGGTTTTCTTAAACATATAGAAACTATATCGTATCTTAAATTCAAGCACAATTAGATAATATGAAATTATAATTTATTATTGGACGCCACCCCTGGTTTATCCTCGAAGGGGAAGAGCAAAAAAAAATTAAGATTTATTGAAAGTTTACAAGAAAACTATTCTTTATTATTTCTTAGTAATGAACAAAAAGAAAACATTAAAAGTTACGTCATCCCAAAGGGATTCCAAAATATTATTTTATGTTAACATTATCATAAACAAAAAATCTTTGTATCGTATTAAATTAAGAATTGGTTATAAAGAAAATGAATGTATATATTGTAGCGAGATTAAATAAAACGAGCGGTTCGAATTTATATACATATATTTATTTATAACTTTACAGTTCGGTACTCTCTTATCAACTAAACTACTTCTACCATTGTTACCTATATATACTACAGTTACTAGGTTCGAGAATATTCTGGCGTTGTCCCACCTCTAATTTGCCTACGTGACCGGTTATTCTCTCTCGCACTCGATACACGGAGAAGCTTCTGGAAGGGTATTAGAGATGCAATGCAACCGTTACCTGGGCCATGCCGAGAGCATGTTTGTAACACTGCTCCCCTCTTAAATCTGATCGTCCCGATCAGCAACTCTATATGTAGGCACAGTATGGCGGAATCTACAGGACTCTCCAGCTCTGCAGGAACCCTTTAGAAAGAAATAACAGTCTACTGACTTTGAAGGATACGATCGCATCGGGTTAATGCAACACACAGTAATTCGTACTCCGGTTTCTCGGAAGATTACTTCAAGCATGCTTCTGACAATCTTCCAATCCAGATTATCTAGTGCATGGCCTATCTTGGGTAAGGCCAAATTCTTGATGTCGTAATTGCACACAATTTTCTTCAAATTAGTTAGAGCACGCCATATATCCTCGTAGCTTGCCCTGTCTGTATACGACTTCCTGGTCACCATATACAGCAAAGATCGAGAACCATCTTCTAATCTCAGTACTCTTCCAACTTTAGGCTGCTGGTTTTTTAACTCGTCCAAACGACCGAATTTCTTATAAAATACGGATGAGATTCCTTTAGTCATCTCAAGATCTTGGGCAATACAGTGGGCTAGAGAGACGTTATGCGGAACACACCGAATCTAGCACTCTTTCTCTCTGCGTAATTTGACATAAATTCATTAAAGCTTGGTCGCCGGTCATCTTTGATCTTATGTTGAAGGGTACGTGCTTCTTCTGTTTCATTTGAACCAGCATATGGTGCAAGACGATTTATGTGAACTACTTTTGGTTTACCTTTCGGCAACTTCTTAATTCGGTATATTACGTGATTTATTTTCTTTTTAATTTCATACGGACCTTCCCATTGTCTTTGCAGTTTGGGAGACAAGCCTCGACGACGTTGTAGATTATAAAGCCAAACAAGATCACCTACTTCATAGCTTTCACTCTTGCATCGAGAATCATATTTATTTCCATCATTCGTCTCTGGAAGTGGACCTGCAATGTCGATTGCTACTCTTTCCATAGGACTACCAACATTGTACTGTTTCATGGGTGCCCTCTTTTTACCAACTGGACCATTACTGGTTGCACACAGTTCACATTTCCGGCACCATCTTCTTACATCATCTTTGCAGTTCACCCAATAGAACCGTTCTCGAACCTTTTGCAGAGTCTTCGTAATACCAAAGTGTCCACCTGATGAACCGTCATGCAACTGACGTAAAACTTCTGACACTTTACTTTTAGGTACAATCAACTGAAGCTTAGTTTCTGTACCATCATCGTTCTCAAAGGTTCTATACAGAAGATCATCTTTCAGCACTAGGCAATTCCATTGGCTCCAGTAACACTTGACTTCTGGACTATATGCACTAATGTCTTGCCAAGAAGGTCTTCCACTTCGACGCATCCAATCCAATACTCTTTTTATACATGGATCATCTGCTTGAGCGTCTTGTAGCTGTTGAGGCTGCCATTGATCATTAATGACGGCGGTTCGTCTCACGGGGCAAAGTCGTTCTTCTAATTCAAGACAATGATTACGTTTTGCACTGTATGCCCGTCTTGACTGAGCATCAGCATTTGAATGACTTTTTCCAGCCCTGTGTTCGATTTGTTCTAGTTTTCTGTCTGTTCTATTATTGTCTTGCAATTTACGACGAATGTGACCTACGTCGTTACCATTCCAACATCTGGGTACACGTCTCTTCGGCATCATGCCACGAACTATTTTCCGTACGATTTCCTCCAGGCGTTTCTCGTTTTGTTCGTCGCTCTCTTCAGAGGTTCGTACTCGATAGCTCCGTGAAACTTGACTAGCTGTTTCATGTTCCAAGGCAATAGCGAGCGCTTCATCTAAAACTTTCGGTCTTGCTAGTCGTAAAGCTTTCTGTAGTCCACTGTCTCTTAACCCATTGACGAAGGCATCTACAGCAATTTCTTCCAAAATGTTGTCTGGTGCCTCTGGATATGCCAACAACGCTATACGAGCAATATCTGCTTCAAATTCTTGCAAACTCTCACTTGCTCGTTGGATTCTACTTCTTATTTGTACTTTGTACACTGGTTGTAGATGGGCATCTCCGTAACGTTTATCTAGTCGAGTGAACAAGGTCTGGTAACATTTTTCTTGACCCTTAGGAATCGATCTTAGGATATCTGCAGCATCACCTCGTAAAGCAGCAGTCAAGGAAACAGCTTTTTCTTGTTCGGTCCAATGATTGGCTGTCGCAATAGCTTCAAATTGTCTAAGGTATATGGACCAAGAGGACTTTCCATAAAATGGTGGCAATTTGAATCTCATATGATTTGTCATTTCGTCTCTCGGTGATTCTTCTTTCACTACCGGTTCTAAGGCTACTGTATTAACTGGTGGTAGCACTTTCGTGTTAGTTATCATGGTCTCTAATTTTTTGATCTTCTCTTCTACTTCTCCTATCTTGTCGTTTACATTTTTCTGTATCTTATCGAATTTTCTCGAGACTTCTTCAAATTTCTCATTGTTTTGAATACATATTTCTTCAATTATTTGTGAAGTCTCGTCGAATCTTCTAAATACATTTTCGAATGTTTCATCGAATCTTTTGGGAACATTCTCTAATTTATTATCATCTCTTTTAGAAGATTCTTCTATCATTTGAGAGACGTTTTCAAATTTCTTATCATTTTTTCTGAAACTCTCTTCGATCTTCATTAAAACTGTTTCTTCTGCTGACTGAAAATGGAATGTGTCTGGGTCATCTCCATTCTTGTTAAGAACATTCTTTAGTCGTTCTTGGAGGATCTTCTTGGACCCGCTGCAATCTTTATCGCGTTCTTCTAGCTGCTCACGCAACTGTTTTACTGAGAGTTGTACTAGCAACATCTTTGGTCAGGCACGCGTACTTTTTTAAAATATTCAAAAGTCTTTTTCAAAAGTCACTGCTGAATTTATTTTTAAATAAATCAAGTATCCTCACACCGTGACACCACTGTAGCGTGATTAAATAAAACGAGCGGTTCGAATTTATATACATATATTTATTTATAACTTTACAGTTCGGTACTCTCTTATCAACTAAACTACTTCTACCATTGTTACCTATATATACTACAGTTACTAGGTTCGAGAATATTCTGGCGTTGTCTCACCTCTAATTTGCCTACGTGACCGGTTATTCTCTCTCGCACTCGATACACGGAGAAGCTTCTGGAAGGGTATTAGAGATGCAATGCAACCGTTACCTGGGCCATGCCGAGAGCATGTTTGTAACAATATATATTAACCCCAAATTTCGAAATTTGTTTACATTGAAAATAATATAGTTATTTATCAACTAGGAATAATGAAGAAAATAAACCTTTAAATAAAATAAAACACTTCACTATATTTTCATTTCTTTTTTTTTGAGTTCATAATCATTTCCGTTGTCTTGAAAGTAGGTATAATAAAAATTGGTACAACCTTAATCTGCTCTGTTTCTTTCCTTATTTAATCAGTCACCAAATAAACCATTGATTCGGCTACGTCTTATATCAATCCACCACCATCCTAGATAAGAGGGGTTAGGTATTCCATAAAAAGATACCGCTACGGGGCCATGATCTGGAATAACTCCATACCAATATTATCTTGCGACAATGTATCAGAAAAATATCAGCATTATAGCCTCTCCAATAAGGGTCTAAAAAAATAAATATCTATCTGAAATATGAACAAGAAAAGGATTGCTTAGCTCACCTCTGAAATGAGACCCACTTTGGAAATACGTCTTAACGGTTGGACGTTCTTAACAGGAAAGGGCGAGACGCTATTCTTGCGCTCTCTGGAAATTGGGCGTGAGTGACAAGTTGAAAAATATGCTCATCTACCGGATATATTTGGGAATTACAGAAGAATCCTTGAGTCGGCTACAGGTAGGTACTTGACAGATAGATGGGGTTACTAGTTTTATTTAAAAAAAATATAATCGAAATTTATAATGATTTTCTTTTAAATCTTTTGAAACGGTTACACGACTAAGAATCATAAATTGTAAGAAGTTTATTGCGGGCGGCCCGCAGTTAAAAAGGGTATTTATTTATAGCTACGGCCGGGCCAAAACGTAAAAAACACGTTTTTGAATCTTATTTTCTCTCGTTATAAGCAATTTTACCTCGCTATAGAGGGTTATAGTTCAATAGAAATTTCACGATACATCTAATGTACCTCGTTATAAGCGAAACCTCGTAATAACTGTGTTCGTTATAGAGGGAGTATACTATATATATATATATATATATATATATATATATATATATATATATATATATATATATATATATTGTTTTGATGTATTGTTTGTTTGAATGATGAGCAATGAGTATTTTTAATAATATAATATATAGGGTTTTTATCGCGGTTCTCAAAGAATTAGTTTGTAAGTACTTTTTTAAATTATCTTTATTATATCTATTATGAAACACACATATATGTCTAACCTAGCCAATGTAAATTTAAAATAAACTATCTTTAAATTGAAATTCTTATGAAACTAATTAAATTCTATAGACAATGTAAAATTTAAACAAACTATCTACAAAATTGAAATTGTTATGACACTAACTAAATTATATTAACACAATTTTGTACCTTTCTGTCACTGAATGCTTAAATGAACTGTTTTCCACTATATAGATTATAATCACCACTCAAATGTCTTCTTCTCAGCTTCGGTTATCCTTGTTTTTGTGAAATTACTTTTTCCAAATATTAGCTTCCACCAATTTAAGATATTTTTCTTCACCAGCATTTATAAAACACCAAGCAAACCAGCAAACATCATTTATTTTTATTCTTCTTTTCAATATATCAATATCCAATCACCAAAATATCATTTAATTTTAATATTCAATTAATACTTCTTCCATTATCATCATTTATACATAACATAATTTTTAATCTTCAATATTATTTTCTTTATACTGTTTCTTAATATTGATTTAATTCACTATATTAAACAATTGTAACTGATTGACTGCCTCTAATTAATTTTCATACTAAAAAACTCATAACTGATTGACTAACTGAATGGACTTTCTTACTAAACTTTCTGACTGACTGACTTGAATCCAAATCACCGGGTATTTATATCTTTTTGGATGTTCCAGAACCATCCGGTGATCTAGAGAATTCCATACTTTTCTATTAATAATTTTGTTGACATTTAGGCTTTTCAGGTCAGAATAAACACTTAAATAATTAACTTAACATTCTAATTTAATAAACTACACATTTTAAACAACATATTATCATTATAACCCCACTTTATATTCGTAATTATTCTTAAACGTCACTTCAGAGTATGTATATCTGGTTGCCTAGTCACATGGCTCACTTAAATATATCTACAACATCATAATTACTAAAAAAATACTTTTTATATGCTAATTTCTTAAAAATGCCCTCACATAAATATATTTTTATAAAATTCTCTAGTATATAACTTATTAAAATAACCAAATACTTTTTATATCTAATATATCTAGTAGTGTAACTTATAAATTATTTTCTATAAACACCAATCATATCAATATATATATATATATATATATATATATATATATATACATATATATATATATATATATATATATATATATATATATATATATGTATTTAAGAATTTATGGGTTTCTTTAATTTTTATGTATTGGTGATTAAATTGCTTTAAAATAAATATTCTTTTACTTGTAGGTTGGTCTTTATAAATTAAATTAAAATAATAAGAAATCTCAGATGATTCCATATAAGTTTGATTGTGTGTATACTGTAAAAGGAGACACTAGTCAAATTTTTAACAATTTAACTTAACTGTCCCAATAGTATAGTGGTAACATATTATGTAACATATATTGTAGAACGCTTTAAAGCGGCGACGTTTGATCCCTGGGGTAGGTAACTGACCGTATGCCATTTTAGTAAGATAAGCGTTGAAAAACTGTTCGTTACTAGAGTGTATTGTTGTTTGCCGTAATTTAATTATTTTGAATAGTGATGTAGCATTTCGTTAGTAGAGTGTTGTTTGCTGTAATTTAATTATTTAAATAGTGATATAGCGTCGGTGGGATAATAAAAATATTGCGTACGATAAATTAAAGCGTCAATGTTTTTTTTTTTAAATAGTTGCATCCACTTCTGGGGTTATTAGCAACATATGTACATATACATAAGATAATCTATTTACAAATGTTAGATTTTGTTAAATACATTGATATCTTTAAGAATTTTACCAAATGTTGAATTTTACAATTTTCTCCCCAGATTTCATTTGTTGATCCGATGATGTGGTTGTTCTGTTTATGTAACTTGTATTTTGGGCACTCTACATTTGTTTTTAACATCATTGACTGCTACATGTCTTTGTAAGGTAACACACTTTTGTTGTAACTTCTCTATGGATGTTTGGTTTCATATTGTTCTTTTTAGATGAACTGATGATGCTTTCTGAGCAGAAAGCAAAACGTCTTCAATAAATAGATGAAGTAGCCACCTTCTTTGTCTTTTATTTCTCCACTTTGACCGTACCTTAGTTTATTTTGGATTGACGGTCGTACTCCTTTTCTCGATATATATATATATATATATATATATATATATATATATACATATATATATATATATACAATATAGTTATTATATATATATATATATATATGTATATATATATATATATATATATATATATATATATATATATATATATATATATATATAATATATAGTACGATAAAGTTATAATAATTTACCCAATGCAAAAAAAAGATAATTCAAATATAACAGAATATCTTTAAACAATAAGGTTACATTTCACAAAACTACTTTTTACGCACACTACATTGCTTCTATTTTATGATATATTATCTAAAAGAAAGTTAAAACTAAGAAAGTAACTTTCTATTAGAACATACTATTCACTTTTATCGTTATACTTTTAAGCAAAATGGGTATATCTTTACTTATAACTGTATATACCAAAAATAAATGTATAAAAATAATATTACCTTTGAGAAAAATGGGCCCAAACACCAATATCACCCTTTTAATTATATTAACTTATCTTTTGTCAATTATATTTAAAGATATAACTGTATTCTCTAAAACGAATAACGTTCAGTATATATATATATATATAAAATATAACTGTATTTTTCATAGTCAACTCGTTAAATTCGGGGAACGACAAAGAGTTGCATCTGCCATCTCTCGGAAACTAGCGTACTTACACATGTAATCATTTTTTCTATAACAAAAGACATTCTTTGGAAGCTATTGATGCAACAAAAAAAAACTTTAACATTTTAAGATGTAACCCTCTTCTTCCAAATGAACGATGTGTGCTTATTCGATATCAGTGCCGGACTCAACTAAAATAGTTAAAAATGAACTTTATCATCGCAAGAAGCGATGCCACTACAAATTTTCAAGACATATAGATGCCTCACTTATAAAACTACTGAAAACTACAATATACAATTGTTACAGAAGCAATGAAATACCTACAATAGAAATATTAAGAAAGAAATTGGAAGCAACCGGTTGGAACATGAACTGCTGTGAGAAAACTCTTCAAAATTGGATAAAGTAAATGATCTTTAAATTTAAAACAATAAATAAACGTTAAGCAGTTATGGAAAGCCAAAGAATTGTCATCAAACCTAATATTTGTAGAAGAAATTACTAAATATAGACAAGAAAGTAGCGAATGGTTCAAACATATGCAAATCAAAAATGCCTACAAATAAATGGACCCTGTTCTGCAACAATGGTGTAACCCACAATTTGTTTACAAATGTGATATACATGCGAACAAGTTTATTGCGACTGGTTTGACAAAAAACAAAAATGGTAGAAGCCGTATCTGGTACTTTAGCGACATCTATTAACCAAAGTTCTAATCCACATTCGTCAAACTAGTGATAATGCATAAATCTACAACAACCAGGTAATCCACAGTGCGGGTTACATTGTTGTTGAAAAATATTCAATGGGTATATATTGTATCAACATAAACTACAATAATTCTTTTTCAAAACAGAACACGTTTTACGTCCGTTGCAGTTTTCTGAGTAGTTTAAACTACTAGTAGTATTTAAAAACATTTATAAAGTGGTTCGTGTAAAAGACAAGGTATGCATTATAATATTTTTTAAACTATTAATCCGTAGGGTTTGCAAAAAGTAAATTAAACAAAAAATTCTGTAAAAAAAAATTAAACATCACTTCTCAAATTGTTTTTTATTAATATCAGTATTTGCACAGGCAGAAAAAGTAAATCAATTATTTTATACTTGCCGCATGTGCGATATATACGCTGCCAAAATTCGTAGTACACAACAAGATGAAGAAAGAGCAGACCTGGAAGCAGATCACAAGAGACATCTTGACATCGCGGAAGAGCTGAGACAACAAATGAACGATTATCTAAAAGCTGCAAAACAAGATGACACATTGGAGACGTTGACTTTTGATCTACAAAAAACTCTCCCCACACCTAAGTTGCCGACTGGAATCGTTTATTATAAAAGGCAACTCAATCTGTTTAATCTCGGTATAAATGTTGGTAGTACAGGAAAATGTGTTTTTAATATATGGTTAGAACACGAAGCTGGCAGAGGCACACAAGAGGTTGGTTCGTGCTTGCGTAAATACATTAACGAACATGTACATGCCCCCATTAAAAAACTTATATTGTGGTCCGATTCATGTGGAGGTCAAAATCGTATTAAGCTTGTTTTAATGCTTATTCATGTACTACAGAATCATACCTCCCTCGAAACGATTTCATTAAAATTTTTACTTTCTGGGCACAGTTTTTTACCCAACGACCAACATTTTGGAGACGTCGAATACTCCCTAAAATCACAACAGAGAGTATACCTACTCAGATACTGACTACATGACCATCATGAAATCCTGTCGAAGAAAACAAAAGTTTATCATAAACCGTATCGCAACTAATGATATTGTATCAGTTAAGGAGTTAGAGAGGTCGATTACAAATCGCAAGATCGACTCAAATAATAAACAGCGTATTAATTGGATAAAAACCCACGTTATAAGAGTGAACAAGCATGAACCCACTATTTTGTACATGAAAAATCATGTTAGAGATCCTTCTTTTTCAGCAGTAAACATCGAAAAGGCAGGAAAGGGAAACCTTTACTTGGAAACAGAGAACTGCCTCCACTGTGGCCAAATGGTAGACAGCTTTCTGCTGAAAAAAATAAAAGACCTGAAGGACATCTTGGATTTGGTACCTACAGATGCAAAAGGCTTTTATAATTTCTTAGATAAAGTCGGAAGTGAAAATTTCATAGACGATGTAGAAGTACATGGACAGATGCCAGATTTTACTATTGATGAAGAGCAATTTGACGTTGTATATGAATAATAAAAATAACTGTATCTACTTTTTCTCAATAAAAATGCTTTCTGATTATCTTTTGTATCAAATTGTATTATAAACTATTTTGACACAATTAACTATGATCACTTACTCAATTTTGCAACAATCATGTAACCCAGTTTTTATTGTTTTTTTATACCAAAAATTAAAGGTTATTCTTTTATTTCGATATTTTCCGTTTATATGTATTATTGTAAAAGAGTAAAACATATTTAAAGAAAAATATCTCAGCAAGGGAATTTTCTATGATAACGAAATACAAAAAGCTAATTATCTCAGAACAACATGCCGGTGGCTTACACCATTGTTGCAGAACAGGGTCCAAATGATCGGGGCTAATTATTGTACATGGACGAAGTGGAAATGGGGGATGGCCTCCGAATGATTTAAAATTAGATATGTGCGAAGAAAATAGAGGATTGCAACGTTGACTACTGCAAGAGTATAGAAGCTGATTCCTTGTTATAAGTCGGTTCGCTAATCCCAGTCCGAACTGTCTAGTGAATTTAGTAATTATTTTTTTGCAAAGTTAGTTACTTTTTGACAGACTAAAAATGGCTGGAAATACTATACAACCAAGCACACGTGCTCTTAGCGTATTTCATTAGAGTATTTCGTAGACCTTTTTTCACACTTATACTAATATTCTATTATTTCTATCAGAAACTAGTTTTGGACGACCCGGGATTTTACCTTTCTTATCTAACTTACTTTATTATGTGGATTATATAACACAAAATTGAGTACTTTTTGTGATTATATATCATTTGAAATATTGCTTATTCAGCATTATTAGCATTACTTTTAAAAAA
This sequence comes from Diabrotica undecimpunctata, assembly GCF_040954645.1. Taxonomy (NCBI): domain Eukaryota; kingdom Metazoa; phylum Arthropoda; class Insecta; order Coleoptera; family Chrysomelidae; genus Diabrotica; species Diabrotica undecimpunctata. The sequence goes on along the minus strand of NC_092804.1, from coordinate 99,262,547 downwards.
ATAATAAATTAACTGGAAAATATTAAACGTTTATTGAAAATATTCTCAAGAAACTCAAGCTAAATGCTACCAAAACTTGGTTGCCTATTTTTGGCGTAAATCAAAGATATAAACTAAATTAGCCTAACTTTTTTATAAAACATATTTTTTTATATATAATAGAAACTTACTTTCTTTGTACATGCTATAAATTTCTAAACGAATTTGATTTTTGACGCTATGTCAAACTGTACTGGATGTTAACTATTTAAAATGATTTTGTTATTAAAAACATTCGTAACATTTACATAATTCGGTAAATATATTTTAATGATCAACTTTGTTCAACAGGGTTTCATTCTTCAAATAATTAAAAAAAAAAATGGTAGGAACTTTGAATAAACCTTTGTGCAGTTTCATTACTTTGTAATTAAAAGCATCCTTACCCATCTAAAAATAATAACTTTTAAAGAACATTTATATTTATTTAAGAAAAACTTACCAACGCATTAGCTGATGGAACAAGTGGAAAACTTTGACTATCCATAATAATAAAATTCAAAATAGAACTAACTAATTAACTAAATAGAAACAAAGAATTAAACAAAAATAATAAAACAATAAAACTGTATTAGCTATAATAAAAAACGCGAATAATACAAATATTGACTACAATATGTTAAATTATAACAACTCAAATATTATATTTTAAATATACAGGGAAAATTTTATGAGTTTAGTATAGGTACACTATCACTATTTAGAATAATTTTTTTTTTCAATGGAAGAAGCCTGCAATAGTAAGTATATTTGAGCTATTGATACTGAGCTGTAGGAGTTTTTGTGTTGTAGGTTTCCAACTATGAATCTGACATAATATGCCCGAGCTAAGCGAATGGACCTTAATTGTTGTGTTGTGCAATTAATATTCCGACAAATTACAAGTGTTTTAAAGAGAGACTCTCGTTTTAAAAGAGTTGTTATTTTTTAGGATTTGTATTCTTTAAATCAATAAAAAAAGAGCGGGGACATGCTTGCATTTTTTGCTGAAGTTTAAAAATTTAGAACTGTATTTAACTGTTTTAATAAAGTTCTTTTAATATAAATTATTCTAAAAATAATAGGAGTAATTACTAAAGCTGTTCCATATCAGTTATAAATGCAAGCATCTGGTAAGAGATACCTGATGAAGACAATATCGAAACTGGAAATATCGCAATCATCCGGGACCTAATCCAAGGGGCCTAAGTCTATTATGGTTCTGTCTATCGATGAATTTCCTATCTTAGCTATTGAACTTGACTGACTTGGATTTTCCCATCAAAAATAACATTACTGTAGCACTACAATAATGTTACTTTAAAAACAATTTTAAGACATGACTCATTAACGCTATGGTGCGATGTTCATTGCACTCCTTTGCATTGGGTTTTTTGGGTAGCAGTATGAATTTTGATTGGAGCCATTCTTCAGGTATTATAGCTGTTCTATATATGGTATTGAATAGATCCAAAAGAATAGATTCAGTATTCACAATTTTGAGTAATTCGATAGGAACTTCATCAGGCCCGGGAGATTTACCATAAAATAATATATAATAATAATAAAAAGTAAGCCAAAGAAAATAAATGAGGAGGAGCCTTAAATGTTATACAAAAATCTAAATTTGTGTCAAGAAGGTCTAAGAAACCAATATACAAAACAGTTTTGTGACCAATTGTACTGCACGGAGCTGAAGCTTGGGTTATGAATAAAACGATGTTAAAATAAACGGAAATAATGAATAAATGGCGGATTGTAAAAAGTAGAAGGATCGGAGAGAAGGGCTTACAATGAACTGTACGAAATTTTTAAAGAATTTGCAATAAGTAAAATAGTAAGGAATCTAAGACTAGAATGGTTAGTACATTTGGGCAGAATTGAGATAAATTAACAATATTGCATAGAGAAAAACCTGATCTAAAAAGAAAAGGCCCAGATAAAGATGGTCTGAGTTCATTACGGAAGATTTAAAATAAAAAAAATCAAATATTATAAGATAACAATAGTAGATAGAAAAAAGTGAAAGAACATAACATAACGCTAAGGGTCTATAAAGACTTTAGACAGCATATTAAATGAATTTAATGTTTGACTTCAAGATTGCGAGCCTTTTGGAAAATAAAATATTGAATTTGAAATGTAATACCAAAAATAATATCTAAAAAGAAAAGATGATAAAATAGGCAGATAAGCTTTATTTAAAACATCACTATCAGTATTAGCTGCATTTTCTAAGCATGCAGTCTAGAGTATAAATTAACGTTTGCGCTGAAACTTAACTTTATATTTATATTCAAAGGCAAAGACAACAATAGAGGACAGAGCACCTATCAAATAGATTAGAAACACTTTTTGAAGTTCAACTGTTGTTAAAGGTACATATTTAAAAGTTTTCCTGTGAATCTGCATGGAGACCAAACTATTCGATCTGTCAAAATCAGCGTACATTTTTTGAATAAATCCATTTTCTTTAAGTATCATCAAATACTTGTTAAACATTTCTATAAGAGGATGTCCTATTTGAAAAAAATACGAAAAGTATGAAGTATTTACAGTAAAATTTTTTATGATGTAGATCATGGGCATTCCATTCTTGTCTATGTATAATTTTGAGATATAGTATTGCAAAGACCTTTCCGTTTTTGGGGTAGAGAAGTTTTGGTCATACGCTGTTCTATTCAGGCAGAAGGAGGAAGTATCACAGTCCACTGCATGCTTTGCCATGTACCTTGCGTATACATTTTCGGATTGTTCCATGATCCTTCTAGCTACTACATGCAATCCAACATTTAAATGTTTATTTACAATATCTGTAATTGACTCATACATTTGATGAGAATTGTCCTTTACACTAGAATTGAAAAGTTTGCTTTTATATGCGCTATTTATAATTAGTGTAAAAACCAAAAAGAAAATAAATAACATTTTTAACGTAACACTTTTAGGTTCTTTTAAAAGAGGAATTTCAAGCTGGAACTGGTATACCATAAAAATTAACTCCAATTTTGAATAGCTTATATCTTTCTTGACCAATTTATTTCCCACGTAATATAAAACGCCTATCCCAAATAATGTAATCATTAACGCAAACCATATGTATACATCAAATGCATGAAAGATAGTTAATCTTTCAAGATCTTCAACTAAGAAAGGGACTGCAAAATATGAGCTGTCTTCTAAAGGCGAATAAGTAGGTTCAAAGTATCCCATTTCAGTTCCTTCAGGTACTACAAGCCCTCCAAACATATCGAAACTGTCATTTAGTAAATTCGCCCAGAGTCCAGTGAAATTGTCTCTTCGAATGTTGCCATTATTTTGTTGGATATATGTATAATTTACTGTCATGTGTAATTTTTTCCATACGATATTCAGTATCTAAAACGTTTTTAATAAACAAATTAAAACAATAGTTTAGACAAAAATAAATATTTATACAATAAAAATGGGAATTGGAAGAGTAAAATAGAATAAGTACTGTATTCCCACACAGTAAAGGAAATTAACGAAAGGTACCGAAAAACTAAATAACTTACTCACTAAATATTAAGCTAGTAAACGTTAGTCAATGCTTTATAGCAGGGGTGAGCAAAATTTTTAATCAATGAGCCAATTTAAATTTTAAAATTTATTGGCGAGCTGCACATAAAGTAATACTTATTAATAATTTACACAACGTTATTTATAATAAACATTAGAATAAAATAAATTAAAAAAAGTAAAGATTTCATATACAAATTTTAATGCAAAATATAAACAAACAAGAAAATAGAAAAACGAATTTACTTGAAATTTTTAATGAGAAATTTGTCATTTTTTTTTTCGATACAAGCTGATCAATATCAGCTGGAATTAATGAGGTAACTACATGTAATGCCATATAATGCCATATAATAATGTTGAATAATCATATAATGTTTATTAGATTGCTTCCATCAAGAGTTCTATATAGTGTAACTCTAGGAGTAGTTACTAGCATCCTGGAATTATCCTACGTTTTTCTTTGTCGTCTTCTATTGTTTCTGGTACTTCGCATATTATGTATATTTCTATATTTTTCAATAATTTGTTTCCTTCTTTTATAAATTCATCAATGGTAACGGGAATTAATTAAGCATCCAGAAATCAGATCTAAGGAACCCAATTCAGTTTAAAATTTAAAATCCTTTCAATAATATTATCATTACTTATTGCTAAATGCGATTGTTCGTGTATGACATTGAAAATATCGGTGTAACTAGAACATGCGCTGACCTAGTGGAATTTGCAATGTAATCAAAAACTTATTAAATAATGTGTACAAATTATATTAAAAAAACATGAATGCATAAACAAAACGCACGTGAGTTAAATACCCGGAAAATAACGGGAGTAGTTTATTAAAAATTAAGAATTAAGAGTGAACAGTCGAAGCTAGTGTTGTCATCCGTCAACTGAGTACTCTCTCTATTATTGTAGGTACTTAGAGAACCAATAAAGTAATTATGAGTATTCAGTGAGTTCGCGTTAATCAACCCCATGCAGGGGGTAAACTACCCCTAGAGTTCCACTATATGCAACTCTTGATGGAAGCAATCTAATAAACATTATAAAATATACAACATTATTACGCACAGCTTTTTAATCGTGCATCACTCAGTCTTGATCGGTGTTCATTTTCGATTAATTTCGGAAATGTCTCAGGGCTCACATAAAATTTATAAAAAATTTCGATGTTTAATGAGAAAAATACATTTTTTAAATCGGTATTATTCTGCATGTCCGTCAGTTCGATTTAAAAGTCTGGGAACTGTATCCACATCGATATTAAATGGCGAGGACAACATTTTTATGGAAACTGCTGTCTTCTTAGCTATGAAGTAGTAACGTTTTCTTTTTCTAAGTGTAGAAAGTGAGACTAATTTTTTAGAAAAGATGCTGTTTCCCCAACTTTAATTTGCACCTAAATCCCTGAATTTTAGTATACAATTTGTGAATAAACTGTCCTAAGTTTAACATTAAGATCATTGAGATGCTGAGTCATGTCGATAAGAAACCCAAAATCGCACATCCATTCTGTATTATCAATATGAGGAAAGGCGTATCCCTTCATATTTAAGAACAATTATACTTCGCTTTTTAAATTGTATACTCTTTTTAACGTTGTAAAGCCAACGTATTTATATAAACCACGTCGCCATATTCAGTTTCTAATTCTTTAAATTCACGGTAACTGAACGCGCGCGACTTTATACAATTGATTAGGTTAGTTATTGGTATTGTGACATGTGGCAAACTCAATCATTTCAAATTTCCCTGCTAAATGATGCAATGGTTAACGAATATTTTCCTAACTGTGGCCTTCTTATTGTATTGAAATAAAATTCCCGATAATCCCATTTCCATGCTTGACATTGCTCGTGCTCCATCTGTCGATATACCAAAAACTTTTCTAATGAAATTGAAACATTTTTCAACACAGACTTTAGTTCATCTTACAGATCTGTGCCGGTTGTAGTTCCTTGTATTGGAATCTTCTTCTTCTTGTAGTGCCTATCCGTTTCGGATATTGGCGAGCATCATGGCAATCTATATTTTGCAAACTTCGGTTCTGAAAAAATTGGTGGTTGTTGTATTGAACCATGTACGTAGATTTTTCAGCCAGGAAATTCCTGATCTTCCTGGTCTTTGTTTTTCTTCTACTTTTCCTTAAGGAATTAATTGCAGCAACCCATATCTATCGCTGTTCCTCCTCAATGGAGAACAAAATCTGATCATTAAGTATGTAAAGGGTAGACCTACCATAGTCAGTAAAACTGAGAGCCCTTTAAACTAAATGTGTCCAGCAATTCCAGATCAAGTTAATCCCAACACGTTGAAATTACATGTTATTGACACCTTGTCAAATCAAAAATTAGTTTGGCATACAATGTATATGTCGAGAATATCCAAATTGCCTTATCCATCAACCCCAAGAAGTTTTGGTCGTACGTAAATTCGAAAAATAATAGTTTAAGAATTCCTGGTGTGATGAAATATAATGGCATTACTACCTCCGACCCACAAAATATTGAGAATGTGTTTGCAGAATTTTTCAAGATTTTTTTTCTGTCATCAGATATTAATTTCAAGTTCTTTTTCCTCAGTTAACGCAGATTACTTAAAATTTTATCCTATTTTAGAGTCTGAGATAATTTTGGCTAGTAAGAATTGAAAGACAAAATGACGTGTGGACTTGATAATATTCCATCCTTTTTGGTTAAGGATTGCATAGGTGCCTTAACTGTGCCACTATTAAAATTTTTTAATTTATGTCTTCTTAACAAGGAATATCCGAGTCTCTGGAAGGAGTCAAAAGTGTGCCCAATATTCAAAACTGGTGAAAAGGGTCAGGTAGAAAACTACAGACCAATTTCCATTATTTGCAATCTATCGAACGTCTTTGAAATAGTTTTGTATAATCGTATTTACTCACGCACTCCTAATCAGCTGTCTCAATATCAACATGGTTTTGTCTCCAATCGGTCCACTGTGACAAACTTATTAATGGTCACACAATATATCTCAGCGGCCCTAGATAATAGAAGTCAAGTTGACGTCATATATACTGACTTTACGAAGGCGTTCGACAGAATTCACCACGGCGTATTACTTTCTAAATTGTGTCTCTTTGGTCTTTCTGAGGATGCCGTGACTTTTATGAGATCTTACTTGTCAAATAGAACGCAGTTTGTTGCTTATAATGGTTACAAATCGGAAAAGTACCTAGCTTCTTCAGGGGTTCCACAAGGTTCTAATCTAGGTCCATTATTGTTCTTGTTATTTATTAACGATCTGTGTGAATCAATTTCTGCACCATGTTTATGTTATGCCGATGATTTAAAGATTTATTTATTGATAAGCGACCTTAATGATTGTCATTTTTTGCAGAGTTAACTGAATCGTGTACATGAATCGTGTAATGCAAATCATTTGAATCTTAATGCCAGTAAGTGCAAAGTAGTTAGTTATTCTACGAAATAGTCTAATATATACCATCCTTATATTATCGACGGCAATGAACTTGAACGTTTAAATAAAATTAAAGACCTTGGAGTTACATTTGATTATAAACTCACCTTTGTTGAACATGTTAATTTAAAGGTTAAAGAAGCACTTAAATCTTATGGATTCATAATTAGAAATAGTCGAAATCTCACTAATACTAAGGCAATTAAATTACTTTATTACACTTTTGTACGCTGTAAACTGGAATATGCCTCTGTCATTTGGTCACCTTTTTATGATGTACATATCCAAATTATAGAGCAGGTGCAGCGTAAATTTTTAAAATTTTTGTCTTTCAAAATTAACGGCATATATCCCAAGAGGGGCATCAGCAATAGTGAGTTGTGTAGCGGTTTGGACCTAGTATCATTATAATCTAGACGAATTAATGCCTCCCTAATATTCCTGTACAAGCTACTACATAATCTCACTGACTGCCCTGATATTCTTCGACAAATAAATTTTAACGTTCCATCTTATTCAGTGAGAAATTCGATTACGTTCAGAAATACACAAGGTAGAACTAATCTTATGTTAAATTCTCCTCTATTTCTCATGTGCAACTATTATAATTCCTTAAGTGCTTACTGCGATATATTTCACTGCAGTTTAAAGCAGCTTACTAGGATGGCTGAGATCTACCTAGGTGATTGAGTAGTTTGTTTATGTTAAGGTAAAATACTCGAAAAATGTGTTATTTAGTTAGTACCTATGAATTATTAATATTTCATTTAATTTTAGTATTGTATTTTGTCCTATAAATGGATTCTGTTGGACAATAAACGCTATAATTATTATTATTATTATGTGACCGAGGTATTCAATTTTGGTTGTTTTTATTGTGGTTAACAACTCTTTTTCTTTTTGCATTATTAATAAAACGTCCTGGTTAGTAACGTGGTCGGTATAGGATATGTTCAGGATTCTATGATAAAGCCATATTTCGAATGCCTCAATTTTTTTACAGGTAGCGTCTGTGAGAGTCCACGACTCAACTCCGTACAACAGTATAGGAAAGATATAAATCGTGGCATTTAAATAGCTTAGCAATTTTTTGAAATGCAGATCTTGCTTTCTCTATCCTAGATTTTCTTCCTAGGGAATGGTCCCAATTTTCGTTAATGTTCGTACCAAGGTAGGTGTATGTTTTTACTCTTTCTATTGGTTGACCATTCACACTGATTCTTTCAATTTGCTGTTCCTTCTTAGAGATCATCATACATTTTGTTTTCTTAATGTTCGGTGAAAGTCCATATCTCTGACTTACTTCTGTGATTCTATTCATTAACTCGTGGAGGGCTTCATAACTGTCAGTGAATACCACCGTGTCATCTGCGTCTCTAACGTTATTGATTAATCTAAATAAATAATATTCTAAAATTTAATTTATCCTTATATATAGTCGCTTAAGACCCATCATAGTTTCTTGGTGCCGCTAGAACACCTTTGATTTATCTCGACATCGGCAGTCTCGCTGGAACGTCTAAATGTGCTCGATAAAGAGCGTATAATGCGGCCTGACGTAACATTGCCTCTCCTTAAGACCCAATTCCTCTTGGAACCTTGTCGCGACTGGAACTGGATCCTGGTAACGGCAACATCTATACCCAGTTGTGTAAAAGTGGCAAGGATCGATTTTCGCTCTGCATCGGTCAACATGTAGATTACAACATACTAGCACCTTGACTTAGGTGTCTTTAAAGATTTTTTTCACCATATTTTAGACAATCAATCTTTCAATCTAATTGGCGACATTTTAGATGTGGCATGGCTAATTTTGCACGTTGGACACCAGAACGTCCTTACTCAATTCAAATAATGTTTCCTGTATATCTTGAAAATGTGGGCTGGTTATGGGTAGTGTCTTTTGGTACCAAATAGAAAAGGTAACTTGATGCATCTTGGATAAGAAAGTTTCAAAGCTTTTCTGAAAGCGGATAGTTAAAATTAAAGTTCTACAACTAGACCAACCTTCCTTCGAAAGATGGATGCCAAATCTTGTGGGTTTTTAATACTGGCCGGCATGATATGAACCAGTGAGAGTAGTCATCTAAAAGTGCGAGCAGATCATGTTTTCTTCAGTGGTAACATCATGTCTGACTTTACTGGTACCCCCATATTCCCCATAAATTCCTCAAACGTGAGGTCAGGTACTTCTTGGATTTGATTCACTTTTATTTCTCCATATTATAGAGTACTATATTGGTTTTCCCCTTGGAACCTTGCGCTTATTTGGTAGATCACATCGTTCATCTTTTCCCTAATAAGGTACGAACCCTCCCAGAACTGCTGCAACGTGGAAGAATAACCTTTTTGCTTTTTTAAATAATAGAGCCAGAGGTTGTCATTCTTCTTAAAACATCTCTTTTCGGCTATGGTATCATACCGCTATCATAGCGATCTGAAGATGGGGACGACGTGTACAAACAACTCGTGTATATCATCCATTTTGTTTGTAATTCGTTCACATAATCTTTACCAGCTATATCTTCCTCACGAGGACATCCCATTTAAGATAGAAGGTAGTTGCATCTCGCGTCCAAATAGGACTTTTTTGGGTCTTTGGCCCGTTGATTCATTAACAGCAGATCTGTAGGCCATTGCGAAGAAGAGAAAATACTGGTTCCAGTTTCGCAAGTGATTGGACACCATTTTTGCCAAATACTTGCCAACTGCCTTATTTATTCGCTGTACCATTCCATCATAATGCGAGTGATAGGCTGTAATTTTTGTTTCGTCATGACTAGTTTGTATGGATTAGTTGAAATAGATCGCTTTCAAAGTCCATTGCTTGATCACTATGGATCTCCAGAGGCACCCCAAATCGGCTGATGTACATTTTGATCAACACATTTTACTATTGCTAGGAATTCTCTTCTTCTGACGCAATAATGTCGCTAAGGTTTTGAAAGCACTTTACTAAAATATCCAAGTGCTCGGTCCTGTCCCGCTTAAATCTGATATAGCACTAATAAAAAGAACTTTTGGAATTTTATGATAAAAAAGCAATTTCTCTTCTTCTTCGCCTTCTTCTTCTTTTTGTGTAGACTTGACTCTGTCTGTCTTTACTCTATTTGTTGTCAAAACCTTGACCTTGAATCTTCGTCGTATGAGTGTACTTCTAGCGATATCGCTTAGTGTCTTTCAATAAATTTTTCTAAGGGTTTTCATCTCTACTATTTTCGGTACTTTTTTTCCTCTTTGTGTCAGCTCGTGTTTCTGCTGCGTATTTTAATATTGGTCTAATGAGTGTTTGGTATTCTGCCTTTCATTTTTTTTCCGATATTTTTATTTCTCCATGCTATTTCAATTTAGGCAACATGCGGTTCTGTTTGTTCTATTCACTTGATTTTCCACTTCAGTCTCGAGCTTTCCATAGTTCAGATAGTGCGGTGCCTAGATATTTAAGCTCCATCACTTGTTCTGTTATCTGACCTTCAAGCTCTAATTTACATTTTGATAGGTTTGCTGTTACAATAATGCATTTTGTCTTCTTTGGGGAAATTAACATGTTAAATTTTCTGGCCGTTGTATTAAATTGGTGCAGTTTACGTTGTAAATTATCTTCACTTTGGGAGATCAATATTGCTTTGTCTGCATAGCAGATTATTTTAAGTTATTTTTCTCCCATTTGATATTCTTTTTTAGTTCTTACTTTTTTTTTTATTTCATCCATGATCAGGTTTAACAATAGAGGACTCAGGGAATTTCCCTGTCTTATCCTATTGCAATCTTCAATTGGGTAACTTAGTTTTTTTTCTACTTTTACCTTTATTATGTTATTCGGGTAGATATTTTTGATCGTTTTGATTATTCCTAAAGGTATCTTCCTTAAAATAAGTGGATAATCCTTTAATTTGACCCTATCAAATTTCTTCTTAAGGTCCACGAAACATAAATATGCCGGTTGGTTGTATTCTATATATAACACTGCCTGGTAACTGCGGGGTGGATCGAGTAGCTCTGCGGTTACCACAGCCGGTCGTAATCTGGTCTTAAGGCCGGATAAAATGTGGAGGGTGATTGGCAAGGTTAGCAACCTAACAATCGCAAAAACAAACACTGATCCAAGAAACAATGTCTTGAAAAAGTTGGTTGTACTCAATGACGTATTTGTACGTAATATTGTAAATAACTTTATGCATAAACCTATTCTTATTATTGATTTTATTTTTTTAATTTACTCACTATTTCATTTTTCACTTAGTCCTTTCATCAACAGGTTTTCGTACAATGTAGTATACACATTCATCCCACTTTTAAAGTGTTATTCAAAGTATAGTTTCAAAAAAAAGATAGAAAAAGCATGCATGTTTTTTTGATATATATTTCTTACCTGATTGCTAATTCCAATTGATTGGTTTTTATAAACATATGGTTCATATAGCCATGAAAGAACTCTTACGCGCTGAAAACTCGTCGGTTTGAAAATTGGGTTATTGAGAAATGTTCTGTTAGATTTCAGAAAGTCAGAGCATGTTTCTAGGAATACAAACTGTAGAACGTGATTCTTATCTCGTTCATATGCAAATATGCTAGAGTTAGTATTATCCTTAGTAATAAAGAATACGTTACGAATGAAACGTCTAAAAAACAAGAATAACTTTATTGTATGGTATGATTAGTACAGATCTAAAAGATACATACAAATATAACTTATTATGTGTTAGAGTTTTAGTTTTAGTAGATCGAAGCCTTCGAAAAGGGGGCATGGGTCTATAGAAGAATTCTATGCATGTCCTAGACAGAACATAGAACCAACTTGTCAATTCTGGAAGAGCTTCATATAAAAAACAGGCTATTAAAAAAGTAAACTAAGTATACCGAATTTATTTCGGCAACATAGATAGAAGAACGGGGACCGTAGAACTGTTGATAGTAAAAGGAAAGGTAGAACACCGAAGACGAAGAGGAAGATCTCCAACACGATGGTCAGACCAAATAAAGTGTGGGAACATCGCTACATGAAGCCGTCCATATGGTACAAGTTATGGTATAGTTTTAGTGAATTTCCATACCAAAGCTTAGACTTGTATTTAACCTAATATATAAGCAAGCAACCATTGTGAATGTTATAATTATCGTATTACTAAGTAAAGTTAGGTCAGGCCATGGAGTTGGGGTGTCTACATTGTAAAACTGACGTGATTCCTATCCTTCATGCTATGGCATGCTGGACGAGCCATACAGTGCACCCTTTTTTATCTTGTCTTGAGTAAAATGAATTTAATCTTTCCTACCAGCTTCTCTTGGCTAACTTTTGTCTCTTCCCTCCTTGCATGTCTATTAGGTTTCCGACGGCAGACGGGTTATTGTATTTCCTTCTATTACACACTCTTGACTAAGGGAGAAAACCATAACAGAATATCTTGGTCCTTCTGGTAGCGAGTTGAGGCTCCTGTTCACCTGTAAAAAAAGCTCACTCCAAAAAATTCTAAAATCCAGCCTTGAAACACGGACGGGAAAAAATGAAGACGACGAAGCAAACGAACGAGGACTTAAAATATACAAGGGTGGCGAATCAAATCAGATGAAGTCATAGCAGAAGTAAAAAAAATAAAATCAGATATTACAGTTCTTCCGAAACAAAGAAAAAAGGCCAAGGTAGCGAAGATATGGGAAGTTTAATTAATATTTATAGTGGAGTAGAGAAAGACAAGAGAGCACAAGCAGGGGTATCAATATTGATAAAAAAAGACTTAAAAGGAAACCTGAAAAGCAGGGAACAAATCAATGAGAGTGTCGAAAAGATCAAGAGAAGCATAGAAAACAGTAAAAACTTGAGAACAAACAGAAAAGAATTTAGTAGAATAGATTTAATAGAAAACTATCTTGGATCGAACATTACTCACAACTTCTGACTGAAACACGATCACAATTCACGAACACCGTTACAACAAAATATGGAGTGGAATATAATCAAGACGATGAAATAAAAGAAAAGGAAGTCGAAGATGCAATACGAAACCTAAAAATTCGAAAAGCATGAGGACCACAAGGTATACCGAACGAATTATTAAAACACATCCCACAAGTATTGCGTAATTACTGGCGCATGTTTTCACCTTATTTTATAAAGGACATGACTTACCACCGAAGTGGACAAAAGTACATATTAATACATCTACAAAAAAAAGATAGAAAGAATTGTTTAAACTACAGGATACTAAGTGTCATAAATTCACTTTCAAGACTCTATGGAAAAATAATAAAAAATAAAATTGAAAAAGAGATGACAGATGTAGAAGAAAAAAATGGCTTTCATGCAGGCAGATCCTGTATAGACAGCATATTTTTCTTAAAGCAAGTTATTGAAAAAAGATTAGCCGACAACCTTTCAACTCATGTAGTTTTTATAGATCTGACAAAGGCATACGATACTTTCAATGCTCCAGGCAACAATGAAAATGTATAAAAGCAATACAACAGCTTTATAAAAATATGACGGTAAACATTAATGGAAATGGAAATAACTGGAAATAAATTAAGTAGAAAAATTCCTATTAGTGTACGGGTCTCAAGCAAGGCTGCTGCATAGCACCTACACCCTTCAAAATATATTTGAATGAGGCGCTCTCAGTGTGGAAAAGAAAATGCTCCAATATGGGCTTTCCAGCTGAAGACGAGAGCGATATAGACTATATACTTAGAAAACTGGAGGAGGAGTACACCAAGTGGGGTCTTACAAAAAACTGTGTATTTAGTTATAGGAGAAAAATCAGAAAGATTACAAATTGAGATGGGAACTATTAAATCAACGGAAACCTTCAAATACTTGGGAGTCCAAATAACATCAAAAGCAGGGAGTAACGAAGAAATACATTAAAATAGATACTATCGAAGGCAAAAGACTAAACTGGTATGGACACCTGCAGAGAATGGGGAATGTCTTAACAAAGAATCGATTATTATATCCGAAGGGCTACCATATCTCGGGTGAATATCAATTCGACAAAGAAGAGTTTTTTTAATAAAAATTCTTGTTTTCGCCAGATTCTAACTCAACATTCCTGAATTTTTATGCACAGTGAGATTACCATTTTTACCACTACTCTATCAATGGACCAGAGAACTAAGTATTTCCACATGACATTCGTTGATACAGATATCTAACAACTGCTATAGTGATAGCATTTTTTGTCGTCATTTGTTTAAAAACAAAATTTGTTTAATTTACTAATGTTTGTATTTTGAGAACGATTTCCGAAGTGGAAATTGAAACGTCAATAAACGTATTTTAACCTTTAATTGTGGCTTATTCCCATTTAAATATAAATTAATTTAAAATGCCACAAGAAAATAGCTTCAGAACAATACCCATTTGCACAGTCACATGCGTGGCGCAAAATACCACCATATCCAATTGAATCAGGTTTATACTCAATGTAGCATTTATAGGGCTTACTGCTTATATGCCTAGATCTTATCAGTTCTTTAATAGTATTTAGTTTCATTGTAATATACTTCAAATTGATGTTATTACTATCATCCATCAACTCAGCCAAATAGAGAATCGCTTGACCTAACTGATAGGTTCCCGAACAAAAAATTTTGAGGTCCCTTTCAGTAATTTCTGGAAAGTTAATGATTTCTTGCGATGTTAGCTTGGTCGTTGTAGTAGGACGTCTTGACCACCTGGCTGTCTCAGCTTCTAATGCTAAAGTATTCTCACCTTGATTAGATTTTAACATTCTTTCGATTATTATATCCTGTAACCCATCATCATTTTGATCACTATTCAAACGCTAAAACTCAAATTCTTGATCTTGGGATAACAAAAACAATATATAATTACATGCTCTAACATAGGCTAGGGTAGCGCCTTATACTTACTGCAATTGACATTAGTAAGTAAGCACAATTTAACTTTCACAAATCAACCTCTGACGATATCTCAAAATTCGCATCTACTATGATGCACAATAGTAAATGCCACACTCTTCGTTTACTTAATGAATCGATAAATCACTAGATCGATACAAAATATTGATACATATCGCACTTTGATAATGTAAGTTCGAGGATATTGTAACTGATGGCGTACGCATAGGCGCGCCTATGTGATAACTTTAATATACTCAATTCTTTCGATACTTTTCCATGTGATTGATAGTTTTCAAGATCCTCGATAATATTGCAACGGATTTTAGAAGAAGAG